>NW_027515936.1:0-600000 GCF_048772815.1 Callospermophilus lateralis | reverse complement strand
GTGTACCCAGTCATATCTTGCAACTACCACACAAATGATGACAATTAAAATCAAAACACTCCCACATGGCCCTCATCTTCTTCCATATATTCACTCTCATTCTAAGCTCTGTCTGGAGGTTTCCATGAGCGGCGAAGTCCAAGAGAGTGTCCAAAATAAGCTCCCTTGCCCCTCATTGCCTAAAGTCATGGTGGCCTGGACACCCTTCCTGTGAACCAGGTGTGATCAAATAGGCCTGCCCTTAATACGCCTAGGCTTCTCCAATTTGAGGCCTACTGACTGTCAGGTATAGATATTTTTATGTGAACTGGAGTCATGAGAAAACCCAAGAACCTATGTGCTAGACTCTCCAGGGCTTTGAAGAACTCATTTGACACAAAAAATCCCTATTCTCACTTGATGGAGGTCTGGAGCCTTACAGAGGAAGGTGAGAGATTTCATGCACAGGGACTGCTCTTTTGGCCATTTTGGTTATGGATTCACACACGGAATGATCCATCAGGTGATGAGAATGTAAGCCACAGCCTCACACAGATCAAAGAGGCTGATTCAGACACATCCCTTTCCAAAGCAATTTAGCAAATACCCACTGGTGATGCCCATTCATTTCCATTTGAAAACTGTGTGCTTCAGGCTTCACAAAGGTGTGCCCTGAGACAAAGAGCTTCCTGACATTCTGGGCAAATTAACAATAGGTAAGCAAATGGGCCAAAGTAGAGTTTCTCTACTGAGACTTTACAAGACACACTGATGTCTGATTTTTCTAAAATGCTCCAATTCCCATATATTAAATTATGTAGAGACATTAATGAACAAGAGCAAGTCATGGCAGCTGCAGTAAAACAGGCTTTAGAACAAGGGCAAGTCGTGGCAGCTGCAGTAAAATAGGCTTTAGATGCCAGGACAAGAACATGCTACAATTGTGAACAAACAGGACATTTTAAAAGGAATTGCCCCATAAGAGGAGGGTTTAACAAAACTAGGTATCAAAGGAGTAGAATACGGGGTATTTGCCCAGGATGCCATAGAAAGAGACATTGGACTAATGAATGCCATTCTCAAACCACCATAGAGGGTAGTATATTATCAAAAAACAAACAAGGACCAGGTGTTTATCCATGATATCATGGAGAAAGGCATCAGGTTATGTTGCCAGAAAATGGACAGGGGGACCCAATGCTCTGGGGCCCCAAACCACAAATATACGGAGCACTGGAGGAACCCAGCAACCCCATCAGGGTAGTGCCAAAGACACATTGTCCATCAGAGCCCTCAACAGACAAACCAGAGGGAGTGCAGGGTTGGACATCTGCACCTCTGTCAGAGCAGTACTAACTCCAGAGATGGGAGTTCAAATCATTCTCTCAGGGGTAAAAAACCTCTTCCCCAAGGAGCAGTAGGCTTATTATTGGGACGCAGCTCTTCTACTCTAAAAGGACTTATGATAAGTCCTGGGGTAATTGACCCTAATTATGAAGGTGAAATAAAAATTATAGCCAGTTCTCCAAAGGGTATATCAGTAATTTCACCAAGAGACAGAATAGCACAGTTACTAATAATACCACGCTTACATGATAAATTTTCCAGTCATGTTGTAGAAAGAGGTTCCAAGGGATTAGGCTGCACAGATGTAGATTTGGCTATGTTTTCTCTAAAGTTAGATTCTTGCCCCATACTAAAACTAAATATTCAAGGACATGAATTAAATGGGCTACTGGATACAGATGCAGAACTTAGCATCATCTCTCGTCCAGAATGGCCAAAATATTGGCCATTACAACCATCCACTCAAACACTTCAAGGCCTAGAATTGGCGACTAATCCCCATCAAAGAGCAATGGTATTACATTGGAAGGATCCTGAAGGATGTGAAGGAACTATATAGCCATATGTATGGATCATCTTCCCGTAAATTTATGGGGATGAGATGTCTTTGATGAATTAGGTTTGAAATTAACAAAAAACATCAATTAAAATATACCCACAATTATGGTTAGACAAGGTTTTAGGATAGGAAAAAGATTAGAAAAACAATATCAAGGTATAGCAGCTCCAATACTAATAGATCAAGGAACAGACAGAAATGGGTTGGATTTTAAGAAAGGGACACTAAGACAATAAAAATTACTTGGAAATAAGAAAGACCAGTATGGGTTCCTCAGTGGACCCTGACTAAAGAAAAGGTACCAGCAGCCCATGATCTGGTCAAACAACAATTAGCAGAAGACATATAAAACCATCTGTATCTTCCCATAATACTCCCAGTTTTGTCATCAAAAAATAATCTGGTAAATGGAGATTATTGCAAGATTTAAGAGGCATTAATAATGAGATGGTTATTATGGGACATGCTCAATCAGGGATTCCACAATTATCTGCTTTGCCAAAACTTGGTATGATTTATGTATAGATATTAAAGATTTTTTTTTCATTTCCAATTCAACCTTAGGATAGTCCATGTTTTGCATTTACTAACCCTGCACTGAATCATGAAGGTCCTGATCAGAGATACAAATGGAAAGTACTCCCTCAAAGGATGGCTAAAAGCCCAACTATGTGTCAAATTTATGTTAACAAAGTAATCCAGCCACTTAGAAATCAAAATCCTGAACTACAAATATTTCACTATATGGATGATATATTATTAGCACACAAAGCTAAAAACACATTGCTAGAATGTTATGCCACACTTAAAAACATATTAAAAAATATAAACTAGAGATAACAATAGATAAAGTAGAATTAAATTTTCCAATTAATTATTTAGGAGTTCTATTATCCTCAACCATGATCTGTCCACCAAAAATTCAAGTACGAATAGATTAACTCAAATCACTTAATGACTTTCAAATGTTATTAGGAGACATAAATTGGATAAGGCCTTATCTAGGTATACGCACAATAGAGTTGGAACCTTTTTTGATATCCTAAAAAGTCCATCAGATCCAAATTCACCCCGCATGTTAACGCCTGAAACAAGAAAGGCATTAAAAATTATTGAAACATATATGGAAAATATGCATTTGGATAGAATTGATTTAAGTTTGTCTTTATTATTTATTGTACTACCAACAAAAAATATTACTACAGGAGTATTTTGGCAAGAAGGTCCATTATTATGGATGCATTTATCTTATTCCCCTAACAATATTCTTACTCGGTATACTGAGGCTGTAGGACAATTAATACTGAAAAGAACAAAAGCAGCAAAGGAAGTGTTTGGAATTTCTCCCAATAAAATAATTACTCCATATACTCTGAATCAAATTGATGAGTTAGCTAATGAGTTAAATACTTGGGCAATAATCATGTGCAAATCTAATATTTCATTTGATAATCACTTACCATCTAATCCTTTATTGTCTTTTTGATCATTTCATCCTGTAATTTTTCCAAAAATGACAAGAAAAACACCTATCATGAATGCTCCAAATATATTCACTGATGGGTCAAATAATGGTACAGCAGCAATAGTTACACCTGATCAAACTTTTACATTTCTAGTACCCAAACAATCATCTCAAAAGGTAGAGCTTAATGCAGTATTACAAGCTTTTGTGATGTTTAAAGATTCTGTAATTAATTTATTTTCCGATAGTCAGAATATAGTTAATGCTATAGTATCCCTTGAAGATGCTGGTAGGATTTCCCCTTCCTCTACTGTTTTCTCTTTGCTTTCCACTATACAAAGTCTAATCTTGGACAGAAAAGATCTGTTCTTTATAGGAAATATCAGAACACATACAGGATTGCCTGGAGCCCTTAGTTTGGACAATGATTTAGCAGATAAAACTACACATGACATACATATTTTCTCTATAGTAGAAGAAGCTACAAATTTTCATAAAAAGTTCCATGTCAATTCTAATAGTTTACAAAAGTGCTTTAAAATAACTAAGAAAAAATCTAGACAAATAATAAAACAATGTCAAAATTGTGTGACCTTTTTACCACACGTTAATCTTCGAGTCAATCCTAGAGGATTGATACCTAACCATATTTGGCAGATGAACGTCACAAACTTGCCAGAATTTGGAAAATTAAAATATTTGCATGTTACAGTTGATACTTCTTCTGGATTTTTGATGGGCTCCCTTCTTGTCGGAGAAAAAAACTAAAGATGTTATAGCTCATTGCTTACAAAATTTTGCCACTGTGGGTGTTCCAAAACAGTTAAAAACAGATAATGCCCCTGGTTATACTTCTACCTCTTTTAAACAATTTTGCTCATCATTTGGCATCACTCATATAACAGGAGTCCCATACAATCAGCAGGGACAAGGTATAGTTGAAAGAGCACATCAAACTATTAAAACGTACTTACTAAAGCAAAAAGAAGGAATTGGGAAGGGGTATATATTCCCCAAAGATAAACTTAAAATAACCCTTTTTACTCTAAACTTTTTAAATTTGGATTCAACAGGGCTTAGTGCTGCAGAAAGGCATATATGTCCAAAAAAATGTACATAAGCCCAAGGTACTTTGGAAGGATATTCTAACAGGACAATGGAAAGGTCCTGACCCAGTAATTGTCTGGAGTCGGGGGCCTGTTTGTGTGTTTTCACAGGGAGAACAGGAGCCGATTTGGATTCCAGAGAGATTAACTAAAGAGATTTCTACAGACCCAAAAGAAGATGATTTGGCTCAAATCAATTACAGCTGATATCCAGAACTCCAGTTTGGCTATTCTTACATCTGTGACAGAACCAGGATGTTTTTTTCAATATCTATTTTATTATTGCCCTTTCCCATATCATGAAGTTCTTTTTTGTTTTTTGAGCTCATACAGACCTAGGTTAATGTTTTGCTGATCAGTTTTATTTTTGGACTATAGAGTTTTTAGACTTTGCAATGGAGATTTCACATGTAAAAAGTTATAAAGCCTTTACTATTATGTTATGTGTTGTATGTATTATATTATGTGTGCACACTTGTGTTTTGTGTTATATGTTTGAATGTACATAACCATATATCATATGTGATGAGCGCTCATGAAAAAATGGATCCAAATATATTTTTTTTATTCACGTGATGTAAATATTTTAATTTAAATTGGGTAAACACCCGTTGAGGATTGTTTTAAAATGTGAACAAAAAGGGAGGTTAACAGATCTGTTTGCTTTCTTTCACCTTTCCTTTTCATTATATTTAATAAATCTCTTCAAGACAATGTAAATTGTTAAGAAAATTGTTTTCTTTTAGTGCCTTCTGGAATGTTACATAATTTTTTCTTTAGGCATTGTTGCCAGAATTCCTATCTTCATCCCAGTGCCTGTGAATACAAAGATAAAACCAATCTACAGCTTCTGCAAAAGCCATCACTGAACTGCTTGCAGAACTTGCCTGGACTATGTATCACTTGTATGCATTGTGAACTCACCTGCATGCATTGTGATCAATATGTTGGTGCATCGACTTGTGGTAGTGTTGGGGTATTTTTGCTGATGATGTCATCGGTGGTACAATTTTTCCAAAAGGAGCCCTCAATTGGCTTGGTGTATCTTCCTCCCTTCTGCTTGTCATGGTTGTTCAGCTAAAATTTGGGGTCCAACAGAGATGAGACAAAGAACCTTACCCCCCCACTAGTAAAAAGTCCTCTCCATAGGTGTGGCTGTATTCTGGACCTGTAGTTAGTGACGGGTAAGATCCAGTTGCAATGGTACCAACCTAAGACTGGAGGCTTACACCTTGAGGTCAGCTCATTCGATAATGGGTAAGTACCATATGTACTATTGGACAACCTAAGGCAGGCATGGTCCCTAAGCCACATGCTTGTTGTTTAAACAGAGAGGGGGAGATGTTGAGAGCCACAGCCCGAGGGGCCAAAGAAAACTTTCAGACTGCCAGCTGATGGTTTGCTCACAGCGGCCCCAGCAACATCTAGCTGATTGGCTACTCTGCGGTGATGCCCATTGGGCTGTTTCCCCACCCTTTCAAACTACCAAGCTGCTCATTGGGGGACTTTTTTGGCTCTGCCCAAATGACCCAGCCAATCGAACTCAAGAGCAGGAGGAGTGGAGAGGTTGAGAGCTTGTGGGAAGCTGGTGGTGGCAGTTGTGCTCTGAGGGTATTTCCCGAGGAGCTATTTTTTTGGCCTGTGTAGTTCTAAAAATAAAGTTAGTTTATTTGACACGTGGCTCCTGAATTGTGCCCAGCCAGACTGTGGCAATCATAAATTGATGGAGAAAAACAAAAAAAACAGAATAGAAATACAAGCAGTTCGGAGGAGGCATGGTGTATAGCTGGATTTACCTTTTGTATGATAAAGGGTAGGTGTTATTAATCTAGTCAATATTAAATTGAAATAATTCTCCGTGTGTTTTAAAGTTAACAAATATGTGAATACCTGTCTCCCTGTATCTGTAGCCTATTCAGCACATGTATTTTTGTATGCACATATAGAATCCTACCTGGTATCACATGTACATTTTTGTGAGGTGGCTGACTTGGCAGATACGAATTGTGAAAAGAGATCACTACTCCTAAACGTTTTTGGAATTGAAAATTAGAACTATGCGTGAGCTTCCTAGTTGAACAAGATAATACATAAATCCATGTTCAGTAAAATGAATATTTTTGGATCTGTGGATGATATATATTTCATGATGAATTTCGATTGGCATATATATTGCTACCATTTTATGTCTGTGCATTTGCGTGTGTGTGTGTGTGTGTGTGTGTGTGTGTATATATATATATATATATATATATATACTCTCCAGATTTTTCAGCATATAAAATATATGTGTCTTATTATACAATCCCTAAATGCATTCATATTCATGCATGTGGATTTATAATCAAATGTTCACAAAATTATTCTCAGAAATATTCATCCACCTCAAATATATATTGTTTCCTAGTGCTGAAATCTAAATTCAGTGAATGGTGCATAGAAGTCATAATTTTTCTACAGTAACTGACCCACTTTAACATCAATGTAAGTAGATTACTATGGTACATGATGTGTATTTTGACGTTCATTTTTATTGAACACTGTTACATGACTATTTCTTCAGTTTATGCACATCATAGGATATATATTTCATTCACAAGTTTGCAAATTTATAGGCATTTGTTTCACTTTCTATCACTTCCTGCTTCAGTACACATGTATTCCTACATGTTTTTGAGTGTTTTTTTCATGAGACTTCTTTTTATTTTAGGTTTCAATAATCACTTTTGAAGCAAAACTCACACACTCTTCATGACAAACCATAACCCTAATATTACCATTAGATGTATAAATGGTTGTAATAAATGTATGTATATAAATATAAGATTTAATGTATATTTTCAGATATCAATTCAATCCATTATTTAATGTTGGAACCAGTTATATTATTTATTCACAGTATGGTCTATTCATTCATTTTATCTATTTTCGTAGACACAGGGTATACCTATTTGTACACCCAATACTAATTTATACAACTTCAAAATATTGCCCACAGAATTAGTGGAAGAAATACTCATGTCACCTGAACTACATATACACTTTATCACACTAATATTCTGGACACAAAATGCAAAGTTCACACTTATGATTGTACCAAAGCCTAAATGGAAAGTGAGCATGGATTACTAAAAACAACCAAGTCCAGATTGCCTAATGCTATCAAATGTCAATCGTATTGGTGCTAAATATTTGTTTCTCCCTAAGATTGTGTATTCAACCTCTACCCTGTTGAAAATGTCTAATCCTATCACTCAATTTATACATTGCCTGATTTCTTAATGTCTCTATTCATATCTGCTTCCCTATATATTTTCCCCAGTTCATCATTGTGACTGACTCTTCACATGTGCTGACATTTACGTTCATTCTCTACCGGAAACCCTATTGTTAAAGAACTTTTGGTCCAAATCCTATACTCACTCTTCTTCCTAAACCTACTGACTATCTTTCTAATCCTAAAGACTACCCTTTTTGAGTGGATGGTTTCTTCTACATTTAATCATCCAATTTACAAGGTCCTATGCCATTGTTTATCAATTTATCTGAGACATTTGTGCAGAAGGTATTTCAAAGCTAAGTATACCAATCAAGGGCCCAATGCTCTTCTGGGCTTCAAATCTTACCCAGACATCTGTATTTATACTTATATTTCACCTATATATTCTTGTAAATATCACAGGTTCCCAATACCATTATTCATCACACAGAATGATTCCTAACCCAAATTTAACCTGTTATTACCCTAACCATACACTGTTCCCTCTATCTAACTTTACAGAAAAGCAGGGACAGAGTTGGTCTTACAATACAGGAGTGTAGGGGATATTCCACCTGCTGAGAACCTCAAAGGTCCATGCAGAAATGATCCCTGGAGAAGTTGTAAGCAGCTATGAAGGACCTGAGGGAAGAAAAGACAACTTCCATGGTAAACAACCTGGTCAGGATGAAAGGATGTGTCTGAATCAGCCTCTTTCATCTTAATGTAGAGAAGATGGACCAAACCAGGCTTGTGTGGAGAGCTGTTCCCGGGTGCCTATGGTGAAATACCATTCTAACTTGTGAAAATGTCACAGGAAGTAGGGGTACCCTGCACCTCTTGGGACCCTTGGAAGCAACTGTTAGGACAAAGTGGTTGCCAAGGCAGTGACTTCATTAACTTCCTGAAGGAAGTTACCTCACATGACTTCCTTGGTGATGGAACTCTCTAAATTTGGGATTCAGGAAGTCAGGCAACCACAGCCAGTCCCAGTCCCAGTCCCAGTGGTCTCACTTGTTTGGGTTAACCAAGGACAGAGTCAGTCTTTCTTGGTACCTAGTGATGTGAGGATGGCCAAATGCCAGGAAAGCTAAGAATAGGGGCCTTTCCTGAGAAAGAAGGTAGTGGCTCAGCACTGGCTTCTGACAACTTCACAGATTTGGCCAAGGAGACCAGAACAGAGGCAGCACAGTCCACTTCGGGGAAATATAGTATGGCCCACCCGTCAGAGGACACTCCGGATAGTCACAGACCTACTTTGGGGAAGGAGGTGCCTTTTTGAGTGTGGGTGTGAGTTTGTGGTTTTCTCTCATGTTCTGAGAATAGGTAGCAAAGGCAATTTGTTTGGTTTGGAGAAGACTGTTTCTAGTATGTTCTCTGACAAGGTGAGTGTTTCTATTACTGTGTATCCCACTCTGTCCGTGGTTGTAGTATTAGAAAAAGAATGCATCAATGGGTGTGTTCTGTCTAGTAGAAAGCTTCCCTGCATTCATACTGCCAATTTATGAATGGACTGCGGCTAGCCTTATCAATGGGCAAAACCTACTATCTTCCTAAATTCCTGTTTTCTTCCTGAATTCTGGACACTCAGCAGAATAGGCTCATGGTTTTGTGTCCAAGATATGTACCACCTCCAAGCTCTGTCACATGGCCATGTACTGGATAGCTGAAGGGAATGGTGAGCATCTCAGAAAAACTCAGATATCCGGGTGACCAGGAAAGTCTCAGTGGGGAAACCCTGCTTTGGGCCTTTTGCTTACCTATTTTTCTGTTGCCCTGAATGCAAGGAAAGTCTTTGGCTCAGGCCACCCCTTTGTGAAGCCTGAAGAAAACAGTATTCAAATGGAAATGAATGGGGATCACCTGTGGCTCTTTGCTTAATTGGAAAGAGATGTGTCTGAATAAGCCTCTTAGCCGTGTGTGCTTTTAATTGTGGTCATTTGTGTGGTGGTTGGAAGAGATGACTGGGTCCACCTGGGCTTGTTCTCTGGTATGATTCCCCTTAGAGACTGAGTTCTGGAACTGACCTCAGAGAAGTATTGCAATGAATTGTGTTGGGATTTTAAGAGGCCACACATGAGAGTCGCCTTGGAAACTGAGATCTACACCCAGGGTGGATTTGCACAGAGCACTGGGAATCTCAGCCAGTATATCATATGATTTTATTCTTAAGGACTTGGCAGCCATAGGTGAGAGTCAATACACACATGGAGCTCACATTGTAGACCTCAATGGGCCTGGATTCATGTGACCATTTGGGCACTCTTTGGGAAGCCTTGCCTGTGATAGTTCTGCAGGATTTTCATTGAAACGAGCTTCCTCACCATTTAATGGTTCCTGAATTAATTGAAACCCACAGAGCCTCCAACTGTATTATTGAAAAATGGCTAGATAAATACCAGGGAATATTTGAATTTCCCATGACCAGGTGGCACTGGAGAACCTGTGGATGTCCTGTTGCTAATCAAGAGTATACCAGACAGTGCCTTGACTGACTGGGTTTCATGAAAATGGTGTAGAACAGAGATTCCAGTAACTTGGAACCTGCTGAGTAGTGGGCCTAGAGCAGTGGTATGCAGGTGTGTAATAAAACATCTGTGGCGGGGCCATGTGGATCTTCCATTGGCTTCTGAATGGCTTGTGACTGACATGGTGCAGCCAGGAGTCCCTTATATGTAAAGACATCTTGTTATATGGAGAAGTTTCAGGGCAATGTCCAGAATCAGGTGGCTATGGTCAAGGGGGCAATGTCTGTGGGATAGAAGCCTGTTGGTGCATTCTCCTGCAGACCCTGACCCACCACACGTGACAGAACTCCCTCCAGCACCGTGTCCCAGTTGAACACCTTGTATTTTGTTAAACAAATAACAAACTCCCTATGCAGCAGCAAGAAAGACAATGAAAATTGGAGGATGACCAAAGGGCTTCGCAGTCCACACGGGGAGACACTTTTCCCCAATGGCCATAGTTTAACTACAAAAATAGAACTCATCACTGATGCACAATGTTCATTGGAAAATAAGAAAACATGTCCTCCAGGTCACATAGATGCAGATCCAGCTCTGATGGTCTCACTACAAAGGAAGCTAAAGCTCCTGACAACAACATATATTTCAAGGACCCATCCTCAGAGGCAGTTACTCAAGAAGTCTTTAGGCCAGCAGAGCTCCATGTTTGTGGAGAGTTTACCATGTCCCTTACTTTTTGAAACTCATCTACCACCTCCAAGTTTGTGAATTCCTGAGCATTTTCCATTCCAGATATGTATTCACAGATTTTCTAACACTTCCCCTCTCATTGTGTCTTACTTGGGCCCAAGGAAATGTTAAGGCTTTGTTCTGGATGAAAGTGAGAAGATGTTTGTGTAGCACATATTTGCATACTCATAGATTCATTTTCCTGTTTTCCATTGAAATACAGAATCCCTGACATGAACATATACCCTACTAGACTCTGACTAATAATCCTAAAATGATGTAGAAAAATAACCCAAGCAGAATAGAAATACAAGCAGTTCAGAGGATGCATGCTGTATAGTTGGACTTGCCTTTTGCATGATAAACGGTAGGTGTTAAATATGTAGACAATTTTTAATTGAAATAGTTCTCCATGTGTTTTTAAAGTAAACAAATATGTGAATTCCTGTCTCCCTTGCTTTGTAGCCAATTCAACACATGTATTTTTATATGCACATTTAGATTCCTACATGGTATCACATGCACAATTTGTGAGGTGGCTGATGGAAGATACAACTTATGAGAAGAGATCACTCCTCCTAAACGCAGTTGGAACTGAAAATACAACCTATGGGTGAGCTTCTTGGTATTACAATATTATACATAAATCCATGTTCAGTAAAATGAATATTTTTGCATCTGTGGATGATATATATTTCATAATGAATTTCGATTTGCATATATTTCTACCTTTTAATATCTGTGGGGTTCTTTTGTATATATGTGTGTGTGTGTATATATATATATATATATATATATATATATATATATATATATATATATATATATATATATTTTCCAGATTTTTCAAAATATGAAATATATATGTCTTATTTTACACTCCCTAAATTCACTCATATTCATGTATGTGGATTTATAATCAACTTTTCACAAGATTATTCTCAGAATTATTCATCCACCTGAAATACATATTTATTTTCTAGTACTGAAAACTAACTTCAGTGAATGGTGCATACAAATCCTAATTATTCTACAGTAACTGACCCTGTTTAACATCAATCCAAGTAGATTACTATGGGACATGATGTATGTTTTGACGTTCATTTTCATTCAAACCTGGTACATTACTATTTCTTCAGGTTATGCATATCATCGGATATGTATTTCATTCACAAGTTAGCAAAATTATTTGCATTTGTTTCACTTTCAATCACTTCCTATTCAGAACACATGAATTCCTCTATGTTTGTTGACTGGTATTTTTATGAGACTTCTTTCCAAACACAATATTTTCCAAATCCATAATCAGTTTCGAAGCAAAACTCACACACCCTTCATGAGAAAACATAACTCTAATATTACCATTAGATGTATAACTCGTTGGAATGAATGATTGTATATCAATATAAGATTTCTTATATATTTTAAGATATCAATTCAATCCATTATTTAAAGTGGAACTAGTTATATTATTTATTCACTGTATGGTGTATTCATACATTATCTCTATATTCATAGACAATGTGTACACCTCTCTGTACCCCCAATACTAATTTATTCATCTTCAAAATATGGCCCTCAGAAAAGGTCGAAGAAATACTCATGTCACCTGATCTACATATACATTTTATCAGAGTAATATTCTGGACACAAAATAAAAAGGTCACACTTATGATTGTACCAAAGCCTAAATGGAAAGTGAGAAAGGATTACTACAATCATCCATGTGATGTTGCCTAATGCTCTCAAATGTCAGTCCTATTGGTGAGTACATATTTGTTTCTTCCTAAGATTGTGTATTCAAACTCAACCCTGTTGAAAATGTCTAATCCTCTCACTGACTTTATACTTAGCCTGATTTCATAATGTCTCTATTGATATCTGCTTTCCTACATATTTTCCCCTGTTCATCATTGTGACTGACTCTTAACTTGTGTTGACATTTACATTCACTGTCTAACCAAAACCGTATTGCTAAAGAACTTTTTTTCCAAATTCTATATTCACTCTTCTTCCTAATCCTTCCGACTATCAGTTTTTGAATGGATGTTCTCTTCTATATTCAATCATCCAAGTAAAGGTCGTGCGAGCATCAGAGGAAGAGACTACCAAGAGAATACATCATGCAACAGCAAAGGGTTTATTTGGGGTCCAACATGCTGGGGCTCAGAGCTCACTTAATTAGAGCAGAGAGCCCTGAGAAGAGCTTATGCAGAGTTTATATACTTTTCTTGGAGAGGGCAGAAAGGGAAGTTTATTGATGGTTCAGGGTGAGTGGGTGGTTTGCATTCAACCGGGTGAGGGAGTACATTCTGCAGTTTGGCCGTTGGGGACAGCACATTCTGGGACAAGATTAGGAAACATTTCTCAACATTTCAACAGTGTTTTGTTAAGTGTACAGAAAAACAGGAAGTGACAAGTATATATTTTATTGACCTTTCATTCCCCACTTCTTCTGGCAACTTTTAATCATAAAAATGATCATTGGGGGATGTCACATTCTATGTTTGCTAGTGGGGTATTACCATAAGTTTAACTTGTCCAATTTGAGCTTGGAGAAAATAAATTACATGGTTGAGGAAACAGGGTTTTATAGTTAGCAATAATATGAGGATTATTATTGGACGGGCCAGAGTTGATAAAAACATAGTTAACCAGGGGGACTGTGTAAACCAAGACTCAAACCACCATTTTTGGGCCTCTCTCTCTCCTTGACTCTCTTCAAGGCATCTTTTTAATTTACTCATAGATTATTTTACAACTCCATTATGGTCGACATTAAAAAAACATTCTTCCCTCAATGCAGCACAAAGGCCCCCTTCTCTAGTGAAAAAGAGATCCAACCCTCTACTGTTCTGTAAAACAACTTCAGAGAGAAAGGTTAAAGATTCCTGCAAAGCTGTGATGGAGGTTACTAATATCTTTAAGTTTTTATATATTCCTGCTCCTAATTGGGTCATTCGTTGTGTCCCATGGACCACGGCAGTGGTTCCTCTGCCCAACCCTGAAGCAACTCCTATTTGCAATGGAATGGCTAAGGTGAGGGATATATGTTTTCAGAGGAACCGGATTGTATGCCCCCCTATTTGAACTTCAAATGAATCTGTGTCATGATAGAGCACTCTGGGAAACATCCTCACCATTACACATTTAATCACATCTGTTGACAATTTCATTAAAACACAAACAATGTTTAAGTATATAGAATTAAACTGTTGTAGGGACGGACAAGGCAAGGCACCAAAGATAGCACCAAAGACAGGGAAACAGTCTTATTTGGTTGCAACCAGATTCAGAGGGCATTGCTTCTGTTGTAATCAATTAATCCCATGAAACCTAAGTTTATGTAGTTTCAGAATTTTGTACCCAACATGAAAGGGAAGGGGCTCAGAAGTTCATAGTCTTCAGAAGTTCACAAAAGGCAGTTTTTGTTTCTGTTTTTTCCTTAGGTCTGGGCAAGTTAAATTTTCAAGAACACCTGGGAGGGGGAGAGCTTTTTCTTCCCTTTCTTTTTTCCCCCTGCCAGCTTTTTCCATGGAGCACAGTTTGTAACTTCTTTATCTTAGAAATGTAGAAATGTCTGTGAAGCCCCAGCTCAAGGCCAGGAGCCTTGTTCACATATTTTGTGAAAAACTAGTGAGGGTGTGTCTAGCTCAGGAGTGCTGATTTTTTAGCCAGTTGCCAAGTAGACCAGGTCAACACAAAAAGAGAAAGTTTATGTACACTGAAGTCTTTTATAGCGACTCTTTTCCTGAAAGTCCCATAGGCAGCCATGGTGAAGACTTCTGGAGAAGGTCAGACTGTGAGGTGGAGATTCTTTATGTGAATTGGAGTCATGAGAATACCCAAGCATAAATGGGCTAGCCTCTTCCGGGATTTGAAGAACCCATTTGACCCAAAGGGTCCCTATTCTCACTTGATGGAGGTCAGGAACCTTTCTGAAGAAGGCTAAGACTTCATCCACAATGACAGCAATCTTGGCCATTTTGGTTTTGGATGCACACTTTGGATCTTTCTTCAGATCCATCAAGTGCTGAGAATCTAAGCCACAGCCTCACACAGGGCCAAGAGGCTGATTCAGACACATCCCTTTCCAAAGCAATTAAGCATAGAGACAAAGGTGATGCCCACTCATTTCCATTTGAAATGTGTTTCTTCATGGTTCACAAAGGGTGTGCCTGAGGCAAGAGACTTTCCTGACATTCAGGTCAACATATCAGTAGGTAAGCAAAAGGCCCAAAGCAGGGTTTCTCCCTGAGACTTGTGTGGTCACACTGATATCTGAGTTTTCTGACATGCTGGCCATTCCCTTCAGCTATCCAGTACATGGCCATGTCACAGAGCTTGGAGGTGGTACACATCTTGGACACAATACCATGAGCCTATTTTGGAGAGTGGCTAGAATTTATGAAGAAAACCAGAACATAGAAAGATAGCAGGTGTTGCCCAAAGATAAGGCAAGCTGCAGTCCATTGATAAATTACACAGGATGAATGCTGGGAAGTGTTCTACAAGACAGGACACATTCATTGAAGCATTTCCTTTTCAAATATCTACAACCACAGACACAGTGGGATATTCAGACATAGAAAGACTCGCCTTGCCAAAGGACTTACTAGAAACAGTTGACTCTAAACCAAACAAACCGCCTTTCCTATCCTCAGAATATGAGACAAAACCACAAAACCACATCCACAGCCACAAAGGCACCTCCTTTCCCCAAGTAGGTCTGTGACTAGGCGCAGTGTCCTCAGACTGGTGGGCCATACTATGTTCCCCTGAAATGGACTGTCCTGTCTCAGTTCTGGTCTCCTTGGCCAACTGTGTGATGTTGTCAGGAGCCAGTATTGAGCCACTAACTACTTTCTCAGGAAATCCCCTCTTCTGAGCTATCCTGGCATTTGGCCATTCTCACATCGGTAGGTGCCAAGAAAGACTGACTCTGTTCTTGGTAAATCCAAACAAGTGAGAACACTGGTACTGGGACTGGGACTGTCTCTGTGTTCCTGGCTTCCTGGATTCCACGTTCAGAGATTTCTATCACCAAGGGAGTGAGGTGAAGTCACTTCCTTCAGAAACTGAATGAGGACACACTGCCTTGGCAACCAATTTGTCCTAACAGTTGCTTCCAGAGTCCCATGGAGGCTGCCCATATTTCCTGTGACACTTTCACAAGTTAGAATGATATATTAACCATAGGCACCCAAATAGAGCTCTCTACACAGGCCTGATTTGGCCCATCTTCTTTACATTAAGAAGAGAGAGGCAGATTCAGACACAACTCTTCATCCTGACCAAGTTGTTTGCCATGGAAGAAGACTTTTGCTCACTCAGGTCCTTCATCGCTGACTATATCTTGTGCAGAGATCATTTCTGCATGGACTTTTGAGGTTCTCAGCAAGTCAAAGATCCCATACATTCCTGTATTGTAAGACCAACCCTGTTCATGCTCTTCTGTAAAGTTAGGTTGAGGGAACAGTGTATGGTTTGGATTAATAACATTTTCAATTTGGGTTAGGAATCATTCTACTGGATGAAAAATGGTATTGGGAACTGCGATATGTATAAGACTATAGAGGTGAAATATATGTATGAAAACATAAATCCAAGTATTATTTGATGCCCAGAGGGCATTGGGCCCTTGATTGGGATACTTAGCTTTGAATTATGTTCTGCACAGATGTCTCAGATAAATCCATATACAATGGCATAGGACCATGTACCATGGTCCTATATACAAATAGGTGCATATATACACTCATCATAAACTCTGGCTGGAGTTTTCGATGAGGGGCGCAGCCCTAGACAGTGTACAAAATAAGCTACCTTGCCCCTCATTTGCCTGATGTCAGGGTGGAATGGGCACCCTTCCTGTGAACCAAGAGTGATCAAATAGGCCTACCGTTAATAATACTCTGCTTCTTCAATTTGAGGCGTTCGGATTGTGGTGTTTAGATTCTTTATGTGAATTGGAGTGATGATAAAAGCCAAGCACCTATGGGCTAGCCTCTGCAGGGCTTTGAAAAACTCATTTGACCCAATGTATCCCTATTCTCTCTTGATGGAGGTCAGGAACCTTACTGAAGAAGGCTAGAGACTTCATCCACAATGACAGCAATTTTGTCCATTTTGGTTTTGGATGCACACATGGGATCTTTCTTTAGATCCATCAGGTGCTGAGAATCTAACCCACTGCCTCACACAGGACCAAGAGGCTGATTCAGACACATCCCTTTCCAAAGCAATTAAGCAAAGAGCCACAGGTGATGCCCATTTATTTCCATTTGAAAACTGTTTTCTTTAGGCTTCAAAAAAGTTTGGCCTGAAGAAAAGACCTTCCTGACATTCAGGGAAACGGAACTATATGTAAGCAAAAGGCCCAAAGCAGGGTTTCTCAACTGAGTCATTTCTGGTCACACTGATATCTGAGTTTTCTGACATGCTGGCCATTCCCTTCAGCTATCCAGAACATGGCCATGTCACTGAGCTTGGAGGTGGTACAAAACCATGAGCCTATTCTGGAGATTGGCCAGAATTCAGGAAGAAAACAGGAACTTAGGAACATATTAGGTGTTGCTCATCCCTAAGGCAAGCCACAGTCCATTCATAAATTGGGCAGGATGAATGCTGGGAAGCATTCTACTAAACAGGGCACATCCATTGATGCATTCTCTTTTCTACTGTCTACATCAATGGACACAATGGGATACACAGACATGGAAAAACTCACCTTTTCAAATGACTTACTAGATCAGCCCACTCCAAAACAAACAAACCTCCTTTTCTAATTATTCTCAGAACATGAGAAAAAACTACAAACTCACACCCACACCCACAAAGGCATCTCCTTCCCCAAAGTAGGTCTGTGACTGTCCGGAATGTCCTCTGACTGGTGAGCCATACAATGTTACCCCAAAATGGCCTGTCCTGTCTCAGATCTGATCTCGTTGGCCAACTCTGTCAGGATCCAGCAGTGAGCCACATCCTGCTTTCTCAGGAAAGGTCCCTTTTCAGAGCTCTCCTGGCTTTTAGCCATCCTCACATCAGTAGGTACCAAGAAAGACTGACTCTGTCGTTGGTAAATCCAAATAAGTGAGCCCACGTGGACTGGGACTGGGACTTGCTCTGTTTGCTTGGCTTCCAGGATCCCATGTTCAGAGAGTTCCATCACCAAGGAAGTTAGGTAGGTTACTTCCATCAGGAACTGTATTAGGTCACTGCCTTGGCAACCACTTTGCCCTAACAGTTGCTTCCAAGGTTCGCATGAAATGGAGGCTGCCCCTACTTCCTGTGACACTTTCACAAGTTAGAATGGTATATCAACCATTGTCCCCCAGGAACAGCTCTCTACACAGACCTGGTTTAGTCCATCTTCTCTACGATAAAAAGATAGATGTTGATTCAGACATATCCCTTCATCCTGACCAGGTTGTTTGCCTTGAAAGATGACTTTTTCTCTCTCGGGTCCTTCCCAGCAGCCTACATCTTCTACAGGGATAAATTCTGCATGGAACTTTGAGGTTCTCAGTAGATGGAATATGCCCTCCATTCCTGTATTATAAGACCAACTCTGTACCTCCTCTTCTGTAAAGTTAGATTGAGAAAAGAGTGTATGGTTAGGGTTAATAACATGTACAATTTGGGTTAGGAATCATTCTTCGGGATGAATAATGTTATTCTGACCTGTGATATTTATTAGAATATATAGGTGAAATATAAGTAGGTAAACAGAAATCTAGGTAAGCTTTGGAGACCAGAAGGGCATGGGGCCCTTGATTGGGATACTTAGCTTTGAATTATGTTCTGCAAAAATGTCTCCAATAAATCGATATAAAATGGCATAGGTCCTTGTACCTTGGATGATTGAATGTAGAAGAGAATATCCAGTAAAAAAGAGATAGTCAATATGATTAGGAAGATACTCAATAGGTTTAGAAAGAAGAATGAGGATAGGATTTGTACCAAAAGTTCTTTAGCAATAGGGTTTCAGTTAGAGAGTGAATGTAAATGTTAGCACATGTGAAGAATCTGTCACAATGTTGAACTGGGGAAAATATGTAGGAAAGCAGATATCAATAGAGATTTTAGGATATCAGGCCAATTATAAAGTGAGTGATAGGATTAGACATTTTCAACAGCCTTGAGGTTGAATATATAATCTTAGGAAGAAAGAAATATGTAGTCACCAATAGGATTGACATTTGAGAGCAATAGATGTTTTTCATAATCCATGCTCACTTTCCATTTAGGCTTTGGTAAAAACATAAGTTTGATCTTTGTAGTTTTGTCCAGATTATTACTGTGATAAAATGTATATGTAGATCAGGTGACATGAGTATTTCTTCCACCATTTCTGGGTGCAATATTTTGAAGACATATAAATTAGTATTAGGGATACAAAGAGGTGTACGTTTGTCTATCAATATAGAGATAATGCATGAATAGACCATACTGTGAATAAATAATATAAGTACTTCCAACTTTAAATAAAGGATTGAATTGATATCTGAAAATATACAGGAAATCTTATATTGATATACAATCATTCATTCTAACCCGTTATACATCTAATGGTAATATTAGGGTAATGGTTTATCATGAAGAGTGTGTGAGTTTTGCTTCAAAATGATTAGAGAAATCGAAAATAATGTCTTTGGAAAGAAGTCTCATGAAAAGTCCAGCCAGGAAACCTGGAGGAATACATGTGTTCTGAAGCAGGAAGTGATTGATAGAGAGACAAATGCCTATAAATTTGTGAACTTGTGGATAAATATATATCCTATTATGTGCATAAACTGAAGAAATAGTAATGTACCAGTGTTGAATAAAAATGAACGTCAAAATAAACATTTTGTATCATAGGAATCTACTTACATTGATGTTAAACTGGGTAAGTTACTGTAGAAATATTAGGATTTGTATGCACCATTCACCAAAGTTAGTTTTCAGTACTAGGAAAAAAATATGTATTTCAGGTGGATGCATATTTCTGATAATAATCATGTAAAAGTTGATTGTAAATCCAAATACATGAACATGAATGAATTTAGGCAGTGTATAATAAGACACATATATTTCATATTTTGAAATATCTGGAGATTATATATATATATATATATATATATATATATATATATATATATATATATACAAAACACCCACACAGACATTAAAAAGTAGCAATATATATGCCAATTGAAATTCATCATTAAATATATATCATCCACAGACCCAAGCTATTTATTTTACTAAACATAGAATTATTTATAATTTTGTTAAACTAGGAACCTCACCCATAGATTGAATTTTCAGTTCCAACTGTGTTTAGGAGGAGTGATCTCTTCTCACAATTTGTATATGGCAAGTCAGCTACCTCACAAGAATGTACATGTGATAATAGGTAGGATTCTGTATGTGCATGCAAAAATACATGTGCTGAATAGGCTACAGAGAAAGCAAGACAGGAATTCACATATTTGTTAACTTTAAAAACACATGGTGAACTATTTCAATTAAAAATTGACTAGATTTATAACACCAACCCTTTATCATGCAAAATGAAAGTCCAACTATACACCATGCCTCCTCTGAACTGCTTGTATTTCTATTCTGTTTGGGTTATGTTTCTCCATCATATTAGGATTAGTAGTCAGAGTCTAGTAGGGTATGGGTTAGTGTCAGGGTTTCAGTATTTTGAATGGAAAATTAGATAAGGAATCCAATGTGTATGCAAATATGTGCTATACAAAAATCTTCCCACTCTCATCCAGAACGATGACTTGACATTGCCTTCCCCCCAAGTAAGACACAATTAGAGGAGAAGAGTTAGAAAATCTGTGAATACATATCTGGAAAATCCTCAGGAGTTTACAAACTTGGAGGTGGAAGAGGAGTTTCCAAAAGTAAGGGACAGGGTTGATAGACCCAACCTGATCTTTTATTAAAATTGGGAGCCATCTTGCCACAAAGCGATGAAAAGCTAATTTTGGGTTTACTATAAATTACTGCAATTTCTGAACCCATTTGGAATGTCTGCCCGTGCCTTTAACTCACCCATGCCTATCTCTCTGACCTGATAGCAGCCCTCTCTGAAAGTTTAGTGACACATCATAATTTTTGGCCTTCCCTGGCCAAACAACGACTCTCTCTGAGGTCTAATGGTCATCATTATTTCTGATGTTGGGGCCAGCAAAAAAAAAAAAAAAGAAAAGTAAACTACGTTTAGTGTGATGCTTGTCAAAGTTCTGTTATCTGTAATCCCCCTTTTGTGTAACTTTCTGGGCTATATAGCTGGGCTGTAGGAAAGGTGGGGTTGCTGTCTTGTTCCCGCCGTTTTGTGAGGGAGAGGCAGGCCGCCGGCCGGTTGAAATAATAAATTTGCCTTAATTTGATTTTAATTGGAGTCAGTGGTTTTTACTTTCATCCTGGTCTAACATTTTGCAGTTCCGCAGCAAGATGACCCTGCCAGTACAGATCACAAGACCAGACTGTTGGAAATTCTGAAGCTGGCCTTCCCTCCAGGGCCCCCGGCTACAAAGCCACTCTAGGGGATGCGCAACTTGAGATGTTTCAACGACTTGGAGTGAGACTTTGGTCCAGGGAGCACTGCAATGAACCACTGGACTATAACTATTAGCAAGCACCTGGTGGAGGAGGCCTCCATAGGTAAGTGGCACCTTTATAACATCTGATATCTGGTTAAGGGAGATCTCTTCTGATGACAGAGAGGAGGCCTGGGGAGGCTCACATATACTCCTGTCCGGGACTGTAACGAGAATCATGCTGTCCTTTGTTCTGTTATGTAGGGAATTCTTCTGGATGGGTAGAGAGGTGTGGATGGGCATGCACGCGGTCCTACCCAGGAGCTTTAGCAAGACATTGCAATGCTCCTCTGCTTTTTTTTTTTTTTTTGGTGCCTGGTTTCTGGTTTTTTTTTTTCTGTTTTGTTCTGTGTTCTATATGTTTTTTGTTTGTTTGTTTTTGTGCGTTTTGTTGTGTGATTTCTGTGGTAAAAACTTAAAGATATTGGACGTGAACATGGGTAATAAAGCAAGTAAGCGTGACACCTTTTTGGACTGTGTTTTAAGGAACTGTGATGAACTTTACCTCCCTTTGTTAAGCAGGATAAGAGAAGCCCCTAGCTGGCTACCTGGAGCACACCCACTGCACAAGGCAATGCCTGCTGCAGAGCTAAAAACTGAGTATCTCACAGGTTAAGAAGTGAAACTCCTTGAAAACCACTTGTACCTCCAGATCAAAAGAGTCACAACCTTTGGGCAGAGTCCCCTCTGTTTCTCCTTTGTTAGCAAAGCAATAAACATCCCTTTTTCTTTTTCTCAAAAACCCTGTCCTCATTATTAAATTGGCATTAATTGGCTTCAAGGTCAGGAACTGAACTTTAAGTTTCAAATTTTGATAAACCACACCACCCCCGCCCCGGAACTTTTTGAGAGCTGACTACTGATATGTTAGGAGATGGAGCATGGTTGGGGTGGAACCGAACCAGAGGAGCTAATCCTGTAAGTTAAAGGAGGGACTGAGTGACTTCCAGCAGCTGCCGAAGCCCTGTTACTTCAGGGAATTCCCTCCTTCCTTCCCTGCACTGTAAGCATTATGTAACGTCTGTCTTCTTAAAAAAGAGAAAAAGAAAAAGGGGATACTAAATTCAGTAAAGTCACCATGGAGACCCTTGATTTTACATTTCAGGTTGCCCCTCTGTAAAAACATGTGGTCCCCTTGTGGGGACTTCTATGGTGCCACTGGTGTAGGAGATTTTTCTCTTATCTACTCTGTTTTAAAGGCTTCTGTCTGTCGGCCATAGTCTGGAGCTCCCTTCTCTCTGTCTTGTGTCTTTGTTTCTGGCCCTTTAAGACATGTGCAATAATGTGTTGATATTTTAAATTGTTTCTTGGGAATGATCTTAGCTGAATGTGTGTCTAAATGATGATGTTTTATTGTAACAATCTGGTATCTGAATGGGTTTTTGAAGCATTGCACAATCTTGCAGGTAAAAGTCGGGTTTAGGTAATTGTTTAGTTTATGATTTCAGATAATTTATGCCAGAGAACTTAAATACTTAGGATGGAAAACTAAAGAACTCTCCTTCCAAGTTGGCAAGTAACTTCCCAATCATTCAGTCTTTTATTTCACCTATTTTGAATTGGGTAGCCTGGGAAAATGTCACTGTGCGTACCAGTGCATTAATTTGGACAAAGATAGTAAATCATTTTATGGTATCTGTTGACAAAACAAGATGTAAAGATATAAAATTTTGTGAATTGTATCTTAAACTTGTTTCATAATTTTCAACATCCTAACCTGAAAATTATGGTTAAAATGCCTTAGGCCTGTTGTGTCTGCTCTGAATAGCAGTTTTTTCCTGCTCCTTCCTGACCTCAGCCAGGACTTATTTTGAAATGCAAATAAAAGAATCCTGCAAGCTCAGTAGGAGACTGATCTGAGGCCTAAGCAGAAAAAAAAGGCAAATTGTATGGTTTTTACTAATTACTGTCCAGTCGTTTTTTCTAGGACTCTTATTTTTTTCCTTAGATACTTTATTTAGTTTTTTTAGCTCATGATTTTGATCCTACAGACCTAAGTTAATGTTTTTCTGATCAGTTCTATCTTTGACCAACTGTGGAGTTTTTGAAACATTGCAATGCAGATTTCATCTGCGAAAAGCTATAAGGCCTTTACTATTTTTATGTGTGCACACTGCACATTTCTGTTATGTGTTGTATGTCTATATATACATATATCCATATATCAAACATATGATACAAAAATTTACATATATAAAGAACACTCATAAAAAAACGCTCATAAAAACAAATTTTAAATGTGGATCCAAGGATCCTTAATTCACGTTATTTAAATGGTTCAGTTTAAATTGGATAAACAGATAAAAATAAATGTCTTTAAATTTAAGCTTACAAGTTTTTCTAGGTGTTCAGATATCTAATAAAATATTAATGTCTACAAAATATCTAATATGACTTGGTTGTAGGACTTTTCCTTCAACAAAAAAAAATGGTTTACAATCTTCAATACATTTGTCTAATATTTTGATAAATAAGTAAATTAAATTTCATATGAGATTACTCATTCATGAGTACTTTTGTTAGATATCTGATTGATTAACTAAGGTCTGTACAAGTTTGTACTAAATTCTGTATAAGATTGTAAAAATCAGTCATGTGTTAAAGAGACAAAAATTTCTTAAAACATAAGTTTACCCATAACATTGTGTTTATTAAGTTTTATTTTTTCTAGAGCTAGCAACCATAAAAATTAAACAACTGATTAAATAAGAACTGTTATTTTAGAGAACTGTACTGCCATTACTTTAAAAGCTAAACTTGGTTAATGTGGAAACATCAATGTAATTATGATGCTATTAATGTGCTCATATCTTACATGTACAAGTCTGTAAGGTAGAAACTTAAAAGAGCATTATATCATGCTGGCGTTCTTAAGTTGTATGGTAAAAATATATATTGGGAATTTATTTATCTGTTATCATAAAGATAAGTAAAGTTTTATGTTACTTTTTACATTTGGGAACAATTTAAATGTATTTTTAAGTTAATGAGAGCCTAATCTATGTAAAGGTTAAAAACTTTCAGCCTTTCTTTAATTCATGTTTTAAATGTGATATCATACGGTGTTAGCTAATGTTCATGTGACCTAAAAAAATTTATGTAAACTTTGTAAAATGATATTTAAAAAAAAAGATCAGCTTTAGAACTAAAACCCTTAAGATTTATAAAGAGACCTGCCTTACCTAAGATAAGGCTCTGTGTCCCATCTTACTACATGTGAGAATGACTATGAAAACAGTAGGTTAGATTATGTTTCATTTAAAGTTTTGTTCAAAAGTTGTTTTTTTTTCTGTCAAGATTACTAGGATCTGTAACAGGGGATATAATTTATAACTAAGCAAAAAATTCAGGGTAGCTATTATGCAAACTAAGTATATTTACTCTTGTTAAAAAATTTTATTTTATAATTTCCTTATAAGTGATCTAAAGATTCTCTGTTAGTGTTTTACAGAATTGTTGCTTTAAGAACACAACATGGGTTAATTTAAGATAATAAGTCATCACCTACAAGACAAACAGAATAACACAGATCCCAATTAATAAAAAGATAAATAATTATAAAGTTATAGACATTAAAGCCCAGTACTCTTAACATAAGGCAGTTAAAATTTATTTGCTGGATATTTAAGATTAGGATTTAAAATTAAAGTTAAATGAAAAGGGACAAGAAAACTAATATTTGGCTCTTACCCTCTGAGTCAGTCTGAATCCAGGGAACAGGGGACTTCTCTAAAGAGCTTTTCAACTCTGGGCCATATAACCTCCCCATCAGGGGGATTAATGAGACCACTGGAGAACAGAAAGCCAATCAGTGCATTTGCTAAGAAGAGGAGAGTCATCAGAGAAGGGAGACATCCCTGATGCTGCCGAGGGAAGCCACATGGTCAAGGAAGACCTGGACCCACCTAGCCCAAAAGGCACTAGCAGAACTGAGAAGCTGCTCTCAAGTCTCCCCAGGAATGGCAACCATAAAAGCTCAGCTGACTGTTACCAATAGATAGAAACAAAAGTCAGTTTGACTGCTTCATCTTAAACACTTAGCAAAGACAGTTGAAAGCAGAATACAGCCATTCCTGGACATTTTAAATAATAATAATAATAATAATAATAATAATAATAATAATAATAATAATATTTTAATGTATACACTTTATATTAGCCTCCCAAAATAAGTAAGACTGGAGGTTACAAAGAAGGATTCTCAGACAGGAATGCCTGATAACTATAAAAAGACACTATCAAGAGGAGCTGCCAGAGGCAGAAGTTTTTAGTTTAAGGCCTCAGATATTTCTAACCTACATGGTTAGGCTTGGTGTTGGCTAGTATGATTATCCAGCACTGAGTAACAGAATTAAAGGTTTTTCTATTAGACACAGAGGTCATTCTAGTAAACTGATTTTGCAAGATCAGATGACATTAAATTATTAAATTGTATCTTATTGGGAGGGACAACTGTAACACTAAATGTTAAGTATTAAGTTGACAGTCCTGATAACTGGGGATATTAAAGACTGGTGAGGGAACTTCTGTACAGTGACATGTTCTAGCTGCTGCAACATTTATTCAGTACTCATGTTTTTTGTTTCTCTCATAGAAGAACCCATCCCCAGATGACTTTACAACCTGTTCTTCCCCAATGAGACTTCAAACCGAACTGACCTCTAAAAGGCAACTCATGTCCCTCATGCTGTTCCCCCTCACGTCACCCTCTCTCAGCTCAGAAGAAGCCAAAATGAGTAATGCCTCTCCTCTTACAACAGTGGAGCCAAAAGTAAATAGACTATCAATATACGTAATTAATTAAGTCAGGTAAAATCACGGAGACCGGTTTTGGGTGATTTGAAAAAATAGGGAGACTGTTGCATCAGAGAATAAAATTCCCTCAGTGCTCTTCACCTACCGTATGAAAGATATGAAAGGGACACATTAGAAAAGGGGTGAATGATAGACCCAACCTGATCTTTTATTAAAGTTTGGAGCCATCTTGCCACAAAGCCAAGAAAGGATAATTTTTCTTAACTATTAATTACAGCAAATTTCGAACCTGTTTGGAATGCCTGCCCGTGCCTTGAACTCACCCATGGCTGGCTCTCTGACCAGATAACAGCCCTCTCTGAAACTTTGTTGACACCTCATAAATATTGGCCTTCCCTGGTCAGATGACACTCTCTGAGGCTCTAATGGTCCCCATAAATTCTGATGTTTGTGTCAGCAAAAAAAAAAAAAAATAAACTACCATTAGTGTGATGCTTGTCAGAGTTCTGTTATCCGTAACCCCCCTTTTGTGTAACTTTCTGGGCTATAAAGCTGGGCTGTAAGAAAGGTGGGGTTTCTCTCTTGTTTCCGCAATTTTGGGAAGGAGAGGCACCAGGGTGGTGGAAATAATAAGCTTGTTTTAATTTGATTTTAATTGGAGTCAGTGGTGATTTCTTGCATCCTGGTCTAAAAGGTAAACACTCCACAAACATGGAGCTTTGCTGGCCTAAAGACTTTTTGAGAAACTGCCTCTGAGGATGGGCACTTGATATATATGTTGTTGTCAGGAGCTTTTGCTTCCATTCTAATGAAACCATCAAAGCTGGGTCTGCATCTATGTGACCTAGAGGACATTGTTTCTTATTTTCCAAAGAACATGAGGCAGAAGTGTTGACTTCTCTCTTTGTAAGTAAACTGTGGCCACTGAAAGCTAATTGTCTCTGCATGTGGATTGTGAAGCCATTAGGTCATCCTCCACTTTTCATGGACTTTCTTGCTGCTGCACTGGGAGTTTGGTATTTGCTTCACGAAATGCAAGGAATTCAACTGGGACACAGTGCTTAATGGAGTCCTCTCACGTGTGGTGGGTAAGGGTCTGCAGGACAATGCACCAACTAAGCTTCTATCCCACATAGATTGCCCCGTTGACCATAGCAACTTGATACTGAACATTGCCCTGAAACATCTCCATATAACAAGATGCCATTTATGGAGAGGTTTCAGACATATAAGTGATTCCTGTCTCCACCATGTCAGCCACCAGCCATTTGGAAGTCAATGGCAGATCCACATGGCCCGACCACAGATATTTTACCTCACACGTGCACACCACAGCTCTGGGCCCACTACTCAGCAGGCTCCAACATACTGGCATCTCTGTTCTACACCATTTTCATGAAACCCAGTCAATCAAGGCACTCTCTGGTATACTCATGATCAACAACAGGACATCCAAAGATTCTCCAGTGCCACCTGGTCATGGGAATTTTAAAAATTTCATGGTATTTATCTAGCCATTTTTCAAGGATGAAGTTGGAGAAACTGTGGGTTTCAATTCATTCAGGAACCATTAAAATTTGAGGTAGCACATTTCAAGAAATGCTCTGGAGAACTCGCAGAGGCAAAGCTTCCCAAAGAGTCGCCAAAATGACACATGAAGCCAGGCCCATGAGGTCTACAATGTTAGGTCCATGTGTGATTTGACTCTCAAATATGGCTGCCAAGTCTATAAGAATAAAATCATGTGATATCCTGGCTGAAATTTCTAATGCTCTTACGAAAGCCACCATTGGCTTAGATCTCAGTTTCCAAGGGCGACTCTCATGCATGGCCTCCTAAAATCCCAACAAAATTCATGGCAATACTTCTCTGAAGTGAGTTACATAACTCAGTCTCTAAGGGGAATGACACTAGAGTTCATGTTCAGGTGGACCCAGGCATCTCTTCTAACTACCACACAAATGACTGCTGGGAGCCATCAGCCAAGTAGGTATGACAATTTCCTTGCCAGCGTACCCCCATGTTTCCTTAGTGGAAGGACTCATGGAAATAGGACATTTTGCAGGACATTGCATGTAAGGTGACCTTGCTGAAGGACCAGGGCGGATCCATGTTTAGGGTGTTCCTGGTTTGGCATAATAGGAGATTAGGGTGTTCCCCCTTTAGAATAGGGCGGTTTAGCATAATAGGAGATTAGGGTGTTCCCCTTTAGAATAGGGTGTATCCTGCTGCTGAGTTCCTCTTGATTCTTAGGATCAGACAGTATATTTGGGAGACAGAATCCAAGGAGTAGTGGATTTGGGCAGAGAGTGGATTTGGGCAGGAACGTGGATTTCCCCAGAACGTGTTTGTAGACGGCCGGTGTGAGTTCAGGAATAAAGAATTGCTGTTTGAATCTACAAGCTGTGTGGAGACTCGTGATTTGTGCCCAGCCAGAGACTGCGGCATTTGATGGCTCGTACGCGGAACGCCTGAAGCTTGGGGGTAAGTGAAATTGCTCGCCCCTGAGGGAAGGCGAGAGAATGGGTGACCATTTCAAAAAACAATGTGTTCTTCTTTTGATTTATTTTGTTTTTCTTTCAAGCTGCCTATCTCTAGAAATTTCTCAGGCAAACTGGTTGACTAAAGGTTTGATGTTTGTCGGCCCTGAGGAAGAGAAAATTGATACAACGATTTTTTATTCCGTTTTTGTTTCATTCAGATTCGGTTTTGTTTTGTGTTATCTTATTGGGTTGCGTTATCTTTATAGTAGATTAAAACAAACTGAAAATATGTTAAGCAAATTGTTAGAGGTTCAGAACATGGAGAAAGACATTTTAGATCAAGCAAAAGAGAAGGTCTCTCGAGCTAGTCAGACAGAGGAAGAAAATTTAAAGAATAAGGGGTTGTTAGGAAAAAGGCCACAACAGGAGGCTGTTACTAACTCCGTTTTATCACAAGAGGGTTTAATTCAACCAACAGGCCCACCGATAGAGACAGCTGAGTGGCCCTCAAACCCCGTAGTTGATAATTGGGATTCTGAGACAGGACCTCAAAGATTAGCATGCCCTGTACTTGAGCAGGCAGGAGGGCAGTGAATTCACCATGCTTTAGATTTTAAAACAGTGAAGCAGTTAAAGGAGGCTGTAACAACCTATGGTCCCCAAGCTCCCTTCACGGTAAGCATGGTCGAGTCCATTACTAACTTGGACATGACGCCAGCAGATTGGGCTAGCATGTGTAAATCTGTGCTAAATGGAGGACAATATTTGTTATGGAAGGTTGCCAATGAGGAATTATGCGCAGAGACAGCTAGGCGAAATGCAGCAGCCGGTTACCCTCAAAGAAATCTAGAAATGTTGCTAGAGAAAGGACCTTATGTGGGTCAGCGGCAACAAATTGAATATGATCCTGCTATATATGCACAAATTGCTGCAGATGCAGTTAGGGCATGGAAGACTTTACAAGGACATGGAAATTTACAAGGCCAGCTATCTAAGGTAATACAGAGTGGTAATGAACCTTACGCTGACTTTGTAGAGAGGCTAATTCAAATGGCTGCCAAAATTTTGGGGGATACAGAACAAGCAATGCCATTAATGAAACAACTGGCTTATGACCAAGCAAATCGTTGCTGCAGAGAGGTTATTAGAACGTGGAGACAAGAAGATTTAAACACATATATTAAATTATGTAGAGATATTAATGAACAAGAGCAAGTCTTGGCAGCTGCAGTACAACAGGCTTTTGATGCCAGGCCAAAAACATGCTATGATTGTGAAAAAACAGTACATTTTAAAAGGAGTTGCCTCATAGGAGGAGGATTTAACAAAACTAGTTATCAAAGGAATAGAATACCAGGTATTTGCCCACGATGCCGTAGAGGGAGACATTGGGCTAATGAATGCCGTTCTCAAACTACCATAGAGGGTACTCCCTTAACAAAAAAAGGACAAGGACCAGGTATTTACCCATGATATCGTGGAGAAAGGCATCAGACTCCATTGCCAAAAAACGGACCAAGGGGCCCAATGCTCCGGGGCCCACAACCACAAATATACGGGGCAGTGGAGGAACCCAGCAACACCATTAGAGTAGTGCCCAGGACACATTGTCCATTAAATCCCTCATCAGACAAACCCGAGGGAGCGCAGGGTTGGACATCTGCGCCTCTGCCAGAGCAGTACTAACTCCAGAGATGGGAGTTCAAATCATTCCTTCAGGAATAAAAGGACCTCTTCCCCAAGGGACAGTAGGCTTATTATTGGGACGTAGTTCACCTACATTAAAAGGACTTAAGATAAGTCCTGGGGTAATTGATCTCGATTATGTAGGTGAAATAAAAATTATAGCTAGTTCTCCAAGAGGTATATCAGTAATTTCACCTGGAGATAGAATAGCACAGTTGTTAATAATACCCATCCTACATAATAAATTTCCTAGTCATAGTGTAAAAATATGTTCCAGGGGATTAGGCTCCACAGGTGTAGATTGGGCTATGTTGTCTTTAAAATTAGATTCTCGCCCAATGTTAAAACTAAATATTCAAGGACACGACTTTAATGGGCTACGGGACACAGGTGCAGACCTTAGCATCATATCTAGTCAGGAATGGCCAAAACATTGGCCATTACAACAAGCCACTCAAACGCTTCGAGGCCTAGGAGTGGCTGCTAATCCCCATAGAATAACAATGTTATTATATTGGAAGGATCCTGAAGGTTGTGAGGGAACTATACAGCCATATGTATTGGATCATCTTCCTATAAATTTATGGGGACGAGATGACCTAGATCAATTAGGTTTGACGTTAACAAATAACATCAATCCTAATGCACCCACTACTAGGGCTAGACAAGGTTTTAGGAAAGAAAAAAGATTAGGAAAACAAGAACAAGATATAGCAGCACCAATTCAAATAGATCAAGGAACAGAAAGACATGGGTTGGATTTTCAGAAAGGGCCACTGAGACAATAAAAATTACTTGGAAATCAAAAAGACCAGTGTGGGTTCCTCAGTGGCCTCTGACTAAAGAAAAGATACAAGTAGCCCATGATCTGGTCAAACAACAATTAGTGGAAGGACATATACAACCTTCCATATCTCCCCATAATACTCCCATTTTTGTCATTAAAAAAAATCTGGTAAATGGAGATTATTGCAAGATTTAAGAGCCATTAATAATGAGATGGTTATTATGGGACATGCTCAATCAGGGATTCCTCAATTGTCTGCTTTGCCAAAAACCTGGCATGTTTTAGCCATATATATTAAAGATTTTTTTTTTCAATTCCAATTCATCCCGAGGATAGTCCACGCTTTGCATTTACTATCCCTGCATTAAATCGTGAAGGTCCTGATCAGAGATATGAATGGAAAGTACTCCCTCAAGGGATGGCTAACAGTCCAACTATGTGTCAAATATATGTTAATAAAGCAATCCAGCCACTTAGAAATCAAAATCCTGAACTACAAATATTTCACTATATGGATGATGTATTATTGGCACATAAAGATAAAAACATATTGCTGGAATGTTATGCAACACTTACAAACTTATTAAAAAATTATAATCTAGAGATAGCAATAGATAAAGTACAATTAAATTTTCCAATTAATTATTTAGGAGTTCTATTATCCTCAACCATGGTCCGTCCACCAAAAATTCAAATACAAGTAGATCAACTCAAGTCACTTAACGACTTTCAAAAGTTATTGGGAGACATAAATTGGATAAGGCCTTATCTAGGCATACCAACAGGAGAGTTGGGACCTTTATTTGATATTCCAAAAGGTCCATCAGATCCAAACTCACCTCGCATGTTAACTCCTAAAGCAAGAAAGGCATTGAAAATTCTTGAAACATATATGGAAAATATACATTTGGATAGAATTGATATAGGTTTGCCTTTATTATTTATTGTACTACCAACAAAAAATATTCCTACAGGAGTATTTTGGCAAGAAGGTCCATTATTGTGGATACATTTATCTTATTCACTTAACACTATTCTTACTAGGTATCCTGAGGCTGTAGGACAATTAATACTCAAAGGAATAAAAGCAGCGAAGGGAGTGTTTGGAATTTTTCCCAATAAAATTATTACTCCATATACTATGGATCAAATAGATGAGTTAGCTAATGAGTTAAATACTTGGGCAATAATCATGTGTAAATCTAATGTTTGATTTGATAATCACTTACCATCTAATCCTTTGTTGTCTTTTTGGTCTAAGCATCCTGTAGTTTTTCCAAAAATGACAAGAAAAACCCCTATTATGAATGCCCCAAATATATTCACTGATGGGCCAAATAATGGTACAGCAGCAGTAGTTACCCCTGATCAAACTTTTACATTTTTAGTACCAAAACAATCAGCTCAAAAGGTAGAGCTTAATGCAGTTTTACAAGCCTTTTTAATGTTTAAAGATTCTGTATTTAATTTATTTTCTGATATTCAGTATGTAGTTAATGCTATAGTATCTCTTGAAGATGCTGGTAGGATTTCCCCTTCTTCTACTGTTTTCTCTTTGTTTTCCACTATACAAAGTCTAATCTGGGACAAAAAATATCCATTCTTTATAGGACATATTAGAGCACATACAGGATTGCCTGGAGCCCTTAGTTTGGGCAATGATTTAGCAGATAAAACTACACATGACATACATATTTTCTCTACACTAGAAGAAGCTACGAATTTTCATAAAAAATTCCATGTTAATGCTAATACTTTACAAAAGCGTTTTAAAATAACTAAGGAACAATCCAGACATATAATAAAAAAATGTCAAAATTGTGTGACCTTTTTACCACAAGTTAATCTTGGAGTCAATCCTAGAGGACTGATACCTAACCATATTTGGCAGATGGACGTCACACACTTGCCAGAATTTGGAAAATTAAAATATTCACATGTTACAGTTGATAGTTCTTCCGGATTTTTGATGGACTCCCTTCATGCCGGAGAAAAATCTAAAGATGTTATAGCTCATTGCTTACAAAATTTTGCCACTGTGGGCGTTCCTAAACAGTTAAAAACTGATAACAGTCCTGGCTATACCTCTACCTCTTTTAAACAATTTTGCTCATCATTTGGTATTACTCATATAACAGGAATTCCATACAATCCACAGGGACAAGGCATAGTTGAAAGAGATCATCAAACTATTAAAACAAACTTATTAAAACAAAAAGAGGGAATTGGAAAGGGGTATATATCCCCCAAAGATAAACTTAAAATAACGCTTTTTACTCTAAACTTTTTAAATTTGGATTCATCAGGACTTAGTGCTGCAGAAAGACATATGTATCCAAAAAATGTGCATAAGCCTAAAGTTCTTTGGAAAGATATTCTAACAGGACAATGGAAAGGTTCTGACCCAGTGATTGTCTGGAGTCGGGGCTCTGTCTGTGTGTTTCCACAGGGAGAACAGCAACCTATTTGGATTCCTGAAAGACTGACTAAAACAATTTCTACAGATCGAAAAGAAGATGATTTTACTCAAATCCATAACAGCTGATATCCAGAACTCCAGCTTGGCCATCCTTACATCTGCAACAGTGATTAACCAGGATTCTTTTTTCAATACCTATTTTATTATTGCATTTCTCCACCTCATAAGGCTCTATTTTTATTTTTTGAGCTCATACAAACGTAGGTTAATGTTTTTCTGATCAGTTTCATTTTTTGACTGTGGAGTTTTTAAACATTGCAATGGAGATTTCACCTAGGTAAAGCTACAAGGCCTTTATTATTATCTTATGTGTTGTACATTTGTTTGCACATTTGTGTTTTGTGTTGTATGTCTGTGTGTGCGTATGTCCATATTTCATATATGAGGAGCGCTCATTAGAATATGGATCCGAATTATTTTTGTTATTCACGTGATTTAAATGGATTAATTTAAATTAGGTAAACAGCTGTTAAGGATTGTTTTCAAAGGTGGTTAACAGATCTGCTTGTTTACTAATTTAAATCAGGTAAACAGCTGTTAAAGATTGTTTTTTAAGGAGGTTAACAGATCTGTTTGTTTACTTTCACCTTTCCTTTTCATTATATTTAATAATTCTTTTCAGGATAATGTCTGTTTAGCATCATTTCCAGAATTCCTATCTTCATCCCAATGAATATAACTCAACAAGTATGCTCAATCAAGGAGTCAACTTACTTTAGGAGGAAACGGACTTTGGGAGGAGACGGACAGATTGATAGATTCCTCCACTTTGAACTGCTTACAGAACTTGCCTAGACTATGTAACTATCGTTTGGTACAGCGAATTGTGGTAATGCTGGCATATCTTTGCTGATGGTGTCACCAGTGATTTTTGCTGATGGTGTCACCAATGATGCAATTTTTCCTCCGTCATGAAGGCATCTTAACCACCTTCAAATTAACCTTTTAAAGCCTTTTAATTATCATCTATACTGTACTTTTAAATGAACTTTTTCACCACCTACAGCTTCACTATTTTAAATGAGGCTTAGATTCTGTTTAAATTGCTTAATGTTAGTTTACTTGGCTGCCCTAAAACCAAAGGCCTTTTTTACTCCATTAAGAAGCTTTGTCTTAATCTGCCATGTACAAATACCTTTTTTCTTCCTTCTTCCTTTCTCAAGATTTTAAAGGAAGTCTAGTTTCCTCAAAATCTATTTAAATGGCATTTTACAACTTTTTACATTACCACACAGAGATTATCTCATCTAGAAACACTTCTTTTTCCATTAACCTCTTATATTTAAATATATTTCCACATCTTGAATCTTTTTCTATCTCTTTTTTAACCATTAACCCTTTTTATAAATTCAAATTTTGAAACAACTCTTATAAAATTACTGATTTAGACAAATTACTCCACTTTAATAGGATGAAATACTTTCATGTTTTTTTTTTTATGGTACCATAATAGTATAATTGAAACCCAACTGAAACTTATTATACTCTTTGTATATAAATTACACCTGATAGAATCTTAACACTTAGTAACCTTGTTTTGGCAAAGACACAGACCAAAGCAATATTAAACATTTTTTCAATTTACCAATTTATGAAAACACACATAATTTTTAAATATATTACCTTATGGAACTTAATAAGTAAAGAGTACTTGATTTTATATTTAGTGGTTGATATTTTAACACTTTAGCTTTGTAAATTAATTAGAACTTTGTAGAAACCAAGATCTTAGACAAATGTAGTAAACAGAATTAGCCATCTATTTCTTGAAGAAAAATCCTTCTACAGGATACCATGATGGTCCCATTGATATACTTAATAACTTGTCTTTAAAAAGCCATGGTCCCATTGATATACTTAATAACTTGCCTTCCCTCAGGGGCGAGCAATTTCACTTACCCCCAAGCTTCAGGCGTTCCGCGTACGAGCCACCAGATGCTGCAGTCTCTGGCTGGGCACAAATCACGAGTCTCCACACAGCTTGTAGATTCAAACAGCAATTCTTTATTCCCGAACTCACACCGGCCATCTACAAACACATTCTGGGGAAATCAACTACGTTCTCTGCCCAAATCCACTCTCTGCACAAATCCACTCTCTGCCCAAATCCACTACTCCTGGTCTTCTGTCTCCCAAATATACTGTCTGACCCTAAGTACTCAAGAGGAACTCAGCAGCAGGATATGCCCTATTCTAAAGGGGAACACCCTAATCTCCTATTATGCTAAACCGCCCTATTCTAAAGGGGGAACACCCAAATCTCCTATTATACTAAACCAGGAACACCCTAAACATGGATCCGCCCTGGTCCCTCAGCAAGGTCACCTTATATGCAATGTCCTGCAAAATGTCCTATTTCCATGAGTCCTTCCACTAAAGAAAATTGGGGGTACGCTGACAAGGAAATTGTCTTCTTCTAGTGTAGAGAAAATATGTATGTCGTGTTTAGTTTTATCTGCTAAATCATTGCCCAAACTAAGGGCTCCAGGCAATCCTATATGTGCTCTAATATGTCCTATAAAGAATGGATCTTTTCTGTCCCAAATTAGACTTTGTACAGTGGAAAACAAAGAGAAAACAGTAGAAGAAGGATTCCTCCACTTTGAACTGCTTACAGAACTTGCCTAGACTATGTAACTATCGTTTGGTACAGCGAATTGTGCTAATGCTGGCATATCTTTGCTGATGGTGTCACCAGTGATTTTTGCTGATGGTGCCACCAATGATGCAACTTTTCCAAAGGAACTGTCAATTGGCTTGGTGTCGTGGCATTTCTGTATCCTCCTCCCTTCTGCTAGTGATGGTCTAAATTTGGGGGCCAATGGCTATATGCTGGACCGGTAGTCAGTGACGGGTATGATCCAATTGCAGTGGTATCAACCTAATACAGGAGGCTGACGACTAAAGGTCAGTTGCCTAAAGGTCAGTTTTCCGATGACGGTTAAGAACCATATGTTGAATTAGACAACCTACCAGGCACGGTCCTTAAGCCACATTAACCTCACTCCCCCACTGGCACCAAGGCCAAATTTGGGGGCCAACAGAGGTGAGGCAAAGAACATCACCCCCCCACTGGTGCATAGACCTATCCACAAGTATGGCTGTATGCTGGACCAGTAGTCAGTGACGGGTATGATCCAGTTGCAGTGGTATCAACCTAAGACAGGAGGCTGACGCCTAAAGGTCAGTTTTCCAATGATGGGAAAGAACCATATGTTGAACTGGACAACCTACCAGGCACGGTCCTTAAGCCACATTACTTGTTGTTTAATCAATCAGAAGGGGGAAGATGCTGGGAGCCATCAGCCAAGTAGGTATGACAATTTCCTTGCCAGTGTACCCCCATGTTTCCTTAGTGGAAGAACTCATGGAAATAGGACATTTTGCAGGACATTGCATGTAAGGAGACCTTGCTCAAGGACCAGGGCGGATCCATGTTTAGGGTGTTCCTGGTTTAGCATAATAGGAGATTAGGGTGTCCCCCCTTTAGAATAGGGTGGTTTAGCATAATAGGAGATTAGGGTGTTCCCCTTTAGAATAGGGTGTATCCTGCTGCTGAGTTCCTCTTGAGTTCTTAGGGTCAGACAGTATATTTGGGAGACAGAAGCCCAGGAGTAGTGGATTTGGGCAGAGAGTGGATTTGGGCAGAGAGTGGATCTGGGCAGAGAACGTGGATTTCCCCAGAACGTGTCTGTAGACGGCCTGTGTGAGTTCGGGAATAAAGAATTGCTGTTTGAATCTACAAGCTGTGTGGAGAATCGTGATTTGTGCCCAGCCAGAGACTGAAGCATCTGACCGCAATTAAAACCAAAACAGTCCCACATGACCCTCATCTTCTTCCATATAGACACTCATAATAACCTCTGACTAAAGTTTTCAATGAGGGGTGCAGCCTTAGACATTGTCCAAAATAAGCACCATTTCCCCTTGTTTGCCTAAAGTGAGGGTGGCCTGGACACACTTCCTGTGAACCAAGAGTGATCAAATATGCCGGCTATATAACTGCTCTGCTTCTCCTGAATGAGGCTTACTGACTGTCTGGTATAGATTCTTTATGTGAATTGGTGTCATGAGAAAACCTAAGCACATATCGGCTAGCCTCTGCAGGGTTTGAAGAACTGATTTGACCCAAAGGATGCATATTCTCACTTGATGGAGGTCAGGAAGCTAACAGAGGAAGGCGAGAACCTTCATCCACAATAACTGCTCTTTTGGCCATTTTGGTTTGGATGCACACTTGGAAACTTTCTTTAGATCCATCAGGTGCTGAGAATCTGAGCGACTCTCTCACACAGGGCCAAGAGGCTGATTCAGCCACATCCCTTTCCAAAGCAATTAAGCAAAGAGCCACAGGTGATGCCCATTCATTTCCATTTAAAAACTGTTTTCTTCAGGCTTCACAAAGGAGTGGCCTGAGGCAAAGACCTTCCTGACATTCAGGACAATAGAACAATAGGTAAGCAAAAGGCCCAAAGCAGTGTTTCTCCACTGAGACTTTACTGGTCACACTGATATCTGAGTTTTCTGAGATGCTCGCCATTCCCTTCAGCTATCCAGTACTTGGTCATGTCACAGAGTTTGGAGGTGGTACATATTTGGAAACAAAACCATGAGGCCATCCTGGAGAGTGGCCAGTATTCAGGAAGAAAAGAGGAGCTTAGGAAGGTAGTAGGTGTTTCCCATCCATAAGGCAAGCCGTTCTCCATTCTTAAATTGGGTGGGATGAATGCTGGGTAGCTTTCTACTACACAGGACACAACCATTGATGCATTCGCTTTTCAAATGTCTACAACCATGGATACAGTGGGATACAAAGACATAGAAACATTCGTGTTATCAAACGACTTTCTCGAAACATTCCAGTCTAAACAAATAAACCGCCTTTCCTACCTATTCTCAGAACCTGAGACAAAACCACACACTAACACAGACACCCACAATGGCACCTCCTTCCCCCAAGTATGTCTGTGACTATCTTGAGTGTCCTCTGACTGGTAGGCCTTACTATGTTCACCCCAAATTGTGTGTCCTGTCTCAGATCTGGTCTTTTTGGCCAACTCTTTGAAGTTGTCAGGAGTCATGGTTTAGCCACTACCTGCTTTCCCAGAAAAGGCCCCTCTTCAAAGCTCTCCTGGCATTTGGCCATCATCACATAAGTAGGTACCAATAAAGACTGACTCTGTCCTTGGTAAATCCAAACAATTGAGACCACAGGGACTGGGACTGGGCCTTGTTCTGTGTGCCTGGCTTCCTGGATCCCAAGTTCAGAGAGTTCCATCAACAAGAAAGTGTGGTACGTCACTTCCTTCAGGAACTGAACGAGGTCACTGCCTTGGCAATCACTTTGTTCTAACAATTGCTTCCAAGGGTCCCATGAGATGGAGGCTGCCCCTACTTCATGTGACACTTTCACAAGTTAGAATGGTATATCAACCATAGGCACCTGGGAACAGCTGTCCACACAGGCCTGGTTTGGTCCATTTAATCTACATTAAGAAGAGAGAGGCTGATTCAGACACATCCCTTCATTCTGACCAGGTTGTTTTATATGTAAGTTGACATGGAGGTGACTTTTGCTCTCTCAGGTCCTTGATAGGTGAAAAGCTCGGTCGAATGTTGGAGGAAAAGACCACCAAGAGACTGTCTCATGCCACAGTCAAGGGTTTTTTGGGGGTCCAGCATGCTGGGGCTCAGAGCTCACTCCAGAGGAGCAAAGAGCAAAGAGCCCCGAGAACAACTTGAGCAGGGTTTATATACATTCTTTAGAGAGGGCAGGGACTTTACATACATTCTAGCCTCCTTTTGCAAATCATCATATACCACGGAAAAATCAAATAACAACTCTAAAACATGATTAGCACATTCATTGGCGGACACACGTCGGGCAGGGGTGATTGGTCAGCCCTGAGAATGGGTATACATTTAAACTGATTGGTTGAAGCCCTGAGATGTATATGTGCTGAGCTTCACGGTTTCTGGGAAGGGGTTGTTAAGTAACTAGGTGGTCAGGGAAGATTTCAACACACATCTAATCGGCAGTTCCGGGAAATGTCTTAACTGCCACAGGAATTTCAGGTTCTGAGTGCAGCTTGTAAACTTTATAAAACCTGGTTCTTTACGTTTCAATTTCAATTTCTTTTATTATTTAATTTCCCACTGCGTTTTCTGAAAACTTTTAATCTTAAAAATAATGAATCATAATTATTGCGGGGTCTCACATTCTATTTCTGCCAGTGAAGCGTATTTCTGTCTGATTACAATGAGTTTTACATGCCCAATCTGAGCCTGGAGAAAGGTAAATATGCTATTAAGCAAACAAGTTCCCACAGCTAGCAACACCATAAGGATGATCAGGGGTCCTGCTAAGGCTGATAGGAGTGTAGTTAACCAGGGGGACTGGGTAAACCATGACTCAAACCACCCTTGTTGAATATCCCTTTCTCTCTGGTGCTCTTCAAGGCATTTTCTCAATTTACTCAAGGATTCTTTTACAACTCCAGTATGGTCAGGATAAAAACAACATTCTTCTCTCAGTGCAGCCCAGAAGCTCCCCGCCCTCATGAAGAGGAGGTCTAATCCTCACCTGTTCTGTAAAACCACTTCAGAGAGAGAGGTTAAGGATTTCTGAAAAACTGTGATGCAGGTCTCTAACGTCTTCAAGTCTTGAGATATTGCTGTTTGTAATTGGGCCATTTGTTGTGACCCACGGATCATATCAGCTGTTCCTGTACCCACTCCTGCAGCAGCTCCTATCCCCAATAGGATGGCTAGAGTAAGGGACACAGGCTCCCAGCGAAATCGGGTTTTCTTGTCCCCCTAGTAGACCTTCAAATGTTTCTGCATCATGATAGAGCACCCTGGGGAGTTTCTGCACCAATACACAATATTTTAGAGAGCTGTCCAATACCTGGGATGAAATGCAAGGAGTTCTGACTATGTGGAGTTCAGTACCATAAAGGTTCCTTTATTTAGTTCCCAGGGGGAGGAGTCACCTGTACTCTGGACTGGAGAAGTAGGCAAAAACGGAAACTGGGAAGTATGAGATGATAGAGGGGTTCTGGTAGATCTAGGCACTGGGTCCTCCACAGGGTTGGGCCTGTTTGCGACTTTGGAAATCAGCTGGGCACACGTAAAAATCAAGACTGGCTAGTTTACACCTGGGCTGGGGGAGATGACATCCATAATTCATGGGGTAAGGTGGTCTATGTTGCCCTGGTTTGGGTTTGAGTGGGATCTGTGTGGGGTCCTCTATGTCAGGGAGATCCCAGTCAGAGAGGCCTATGGCAAGCTGACAAATGTCCGGGTGGAGAGATGGCCACCAAGTCCATAAGGGGGCTCTATGTGAAATAGACCACAATACTTGCCCAGTAGGATTTATAACTTGCCATTGTTGCTGAACAGGCTGATGGGGATTAGGACTGCTGGTGGTCAGGGGAAGAATCCATAGCCCTACCCACAAGACGGACATGCAACTTGAGAGGGTTACCAGTCTGTTCCAATTTCCAGCCGGAGTCTGGACAGGGCGCAGGCTTGAGATGGGAGACATTGATCCAGGAAGTGATCCCATCCACTTTCACCACTGTAGGTGTTATAAGCAGCACCTGGTATGGTCCTTTCCAGCGGGGTTCCAGGGATAACACCTGATGCCGTCTCACGTAGACAAAGTCTCCAACTTGATATTGATGTGGGGTTCCCTCATCTCCAGGCTGATAAGCAGTGGCCAACTGTTTCCACAGGTATTGCTGTGTGTTGGGTTTGTTCAAGGGCTTTAAGTCTGTCAAGCAAGGGGGTGTGAAAGGAATCATTAAGTCTCAGAGTTGGGATTAGGTCCCTTACTGGAGGAGGGGCACCATAGAGTATTTCATAAGGGGTTAAGTTACACAAAGAGGCAGAGAGGTTATTTCTTGCATGAAACAGTGCATAAGGTAGGAGCATAATCCAATTTTTTATGCCGGTTTCCAAGCTTAATTTTGTTAAGTTCTCTTTGATGGTTCTATTCATCCTTTGAACCTGTCCTGAGCTCTGGGGTCTATAAGCACAATGTAACTTCCAATTAATCCCCAGGGTCCTGGTGAATCCCTGACTTACCTGGGCTTCGAATGTTGGTCCGTTATCAGACCCTAGTACCTTAGGCAGGCTGAACCTTGGAAAATGTCTTCTAGGATCTTTTTGACCACTTTTTGTTCTCCCCGTTGTGGAAAAAGTTAAAAGAGTCACTCCATTTAGGGCTGCCAATTAAGCTTCCTAATCTGCTCTTCTGTTTCCAACCGCCACGGGGTCGTTTTCCTTCTGGTGCCCTGGACAGTGCACTATAGCTAGGTCCTTAGGGCCCTGCACTGCTGAGAGAAGTTGGAGGATCTCATCTTTGTTCTTCATTTCTTTCCCAGTGGAGGTTAATAGCCACCTTTGCTGGTAAGTAGCCCCCTGCACATTTGCAGTGACAAATGTGTATATGGTGGCCCTTTTGCCTGTTGCTAGTTCCAACGGTTTCGTAAGGGCAATCAGTTCTGCTTTTTGGGCTGATGTCCCTTCTGGGAGACCAGAGAACAAGATGACATTAGTTTCGCTAACTACTGCTGCTCCAGCCCGCTGCTTACCGTCTTGGAGGAAGCTGGTGCCCTCCGTAAACCATACGACTTCAGGGCGAGGCAGTGGCTGATCCTTCAAGTCTCGTCGTATACTGTTTTCCTCTGCCAGTATGTGTTGACACTCATGAGCGACGGGTCCTGATGATACTTCTGGCAGCAGTGTAGCCGGGTTGAGTGGAGCAGGGGGTCCCAACATTATTCTGCCTTTGTCAAGCAAGAGGCTCTGGTAGTGGTTTATTCTGAAGTTTGATAGCCACCTTTCTGGAGGCTGACAGATGATGCTCTTCAGGGCATGGGGGGCTATAATGGTTAGCGTCTGTCCCAAGTTCATATACGAGCATCTTTTATTAGAAGGGCTGCCGCTGTTATAGCTCTTAACCAATGGAGCCACCCGCTAGCCACTGGGTCCAATTTTTTTGATAAGAATGCTACGGGCCTTTTCAAAGTTTCCAAAGTCTGAGTGATCACTCCCATTGCTATTCCTTTCTTTTCCTCGATGTAGAGAGTGAAGGGTTTTTCTACATCTTGGAGTGCTAAGGCCGGAGCAGATAGCAGCACCTTTTTTTGACATTATAAAAAGCTTATTGTGCTCAGGGTTCCATTGGAAGTAGGCATCCCCCTTTATCAGCGGGTATAAAGGGGCAGCCAGAGATGCAAACCCAGGAATCCATAACCTGCAAGAGTCGGCAGTCCCAAGAAACTCTCTGAGTTGTCTCTTATTATATGGGGGCGGTATCTGCACAAAAGTTTGTTTTCTGCGCTCAGTGAGCCATTGTTTGCCACCCCTAAGAGAATAACCAAGGAAGATTACTTCTTGCTGACAAATTTGGACCTTATGGCAGAAGCCCTATATCCAAGCTGAGCAAGCTCAGATAATAGTGCTTGGGCCCCAGACTCATAGTTCTCCTTGGTGTCGGCTGACAGTAGGAGATCATCCACATATTGGAGTAGGGTGACTTCGGGGTGTACAGTTCTGAAGTCGTTGAAGTCCCTGTGGAGGGCTTCATCAAAGAGAGTGGGGGAGTACTTGAACCCCTGTGGGAGTCTAGTCCTGGTTACTTGGCCAGATGTTCCAGTTTCTGGGTCTATCTACTTGAAAGCAAACAGGAACTGACTGTCCTTATGTAGGTGGAAAGCAGAAGTAAGCATCTTTTAAGTCCACCACAGTGTACCATTCCCGCTCCGGATTCAGAGTGCTAAGCAAATTATATGGAGTGGGTACTGTGGGGTGAATGTCCTGCACTCTGTTGTTAATTCTCTTAGGTCTTGAACAGGACGGTAGTCCCCAGTTCCTGGCTTTCCTACTGGTAACAGGGGGGTATTCCTGGCTGATTTACAGGGCCTTAGGATACCAAGAGCCAGGTATTTCTGAATATGGCGCCTTATCCCATCCTTAGCTTCTTTGCTTAGAGGATATTGTTTAACACTGATTAGAGAGACAGAGGCTTTTAATTCTACTACTATTGGAGGTTGTTTTATGGCAAGACCTAATCCAGCAGTTTCTGCCCAGGTATTAGGATAATCTTTTATACATTTCTGTGCTAGTTTGCCTGTTTGATCAGTCCTAGGGAGCGAGAAGAGTTGTTGTTCATCTTCTGTGGACATAGTCAAAGCCGTGACTATGGGAGTTTTTACTGAAGGCTTTAGAAACTTCACTTGGGGACCATCAGAGTTAAAGGTTATTCTATCCCGGAGTTTGGTAAGCAGTTCCCTGCCCATCAATGGGGCTGGGCATTCTAGGACTACTAGGAAAGAGTGGTGGACTTTTCCCTTTCCTACATCCATAATACTCTTAGTTGTCCAAGCCCGATATCTACTGCCATTAGCCCCTTGAACAAGAGACCCTTTATTTGATAGGGGGCCAAGTGGGGTCTTAAGGGCTGAGTATACTGCTCCTGTATCCACTTCAAAGTTCACTAGAGTCTCCTCCACTTCAAATGTTACCCTGAGCTCGGGGAGGAGATCTGAGCCCCGACATTCCTAGTCCTCTTCTAGAGTCAGCATGGCGGGCTGGGGTGGCTGCTTCTTTTTGGGGCACTCTATGGCCCAGTGTCCTTTTTCTTTAAAGTAGGCACATTGATCTGAGGCCAGGGGCAGCCTTTGGCATGGGACTAGGTATCCCTTCCTGTCTTCCTGCTTTTTAACTACTGGCGTATTTGCTGCTGTGAACAAAACCTTAGCCAATGCTTTAGTCTGCCTTTTGCTCATTTCATCCTCCTTTTGTTCTCTTTCCTTCTCTCTCCTATGTTTCCTCTCCTCCTCAGTTTCTCTCTTATAATATACTTTCTCAACCTCTCTGAATAAATCTCTTAAAGTCATATGTTGTAATCCATCTAGACCTTGTAAATCTCTCCTAGTATCTGGGGCAGCCTGCTCGATAAAGGCCATTCCAACAGATGCTCTTTGGTCCTCTGCCTGAGGGTCAAAAGGAGTATATTTCTTAATGCTTCCATAATTCTCTCAAGAAACATAGAGGGAGACTCATTCGGCCCTTGGATAATCGCTCTTACCTTGGCCAAATTAGTCAGCCCTCTGGCGGCCGCTCGGAGACCTGCTATTAGAGCCTGGCGATAAGTGGAAAGATGCTACCTACCTTCAAAGGTGTTGGGGTCCCAGTTGTGTCGTTTCATTGGCCCGTAAGGATGGAGAGGGAGCATCACAGGGGCTTCCGAGTTTTCTATTATCCATTGCTGGCGGTTTTCTTTAGTTGGCCCAGCTTCCTCCAGGGTCGTAGGGGCAGCTGCTACTGCAGGGAAGTCCCCTGGAGGGCTTGGGTCCGGACTAAATGCCTCTAGTGGTGGAGAGGCTGAGTCAGCGTCGGGAAGATCATCAAGATCATGTTGGGGGTTGTGGAGCAAGGGTAGAGGATAAGGAGGGGGAGGAGTGTCCAGTCTTGTGACTCAGGGAGAATGAAGGGAAGAGGGGGAGGAGTGGAAGTTTTGAATTATAGGATCATGGGGGAAGGGTTATATGGCTGTTGATCTGGGTGGACACGTGGCCCCGGCTGAAAGACAATATCTCTGACTTTTTGGGTTAGAGGGAAGTGGAAGGATCATTCTGGGGGACATCCAACTCCGAGGATGGGCTGTTAAGGACTGTAAACAAGTCAGGATGGCACCTGTTATTTTGCCAGAGAAATGTTAGAGTCTGTAAACAAGTCTTCATGGTGCCTGGCAAAATGCCAGAGGGAGTTTTTTGTGAAGTAACAAAAGCGAGCCATTAAGTGTGGAGATTCTTTATTGGTTGACTCCTGTATCTATTTTATGCTAATTTGATTAGCTGTGTAAAATGTATAAATATCGCTCAGATCCTACAATAAACGGCTCTCATTCCTGCTGCATCAACGTACACAAGTTATTCATCACCCTCCCGGTTATTCTGCTGCAGCCGGACTGCGGCAGATGGTGGCCCGTTACGGGGAGCCCCGGGACACTCGGGGGAAAGTGACAAAAAAAAGCTGCCCGTCCACAGATAGGACGGGAGCAATCTGCTCGTCCCTAGGCAGATAGGGATAGAAGAAAAATGGACATTTTGAGAAAAGGGAGAAGATTGATGCAGTATGTCTGTGTCTTGTTTTGTCTTGAAATGTTGTATTGTCTTTGTGATGAAAATTATGGAAGGGGTAAGAAGTAAATTGATTAGGGAGAAAGGCACCCCAGTGGAACCAAGAATAATTAGGGCATGTGTTGATAAAAGCCCAGAAACTCTAGTCAGAAAGAAAAAGAAAGTTCAGAAGAACAAAGATTATCAGGACGAAAGTTGCAGCAAAAGGCTATTACTGAATTCTTTTCGTTACCGGAGGGTGCGTGAAACGACAAGGTGGCTGCCACCTGCCCAAGCCGATCATGGCGCAGCAAGAATTTTCCAAGTTTCAGTTGCTGGCTCTTCCCCGCCCCCCTGCCCGGGGGAGCGGATGGCCACTAGGAGCCCAAATGTAGACCTGACCTGGAGGCACAGTCTCGCAGGCTCTTGCTCCATGTGCCTGGAAGAAGTTTGAGTCTGGGACTCTCCCCAGGGCCATCTGGGGCTGCCCAGGATGCTACAGCTGGCAGAAGACGCTACTGGTATCCCTGAAGTTTGATCATTTCCAAGGCCAGTAACTACAATGGGTCTCCCATACCAGAAGACTGATGAGTAATGAGTACTATTAAGGCTTATTTCAAATGTAAAAAAACCTTGAGATAATGTACTAAATTGTTCCAAAGGTTGGTTTCTTAGTGAAATGCTACAGAATTTTCTTTAGCCATCTGGAGTTCCTGCCTTCGTTCCAGTGCTGGTGAAAACAAAGGTGAAAAAATTTACATTGTTGCTGAGAACCAGAGGAAACTTCGGCTGAGAACCCAAGAAGACTTCGGAGTATTGCTGTTTCTGCTGCTACAACTTAAGCTAGCTGCCTGCAGAACTTACCTGGACTGTGATTTACCTGGACTGTGAGTTAATCTATTGAGACACTGCTTTATCTCAACTGAGATAACAAACTGTAATCTACAACAAATTGTAACTCAATATCTTTGCTAATGATGTCATTGCTGGTATAATTTTTCCAAGGGCTTCTTGCATGGAGCCATCAATTGGCTTGGAATTGTAACATTTTGTATCCTCCCTTTCTGTTTCTAGCAGGTTATTTATGGTGTTTCTGTAAAAAACACTATGGTCGTTATTTAAATTAAACAAAAGGGGGAAATGTTAAGGTCTGTAAACAAGTCAGGATGGCACCTGTTATTTTGCCAGAGAAATGTTACAGTCTGTAAACAAGTCTGCATGGTGCCTGGCAAAATGCCAGAGGGAGTGGTTTGTGAAGTAACAAAAGCGAGCCATTAAGTTTGGAGATTCCTTATTGGTTGACTGCTGTATCTATTTTATGCTAATTAGATAAGCTGTGTAAAATGTATAAATATCGCTCAGATCCTACAATAAACGGCTCCTATTCCTGCTGTATCAACGTACACAAGTCATTCGTCACCCCCCGGATATTTTGCTGCAGCCGGACTGCGGCAATGGGCCATTCTGAAGCACAGAGAGTCTGCCAGGTACAGCGTTTTACTGAAAAAAAAAAAAAAGATTCTGGGCCCTTGAGCGGACATCAGTCCAATGATCAAGGGTAAGGTACAGAGGTGTGCAAGTACTTTGTCCCATAATGGGAATTATTCAAACAGGGACAGTGAATACACAAACAAGACACAGACAAAGACAAACAGTAAACGTTTAACATGAGTCCAAGATAAAGATTAGAACTGAGTAACTGGCAAAACCTGATGGGTTAGACAATAAAGACAGACAGTAAACTCAACATGAGTTTCTGACAATGAACAAAACTGAGTAGCCGGCAAAACCAGATGGGCTGTCAAACCGAATCCTGAAGCAAAATATAACTGAGTTGAGGAAACTACTATTCCTCGAATTCCCGAGTCCTCTGGAGCGTCCCCCAGGGACGTGGCCTGTGGCTCTGTTAAACATCTGTCAGCCACCTTCAGAGAGAGCTTACGCTCTTCACTGACAGCCACTTAGCCAAGCCCTGACCTGAAACCTGAAACCAGAAAGAGACACCTTACTTACCCAGAGAGTTGGGGTAAGTAAGGTGGGGTCTTTCGTCCGCCGCTGCCAGATGTCTCACGTGGGGCCTCCAGATGAAAAGATGGGGCGAATGTCGGAGGAAAAGACCACCAAGAGACTGTCTCATGCAACAGCAAAGGGTTTATTGGGGGTCCAGCATGCTGGGGTTCAGAGCTCACTTCAGAGATGCAAAGAACAAAGAGCCCCGAGAACAACTTGAGCAGAGTTTATACACATTCTTTAGAGAGGGCAGGGACTTTACATACATCATAGCCTCCTTTAGCAAATCATCATATACCACGGGAAAATCAAATAACAACTCTAAAACATGATTAGCACCTTCATTGGTGGGAACACATCGGGCAGGGGTTATTGGTCAGCCATGAGAAGGGGTATACGTTTAAAATGATTGGTTGAAGACCTGAGATGTATATGTGCTGAGCTGCACAGTTTCTGGTAAGGGGTTGTTAAGTAACTAGGTGGTCAGGGAAGATTTCAACACACATCTAATGGGCAGGTCTGGGAAATGTCTTAACTGCCACAGATTTTCAGGTTCTGAGTGCAGCTTGTAAACTTTACAAAACCTGGTTCTTTTGTTTGAATTTTAATTTCTTTTATACTTTCAGAACCTTACAAAGAAAGGTGTGAGACTTCATCCACAATGACTGCTCTTTTGGCCATTTTGGTTATGGGTGCATGCATGGGATCTTTATTTAGATCCATATGGTGGTGATATTCTAAGCCACAGCATCACTCAGAGCCTAGAGGCTGATTAAGACACACCCATTTCCAAAGCAATTACTTTTCTTAGGTCAGTTACAGAACTCAGTCTCTGAGCGGAATCACACCAGAGTTCAAGCCCAGGTGGACCCAGTCATCTCTTCCAACCGCCACACAAATGACCACAATTAAAACCAAAACACTCCCCCAAGGCCCTCATCTTCTTCCATATAGACACTCATCATTCCCTCTCGCTGGATGTTTCCATGAATGGCACAGCCCAAGAGAGTGTCCAAAATAATCTCCCTTGCCCCTCATTAGCCTAACCTCAGGGTGGCCTGGACACCCTTCCTGTGAACCAGGATTGATCACATAGGTCTGACGTTAATGCTGCTCTGCTACTCCAGTTTGAAGCCTACTGAATGTCAGGTATTGTTTCCTTATGTGATTTGGAGTCCTGAGGAAACCCAAGCACCTCTGCAGGGCTTGGAAGAACTCATTTGACTCAAAGGATCCCTACTATCACTTGATGGAGGTCAGGAACCTAACAGAGGAAGGTGAGAGACTTCATCCACAATGACTGATCTTTTTGTCATTTTGGTTTTGGATGCACACATTAGATCTTTCTTTAGATCCATCAGGTGCTGATAATCTAAGCCACAGCCTCACACAGAGCCAAGAGGCTGATTCAGCCACAACCATTTTCAAATCAATAAAGCAAAGAGCCACAGGTGATGCCCATTCATTTCCATTTGAAAACTGTTTTCTTCAGGCTTCACAAAGGAGTGGCCTGAGGCAAAGAACTTCCTAACATTCAGGGCAACAAAACAATAGGTTTGCAAAAGGCCCAAAGCAGGGTTTCTCCACTGAGACTCTCCTGGTCACACTGATATCTGAGTTTTCTGAGATGCTCGCCATTCCCTTCAGCTATCCAGTACATGGCCATGTCACAGAGCTCGAAGGTGGTACATATCTTGGACACAAAACTATGAGCCTATTCTGGAAAGTGGCCAGAATTCAGAAAGAAAACAGAAACTTAGGAAAAGAGTAGGTGTTGCCCATGGATAAGGCAAGCTGCAGTCCATTCCTAAAATGGTCAGGGTTAATGCTGGGAATCTTTCTACTAGACAGGACACATTCACTGATAGATTCTAATTTCTAATGTGTACAACCATGGACACAGTGGGATACACAGACACAGAAACACTCACCTTGTCAAAGGACTTTCTAGAAAGAGTCCACTCCAAACTGAACAAACCGCCTTTCCTACCTATTCTCAGAACATGAGACAAAACCACAAACCCACTCCCACACTCAAAAAGGCACCTCCTCCCCAAGTAGGTCTGTGACTATCCAGAGTGTCCTCTGACTCATGGGCCATACTGTGTTCCCCTAAATTGGCCTATCCTGTCTCAGATCTGGTCTCCTTGTCCAAGTCTGTGAAGTTGTCAGGAGCCTGTGCTGACCACTACCTGCTTTCTCAGGAAAGGCCCCTCTTCAGAGCTCTACTTGCATTTGGCCATCCTCAAATCACTAGGTACCAAGAAAGACAGACTCTGTCCTAGGTAAATCCAAACAAGTGAGACCACTGGGAATGGGACTGGGACTGGCTCTGTGTGCCTGGCTTCCTGGATCCCAAGTTCAGCGAGTTCCATCACCAAAGAAGTGAGGTAGGTCAATTCCTTCAGGAAGGGAATGAGGTCACTGCCTTGGCAACCACTTTGTCCTAACAGTTGCTTCCAAGGGTCCCTTGAGATGGAGGCTGCCCCTACTTCCTGTGACACTGTCACAAGTTACAATGGTATATCAACCACAGGCACCAAGGAGAAGCTCTCCACACAGGGTTGGTTTGGTCCATATTTTTATATCATGAGGAGAGAGGCTGATTCAGGCACATACCTTCATCCTGATCAGGTTGTTTGCATTGGAAGATGACTTTTGCTCTCTCAGGTCCTTCATAGCTGCCTACATCTTCTCCAGGGATCATTTCTGCATGGACCTTTGATGTTCTCAGCAGGTGGAAGATCCCCTACATTCCTGCATTGTAAGACCAACTCTGTCCCTGCTCTTCTGTAAAGTTAGATCGAGGGAAGAGTGTATGGTTAAGGTTAATAATATATTCTATTTGGGTTAGAAATCATTCTGCAGGATAAATAATGCTATTGGGAACCTGCGATATTCACAAGAATATATTCGTAAAATATAAGTATGAAACCAGAAATATAGGAATGATTTGAAGCCCAGAAGGACATTGGGCCCTTTAGTGGGATACTTAGCTTTGAATTTTGTTCTGCACAGATGTCTCAGATGAGTCAATATGCAAAGGCATAGGACCTTGTACCTTGGAAGATTGAATGTCCAAGAGAACATCCAGTCAGAAAGAAATAGTTGGTAGGATTAGGAAGATTGTCAGTAGGTTTAGAAAAAAGAGTAAGTATAGGATGTGGACAAAACGTTCATTAGCAATAGGGTTTCAGGTAGAGAGTGAACATAAATTTGAGCACATATGAGGAGTCAGTCACAATGATGAACTGGGGAAAATATGTAGGAAAGCAGATATCAATAGAGACTTCAGGAAATCAGCAAAGTATAATGTGAGTGATAGGATTAGACACTTTCAACATGTTTGAGGTTGAATATATAATCTTAGAAAGAAAGAAATGTGTAGTCACCAATAGGATTGACATTTGAGAGCATTAGGCAACCTGGACATGGTTGTTTTAAGTAATCCATGCTCACTTTCCATTTTGCTTTGGTTAAAGGTTAATAGGTATTTGTCACTTCCTGTTTTTCTGTATGCTTAACAAAACACTGTTGAAATCTGGAGAACTGTTTGCTCATTTTGTTCCCAGAATGTGCTCTCCCCAACTGACAAACTGCAGAATGTACTCCCTCACCCGGTTGGACGCAAACCGCCCACTCACCCTGACCCATCAATAAATTTCCCTCCCTGCCCTCGCCAAGGAAAGTATAAAAGCTCTGTTAAAGCTGTTCTCAGGGCTCTCTGCTCTATTCAAGTGAGCTCTGAGCCCCAACATGCTGGACCCCCAATAAACCCTTTGCTGTTGCTGAGTGAAAATGGTATACTGTTCTGTACTTAAAAGCTGCTTTCATTTGCTTGCCTCTGCATAAAGATAGTCAGTTGCTGTTTGCTTTCGAGTGGGTAGACCCAGAAACCAGAAAGTCTGGTCAACTAACTTGAACTAGACTCCCACAGGGGTTCAAAAACTCCCCCACTCTCTTTGATGAAGCCCTCCACAGAGATCTCAACAACTTCACAACTATGCACCCTGAAGTCACCCTGCTTTTATATGTGGATGTCCTGCTACTGGCAGCCAACACCAAGGAAAACTGTGAGTCTGCGATCCAAGCACTATTATCCGAGCTTGCTCAACTCGGATATAGAGCTTCAGCCAAAAAGGCCCAAATTTGCGAGCAAGAAGTAATCTTCCTGGGGTATTCCATTAGGGGTGGTAAATGATGGCTCACTGAGCCCAGAAAACAAACTGTTGGGCAGATACCACCCCCATCTAACAGGAGACAAAACAGAGATTTTCTTGGACTGCTGGCTTTTGCAGGTTATTGATACCTGGGTTTGTGTTCTCAGCTGCTCCTTTATACCCGCTGTTAAATGAGAATGCCCAATTCCAATGAACCCTTGAGCACCAGCAAGCTTTTGATAACATCTAAGGACACTGACACTGAACTCCTCAACTTCACTGAGCCCAGCCTGCAATTTCAGAAAGCCCTACACTACATTAAAAATGTACATCAACTCACTCACCTTGGTTCAAAGAAACTGCAGCCATTCCTGAAGGATCAAGGACAGAGTTTTCGACTAACTCACTCACAGCGAAAGGAAATAACTGAACAGGTAACAAAAGCCTATCGGTTCTGTCAATTGGTTAAAGCTTACCCTTCCAAGCTTCCTTCAGGAAAGCACCTACGAGGAACCAGACCAGGACAATTCTGGGAAGTGGACTTTACTGAAATTAAGCCAGGAAGATATGGACATGAATATCTCCTAGTCTTTGTAGATATATTTTCAGGATGGATTGAAGCCTTTCCCCCCCCCCCAAAAAAAAAAAAAAAAAAAAAACACGGCACAAATGGTGGTCAAGAAGATCCTGAAAAATATTAAGATATTTTTCCAAGACACGGCCTTCATAAGGTAATAGGATCTGATAATTGAACGGCATTCATGGGCCAGGTAAGTCAGGGGTTAGCCAGGACCCTGGGGATCAGTTGGTAGTTACATTGTGCTAATAGACCCCAGAGCTCAGGACAGGTTAAAAAAAATAAATAGAACCATTAAAGAGACCTTAACGAAATTAAGCTTAGAGACCAACATAAAAGATTAGACTATGCTCCTGCCTTATGCACTATTTCATGCAAGAAATACCCCCTCTGTTTCTTTGTGTAAACTCACCCCCTATGAAATTCTCTATGATGCCTCTCCTGCAGTAAGGGACCTAACCCCAACTCTAAGACCTAAACATCCCTTCCACACCCCCTTGCTTGACAGACTTAAATCTCTTGAAAGAATTCAGCGATACCTGTGGAAATAGCTGGCGACTGCTTTCCAACCTGGGGATGAGGGGACTCCACATCGATATCAAGTAAGAGACATCATCTACATAAGACGACACTAGGTGTCATCCCTGGATGCTACTTATAACACCTAAAGCGGTAAAAGTTGACAGAATCACTTCCTGAATCCATGCCTCTAATCTCAAGCCTGCACCCTGTCCAGACTCTGGCTGGAAACTGGAAAAGACTGGTAACCCTTTCAAATTGTGTATTCGTCATGTGGATAAGGCTATAGACTCTCCCCTTGGCCATGAGTAGACCTAACGCGCATCAGCATGTTCAGCAGCAATGGCTGATCACAAATCCTACTAGACAAGAAGTATGGTCTACCTCACATACAGCCCCCTTAGTGATCTTGTGGCCATCTCTCCACCCAGATATTTGTCAGCTGGCTATAGGTCTTTCTTATTAGGATATCCCAGATGAAGAGGATCCCACTAAAATTCCATTAAATCCTTTCCGTACAATAGATAATGGAAACAAACATTATGGATGTAGGGACATGCGAGCCAGATGCAGATTGGCTAGCCTAGATTAGTATGTTTGCCCCGCAGACTATTAAAGCCTCAAAGAGCCATGGCTGTGTGGGGGAAAAGCCGAAATCTTCTCTAAGTCATGAGGATTTCAGCATAGATGGGTTGCCTGGTGGAACCCAAAATCCTCATTAAATTCAGTACACAGCATTGGCCATATTACCAATTAGACAACCAAAACCAAACCCCCAGAGAAGTCTCTAGATCCTCAAATTCTGTGTGACCTTTTTAACTTCTTCAAGTGCTCAAAAGGGTGAAAGGAAATTCCCCTATGTGAAGGCCTTTTCCCTCTTTCGCTCACATCCTGAACTATGTTTCTCCAATAGATCCTCACCCTCAGCCTTCTGCTCAAGACTCTCTGCTGTCAGTCCCAGCTCACCAACCTGATTTCTCTCCTCCAATTACTAGATCAAACACCCAAACCTCTGCCGGTTCTCAGACCATTGGCCCCTTGCTGAGGTTTCAGGTACTGAGGTACCCCTCCACCCACTCACTCCTCACTTCTCCTGTCAGTGCCTGCACCGGGTCTAACCAGGTCCTCTTACCAGCTAACACAAAGCTCAAACCAGCTTAGGAGAGCCCTCAGACCCCTATCGAAGATGTAATGAAAATGGCCTTTAAAGTTCCTTTGTCATCACTAAAAACAGGTTACTTAGAATTTAAAGTACCTCACAGGCTTTTTGGGATACTCACTCCTGTCTTCCCCTCTGCTCTACCTGTTCTACTGCTCAAGTTTTAGTTGCTAGGAAAATCTCAAACCCCTTTCTCATTATTCTTTTACATCTCACCTGCCTCATTCTCAGATCCACGGAGCTGCTCTCACCCCCCGCCTTCCCCATCTTCCCCCTCTGTACCAGGCCCAGAGAAAAATCTTAACTGAACTTCTTCAGAAGTCTTCACCATGGCTGACATTAGGACTTTCAGCAAAAGAGTCCCTACAAAAGAGTTCAGTGTAGATAAACTCCCTTTTTTTCTGTTGCCCTGTTCTACTTAGCCACTGGCTGGAAAAATCAGCACTCCTAAGCTAGATATCCCCTTAATAGTTTTTCACACAATATATGAACAAGGCCTCTGGCCTTGAGCTGGGGCTTCAAAGAGATGGCTACATTTCAAAGATAAAAAATTACCAGCTGGGCTCCATGGTAACAGCTGCAGGGGGATAAAAGAAAATGAAGAAAAAGCTCTCTCCCTCCCAGGTGTCCTTGAAAAGTTAACTTGCCCAGAACAGAGGAAAAAACAGAAAAAAATTATTTTTGTGAAGTTTGGCACACTGTGAACTTCTGAGCTCCTTCCCTTTCATGCTGGGTACAAAATTCTGAAACTACATAAACGTGGGGTTAAGGGAGTTAATTGATTACAACAGAAGCAATGCCCTCTGAATCCAGTGGCAACCAAATAGGACTTTTTCCCTGTCTTCGGTGCTATCTTAGGTGCCTTGCCTTGTCCACCCCTACAACAGTAAAATCTATATACTTAAATATTTTTTATGTTTTTATGAAATGGTCAACAGATGTGATTAATTGTGTAATGGTGCAGATGTTTCCCAGAGTGCTCTATAATGATGCAGGTTCATTAGAAGTTCAAACAGGGGGGCATACAACCCGGTTCCGCTGCGAACATATTTCTCTCCCTTTAGCCTTCCTATTAGGAATAGAAGTTGCTGCAGGGGTGGGCACAGGAACCACTGCCCTGCTCCATGGGACACAACAAATGACCCAATTAGAAGAAGCAATAGACCAAAACTTAAAGATATTAGAAACCTCCATCACAGCTTTACAGGAATTTTTATCCTCTCTCTCTGAAGTAGTTTTACAGAACAGTCAAGGTTTGGACCTCCTCTTCATGAGAGACGGGGGCCTTTTGCTGCATTGAGGGAAGAATGTTGTTTTTATGGCAAAAATACTGTAGTTGTAAAAAAATATATGAGTAAATTAAAAAGACACCTTGAAGAGGGTCAATGAGAGAGAAAGGCACAAAAAGGGTGGTTTGAGTCTGGTTCATACAGTACCCCTGGTTAACTTCGCTTCTATCAACCCTGGTCGGTCCAATAATAATCCTCATATTATTGCTAACTATGAAACCCTGTGTGCTCAAACGTGTAATTTGTTTTCTCCAAGCTCAAATTGGAGAATTTAAACTTTTGGTAATTCCCCACTTGCAGACATAGAATGTGACACCCACCAATGATCACTTTTATGATTAACAGTAGCCAGAAGAAGTGGGAAAAGAAAGGTTAATAAAATAGGTACTTGTAATTTCCTGTTTTTTCTGTATGCTTAACAAAACACTGTTGAAATATTGAGAACTGTTTGCTAATCTTGTTTCCAGAATGTGCTGTCCCCTAACTGCCAAATTGCAGAATGTATTCCCTCACCCGGTTACACGCAAACCGCCCACTCGCCCTGACCCATCAATAAACTTCCATCCCTGCCCTCTCCAAGGAAATTATATAAGCTCTGCTTAAGCTGTTCTCAGGGCTCTCTGCTCTGTTCATGTGAGCTCTGAACCCCAGCATGCTGGACCCCTTTGCTGTTGCATTATACAGTCTCTTTGTGGTCTCTTCCTCCCATGCTCTCACAAACATTACTTGGATGATTGAATGTAGAAGGGAAAATCCAGTCGAAAAGGGATAGTCAGTAGGATTTAGAAGATAGTCGGTAGGTTTCGGAAGAAGAGTGAGTATAGGATTTGGAACAAAAGTTCTTTAGCAAGAGGGGTTCGGTTAGAGAGTGAATGTAAATGTCAGCACATGTGAACAGTCAGAATAATGAACTGGGAAAAATATGAAGGAAAGCAGATATCAATATATCAGGCAAACTATAAAGTGAGTGATACGATTAGACATTTTCAAGAGGGTTGACTTAGAATATATAATCTTAGGAAGAAACAAATATGTAATCACCAATAGGATTGACATTTGAAAGCATTAGGCAACCTTGACATGGATGTTTTTTGTAATCCCTGCTCACTTTCCATTTAGGCTTTGGTACAATCATAAGTGTGACATTTGCGTTTTTTGTCCAGAATATTACACTGATAAAATGTATATGTAGATCTGGTGACATGAGTATTTCATCCACCATTTCTGGGAGCAATATTTTGAAGACATATAAATGGGTATTGGGGGTACAAAGAGGTGTACACTGTGTCTATGAATATAGAGATAATGCATGAATGGACCATACAGTGAATAAATAATATAAGTGTTTCCACATTAAATAATGGATTGAATTGATATCTGAAAATATATAAAAAATCTTATATTGATATACAATCATTCATTCCAACCAGTTATACATATAATATTAATATTAGGGTTATGGTTGATCATGAAGATATGTTAGTTTTGCTACAAAAGTGATTATGGAAATCGAAAATAATGTGTTTGGAAAGAGTCAGTCACAATGCTGGCCATATGTGAACAAGGCCTCTGGCCTTGAGCTGGGGGTTCACAGAAATGTCTATATTTCTAAGATAAAGAAGTTACAAACTGGGCTCCATGGTAACAGCTGGCAAGGAAAAAAAGGGAAGAAAAAAGCTCTGCCCCTCCCAGGGGTCCTTAAAATGTTAACTTGCCCAGAATAGAGAAAAAAAACCTGCTTTTTGTGAACTTCTGCAGACTGTGGAATTCTGAGCCCCTCCCTTACATGTTGGGTACAAAATTGTGAAACAACATAAACAGGGGATTAATTGATTACAACAGAAGCAATGCCCTCTAAACCGTTAAATGGTGAGGAAGCTCATTTCAATGAAAGCTCTGGACAACAGTCCAAATAGGACTGTTTCCCTGTCTTCGGTGCTATCTTAGGTGCCTTGCCTTGCCTTGTCCGTCCCTTTTCTCATGAAAAGACCAGTCAAGAAATATGGAGGAATACATGTGTTCTGAAGCAGGAAGTGATTGATAGTGAAAGAAATGCCTATAAATTTCCTAACTTGTGGATGAAATATATATCCTATGATGTGCATAAATTAAAGAAATAGTAATCTACCAGTGTTGAATAAAAATGAACGTCAAAATACACATCATGTCTGATTGGAATCTACTTGCATTGATGTTAATCTGGGTCAGTTACTGTAGAAATATTAGGATTTGTATGCACCATTCACTGAATTATTTTCAGTACAAGGAAACAAATATGTATTTCAGGTGAATGAATATTTCTAAGAATAACCTTGTGAAAAGTTGATTATAAATCCACATACATGAATATGAATGAATTTGGTGAGTGTAAAATAAGACACACATTTCATATTTTGAAAAATCTGGAGAGTGTATATATAAATATATGTATATATATATATATATATAGATATAGATAGATAGATAGATATAGATAGATATAGATATATAGATAGATAGATAGATATAGATATATATAGATAGATATATAGATCTAGATATATAGATATATAGATACACACACACAGAGATACATTAAAAATAGCAATATATATGCCAATCAAAATTTTTAATGAAATATATATCATCGACAGATCCAAAAATATTTATTTTACTGAACATGGATTTATGAATAATATTGTTCAAGTAGAAAGCTCACACATAATTTGAATTTTCAGTTCCAACATCGTTTAGGAAGAGTGATCCCTTACAATTTGTATCTGCCAAGTTAGCCACCTCACAAGAATGTGCGTGTGGTCCCAGGTAGGATTCTATGTGTGCATATAAAAATACAGGTGGTGAATAGGCTACAGAGAAAGGGAGACAGGAATTCACAGAATGGTTTACTTTAAAAAAACATGTAGAACGATTTCAACAAAAAATTGACTAGATTTATAACTCCTACCATATTTAAGGCAAAAGGCAAGTCCAACTATACACTATGCCTCCTGTAATGCTTGTATTTTTATTCTGTTTGGGTTATTTTTCTCCATCTTATTAGTATTAGTAGTCAGAGTGTAGTAGGTTACGGGTTAGTGTCAGGGATTCAATATTTGGAATGGAAAATTAGAAAATGAATCCAATGTGTATGTAAATATGTGCTACAAAAAAATGTTCCCACTCTCATCCAGAATAATGCCTTGACAGTACTTTCACCCCAACTAAAACACCATTAGAGGAGAAGAGTTAGAAAGTCAGTGAATACATATCTGGAATGGAATATGCTCAAGGTTTTGAAACCTTGGAGGTGGTAGAGGAGTTTCCAAATGTAAAGGACATGGTAAACACTCCACAAACATGGAGCTCTGCTGGCCTAAAGACTTCTTGAGAAACTGCCTGTGTGGTTGGGCACTTGAAATATATGTAGTTGTCAGGAGCTTTAGCTTCCCTTGTAGTGAGACGATCAAAGCTGGGTATGCATCTATGTGACCTGGAGGACATGGTTTCTTATTTTCCAATGAAAATGAGGAAGCAGTGCTGAATTCCCTTTTAGTAGGTAACCTGTGGACACTGGGGGCTAAGTTTCTCCCCGTGTGGACTGTGAAGCCATTTGGTCATCCTGCAATTTTTGTGGTGTCTCTTGCTGCTGCACTGGGAGTTTGGTATTTGCTTCACAAAATACAAGGAGTTCAACTGTGTCACAGTGCTGTAGGGATTTCTGTCTGAGTGGTGGGTCAGGGTCTGCAGGAGAATGCACCAACCAGGCTTCTATCCCACATAGTTTGCTCCCTTGACCATAGCAACCTGTTTCTGGACATTGCCCTGAAATCTCTCCATATAACAAGATGCCTTTACAAAGAAGGGTCTTCTGTCTGCACCATGTCAGTCACAAGCCATTTGGAAGCCAAAAAGAGATCCATATTGCCCCACCACATGTTTTATCACACACCTGCCCAGCACTGTTCTAGCCCCACTACTCAGCCGGCTCCAACTTACTGGCATCTCTGTTCTACACCATTTTCATGAAACCCAGTCAATCAAGGCACTGTCTGGCATACTCAAGATCAACACCAGGACATCCAACGGTTCTCCAGTGCTACCTGGTCATGGGAATTTGAAAAAAATTATGGTATCTATCTAGCCATTTTTCAAGGATGATGTTGGAGGCACTGTGGGTTTCAATATATTAAGGAACCGTTAAATGGTGAGGAAGCTCATTTCAATGAAAGCTCTGGAGAACTCTCAGAGGCAAGGCTTCCCAAAGAATGGCCAAAAGGTCACATGAAGCCAGGCCTATTGAGGTCTACAATGTGAGGTCCGTGTGATATTTGACTCTCAACTATGGCTGCCAAGTTTTTCAGAATAAATTCATTTGGTATCCTGGCTGAGATTCCCAGTGATATGTGGAAAGCCAACCTGGGCCTAGATCTCAGTTTCCAAGGGCGACTCTTATGCGTGGCCTCCTAAAATCCCAACACAATTCATGGCAATACTTCTCTGATGTCGGTTCAAGAACTCAGTCTCTAAGAGGAATCACACCAGAGTTCAAGGCCAGGTGGACCTTGTCATTTCTTCCAACCACCACACAAATGACCACAATTAAATCCAAAACACTCCACACGGCCCTAATCTTCTTCCATATAGACACTCATCATAACCTTTGGCTGGAGTTTTCCACTAGGGGTGCAACCAAAGACAGTGTCCAAAAAATGCTCCCTTGCCTCTCATTTGTCTAAAGTCACTGTGGCCTCGACATCATTCCGGTGAACCAGGAGTGATCAAATAGGCCTGCCATTAATACTTTTCCACTTCTCCAACTTGAGGTCGCTGACTGTGGGGTTTAGATTCTTTATGTGAACTGGACTCATGAGAAAACCCAAGCACCTATGGGCTACCCTCTGCAGGGCCTTGAAGAATTCATTTGATCAAAGGATCCCTATTCTCACTTGATGGAGGTCAGGAACCTTACAGAGGAAGGCGAGAGGCTTCATCCACAATGACTGCAATTTTTGTCATTTTGATTTTGGATGCACACATGGTATCTTTCTTTACATCCATCAGGAGTTGAGAATATAAGCCACAGCCTCAGAGAGGGCTAAGAGGCTGATTCAGACACATATCTTTACAAAGCAATTAAGCAAAGAGCCACAGGGGATGCCCATTCATTTCCATTTGAAAACTGTTTCTTCAGGCTTCACAAACGTGTGGCCTGAGGCAAAGACCTTCCTGACATTCAGGGCAAAAGAACAATAGGTAAACAAAAGGCCCAAAGCAGGGTTTCTCCACTGAGACTTTCCTGGTCACACTGTATGGAAACAGAAATCTAAGTAAGATTTGAAGCCCAGAAAAGTATGAGGCCCTTGATTGGGAGACTTAGCTCTGAATTATGTCCTGCACAGATGTCTCAGATAAATTAATAAACATTGGCATTGGACCTTGTACCTTGGGTGATTGAATGTCGAAGAGAACACCAATTCAAAAAAGGATAGTCAGTAGGATTTGGGAGATAGTAGGTATATTCAGAAAGAAGAGTGAGTATAGGATTTGGACCAAAAGTTATTTAGAAATTGGGTTTCAGGTAGAGAGTGAATGTAAATGTCAGCACATATGAACAGTCAGTCAAAATCATGAACCTGGGAAATTATGTAGGAAAGCATATATCAGTAGAGACTTTTGGATATCAGGCAAAGTAAAAGTGAGTGATAGGATTAGACATTTTCAACAGGGTTGAGTTTGAATATATAATCTTAGGAAGAAACACATATGTAGTCACCAATTGGATTGACATTTGAGAGCATTAGGCAACCTGGACATGGATGTTTTAGAAATACATGCTCACTATAAATTTAGGCTTTGGTACAATCAGAAATGTGACCTTTGCATTTTGTGTCCAGAATACTACTGTGATAAAATGTATATGTAGAGCAGGTGACATGAGTAATTTTTCCACCATTTCTGGGAGCAATATTTTTAAGGTGTATAAATGAGTATGGGGGTACAAATAGGTGTACCCTGTGTCTATGAATATATAGAGATAATGCAAGAATAGACCATACTATGAATAAATAATATAACTGGTTCCACTTTAAATAAAAGATTGAATTGATATCGGAAAATATACAGGAATTCTTATATTGATATGCAATCATTCATTCCAACCAGTTATACTTCTAATGGTAATATTAGGGTTATGTTTTATTATGAAGAGTGTGTGAGTTTTGCTTCAAAAGTGATTATGGAAAACGAAAATAATGTGTTTAGAAAGAAGTCTTATGAAAAGACCAGTCAAGAAACAAGGAGGAATACATGTTTTCTGAAGCAAGAAGTTATTGAAATTGAAACAAATGACTTTAAATTTGCTAACTTGTGGATGAAATATATATCTTATGATGGGCATCAACTGAAGAAATAGTAATGTACCAGTGTTGACTAAAAATAAACATCACAATACACATCATGTCTCATAGGAATCTACTTGCATTGATGTTAAACTGTGTCAGTTACTGTAGAAATATTAGGATTCGTATGCACCATTCACTGAAGTTGGTTTTCAGTTCTAAGAAACAAATATGTATTTCAGGTAGATGAATTTTTCTGAGAATAAACTTTTGAAAATTGGTTTATAAATCCACATACAGTGAATATGAATGAACTTAGGGAGTGTACAATAAGACACATATATTTCATATTCTGAAAATAAAAAGTAGCAATATATATGCCAATCAAAATTCATCATGAAATATATATCATCCAATGATCCAAAAATATTCATTTTACTGATCATAGATTTATTTATCATGTTGTTTATCTACGAAGCTCACCCATAGGTTGAATTTTCAGTTCTAACTGGGTTTAGGAGGAGTGATCTGTTATCCCAATTTGTATCTGCCCAGTCAGCCACCTCACAAGAATGTACATGTGATAACAGTTATGATTCTATATGTGCATATGAAAATACATGTGCTGAATTGGCTACAGAGAAAGGGAGAGAGGAATTCACCTATTTGTTAACTTTAAAATCACATGGAGAACTATTTCAACAAAAAATTGAGTAGATTTAATACTACTACCCTATATAATGTAAACGGCAAGTCCAAGTATACACCATGCCTCCTCTGAACTGCTTTTATTTCTATTCTGTTTGGGTTATTTTTCTCCATCATATTTGAATTAGTAGTCAGAGTCTAGTAGGTTATGGGTTAATGTCAGGGTTCAGTATTATGAATGGAAAATAGGAAAATAAATTCAATGTATATGTAAATTTGTACTACATAAAAATCTTCCCACTCTCATCCAGAACAATGACTTGACTTTACCTTCGCCCCAAGTAAAACACAATTAGAGTGGAAGAGTTAGAAAATCTGTGAATACATATCTGGAATGGAATATGCTTAAGAGTTTACAACCATGAAGGTGGTAGAGGAGTTTCCAAAAGTAAGGGACAGGGTAAATACTCCACAAACATGGAGCTCTGCTGGACTAAAGACTTCTTGAGAAACTGCCTCTGAGTTTGGGCACTTGAAATATTTGTTGTTTTCAGGAGCTTTAGCTTCCTTTGTAGAGAGACCATCAAAGCTGGGCATGTATCTAAGTGACCTGGAGGACATGGTTTCTTATTTTCTAATGAACATATGGGAGAAGTGCTGAATTCTCTCTTTGTAGGTAAACTGTGGCCACTGGGGGCTAAATCTGTCTCCGTGTGGACTGTGAAGTCTTTTGGTCATCCTCCACTTGTCGTGGTGTTTCTTGCTGCTGCAATGTGAGTTTGGTATTTGCTTCACAAAATACAAGGAGTTCAACTGGAACACAGTGCTGGAGGGAGTTCGGTCATGTGTGGTTTTTCAGGGTCTGCAAGAGAATGCACAGAACAGGCTTCTATCCCACATAGTTTTCCCCATTGACCATAGCAACCCGATTCTGAACAATGCCCTGAAACCTCTCAATATAAAAAGATGCCTTTACATAAAAGGGTCTGCTGGCTGCACCATGTCAGTCACAATCCATTTGTAGGGTAATGGCAGATCCCCATGAACCCACCATGCATGGTTAATCACACACCTCCCCACCACTGCTCTAACCCCACTACTTAGCGTGCTCCAAATTCCTGGCATCTCAGTTCTACACCATCAAGGCACTGTCTAGTACACTCTTGATCAGGAACAGGACATTAAAAGGTGCTCCAGTGCCACCTTGTCATGGGAAATTTAAAAATTTCGTGGTATTTATCTATCCATTTTTCAAGGATAAAATTGGAAGCACTGTGGTTTTCAATTCATTCAGGAACCATTAAATGTTTAGGAAGCTCATTTCAATGAAAGCTCTGGAAAACTCTCCCAAGCACGGCTTCTCAAAAAGTGGCCAAAAGGTCAAATGAAGCCAGGCCCATTTAGGTCTACAATGTGAGGTCTATGTATGTTTTGACTCTCAACTATGGCTGGCAAGTCTTTCAGAATAAAATCATGGGATATCCTGTCTGAGATTCCCAGTTTTTTGTGGAAAGCCACCCTGGGCATAGATCTCATGTTCCAAGGGCGAATGTCATGTGTGGTCTCCTAAAACCACAACACAATTCATGGCAATATTTCTCTGAGGTCAGTTCCAGATCTCAGTCTCTAAGTGGAATCACAGCAGAGTTCAAGCCCAGGTGGACCCAGTCATCTCTTCCAACCGCCACACAAATGACCACAATTAAAACCAAAACACTCCCACATGGCCCTCATCTTCTTCCATATAGACACTACTCATTACCTCTGGCTGGAGTTTTCCATGAGGGGCGAAGCCCAAGACATTGCCCGTCTTTTCCCTAAAATCAGGGTGGCCTGAACACCCCTCCTGTGAACCAGGAGGGATCAAATATGCCTTCCATTAATACTGCTCTGCTTCTCCAATTTGAGGCCTACTGACTGTCGGGTATAGATTCTTTATGTGATTTGGAGACATGACAAAACACAAGCATGTATGGGCTAGCCTCTGCAGTGCTTTGAAGAACTCATTTGTTTCAAAGGATCACTATTCTCACTTGATGGAGGTCAGGAACCTAACAGAGGAAGGCGAGAGACTTCATCAACAATGACTGATCTTTTTCCATTTTGGTTTTGGATGCACACATGGGATCTTTCTTTTGATCCAACAGGTGCTGAGATCTAAGCCACAGCCTCACACAGGGCCAAGAGGATGATTCAGACATATCCGTTTCCAAAGCAATTCACAAAGAGCCACAGGTGATGCCCATTCATTTCCATTTGAAAACTGTTTTCTTCACGCTTCACAAAGGAGTGGCCTGAGGCCAAGACCTTCCTCACATTCAGTGGAAGAGAAGAATTGGTTAGCAAAAGGCCCAAAGCAGGGTTACTCCACTGAGGCTTTCCACGTCACTCTGGTATCTGAGTTTTCTGAGATGCTCGCCATTCCTTTAGCTACTCAGTACATGGCTATGTCACAGAGCTGGGAGGTGGTACACTTTTTGGACACAAAACCATGAGCCAATTCCGGAGAGTGGACAGAATCAGGAAGAAAACAGGACCTTAGGAAAATAGTAGGTGTTGCCCATCCATAAGGGAAGCGACAGTCCATTCATCAATCGGGCAGGATGAATGCTGGGAAGCTTTCTACTAAAGAGGACACATCCATTGATGCATTCTATTTTCTAATATCTACAACCATGAACACAGTGGGATACACAGACATAGAAACACTCACCTTGTCAAAAGAATTACTAGAAACAGTCCACTCCAAACCAAATAAACCTCCTTTCCTACCTATTCTTAGAACATGAGACAAAACCACAAACTCACACCCACACCCACAAAGGCACCTCCTTTCCCCAAGTAGGTCTGTGACTATCCAGAGTGTCCTCTGACTGGTGGGCCATACTACGTTTCCCTGAAATGGCCTGTCCTGTCTCAAATCTGATCTCATTGGACAACTCTGTGAAGTTGTCAGGAGCCAGCGGTGAGCCACTACCTGCTTTCTCAGGAAAGGCCCCTCTGCAGAGCTCTCCTGAAATTTGGCCATCCTCATATCAGTAGGTACCAAGAAAGATTGACTCTGTTCTTGGTAAATCCAAACATGTGAGCCCACTGGGAATGGTACTGGGACTGGCTCTGGGTGCATGGCTTCCTGGATCCCAATTTCAGAGAGTTCTATCACCAAGGAAGTGAAGAAGGTCACTTCCTTTATGAACTGAATGAGGTCACTGCTTTGGCAACCAATTTGTCCTAACATTTGCTTCCAAGGTTCTCCTGAGAATGAGGCTGCCCCTACTTCCTGTGACACTTTCACAACTGTGAATTGTATATCAACCATAGGCACCCGGGAACAGCTCTCCACACAGGCCTGGTTTGGTCCATCTTGTCAACATTAAGAAGAGTGAGGCTGATTCTGACACATCCCTTCATCCTGACCAGCTTGTTTGCCATGAAAGATGAGTTCTGCTCTCTCAGGTCCTTCATAGCTGCCTAAATCTTCTCCAGGGATCATTTCTGCATGGAACTTTGAGGTTCTCAGTAGCTGGAAGATCCCCTACATTTATATATTGGAAGACCAATTCTGTCCCTCCTCTTCTGTAAAGTTAGATTGAGGGACCATTGTATGGTTAAGGTTAAAAACAGGTTCCATTTGGTTTAGAAATCATTCTGCGGGATGAATAATGGTATTGTGATTTTGCAATATTTACAAGAATATATAGGTGAAATATAAGTATGAACACAGAAATCTAGGTAATTTTTAAAGCCCAGAAGGGCATTGTGCCCATGATTTGGATTCTTAGCTTTAAATTATGTTCTGCACAGGTGTCTCAGATAAATCGATATACAATGTCATAGGACCTTGTCCCTTGGATGATTGAATGTCAAAGACAACATCCAGTCAAAAAGGGATAGTTGGTGGATTAAGATGATAGTCGGTAGGTTTATAATGAAGAGTGTGTATAGGATTTGGACCAAAAGATCTTTAGCAATACGGGTTTGGGTAGAGAGTGAAAGTAAATGTCAGCACATTTGAAGAGTCGGTCACAATGATTAACTGGGGAAAAAATATAGAAAAAAAGATATCAATGAAGACATTCGGAAATCAGGCAATGTATAAAGTGAGTGATAGGATTAGACATTTTCAACAGGGTTGAGGTTGAATATGTAATTTCAGGAATAAACAAATATATATTCACCAATAGGATAGACATTTGAGAGCATTAGGCAACCTGGACATGGATGTTTTTAGTAATCCATGCTCACTTTCCATTTAGGATTTGGTACAATCATAAGTGTGAACTTGCTTTTTGTTTCCACAATATTACTGTGATAAAATTTATATATAGATCAGGTGACATGAGTATTTCTTCCACCATTTTGAGGAGCAATATTTTGAACACGAATAAATTAGTATTGGGGGTACAAATAGGTGTATTCTGTGTTATATGAATATAGAGAAAATGCATGAATAGACCATACTCTGAATAAATAATATAACTGGTTCCAAATTTAAATAATGGATTGAATTGATATCTGAAAATATATAGGAAATGTTATATTGATATTCATACATTCATTCCAACCTGTTATACATCTAATGGTAATATTAGTGTTATGGTTTATCATGAAGTGTGTGTGACTTTTGCCTCAATAGTGGTTATGGAAATCCAAAATTATGTGTTTAGAAAGAAGTCTCATGAAAAGACTAGTCAAGAAACATGGAGGAATACATGTGTTCTGAAGCAGGATGTGATGGAAAGTGAAAAAAAATTCATATAAATTTGCTAACTTGTGGATTAAATATATACCCTATGATGTGCATAAACTGAAGAAATAGTAATTTACCAGTGTTGAAAAAAAATGAACGTCAAAATACATATCATGTCCCATAGGAATCTACTTGCATTGATGTTAAACATGGTCAGTAACTGTAGAAATATTAGGATTTGTATGCACAATTCACTGTAGTTAGTTTTCAGTACTAGGAAACAAATATGTATTTCAGGTGGATCAATATTTCTGAAAATAATCTTGTGAAAAGTTGATAATAAATCCACATACATGAACATGAATGAATTGAGGGAGTGTATAATAAGACACATATATTTTATATTTTGAAAAATCTGGACAGTAAATATATATATATATATATATATATATATATATATATATATACCTACACACACACACACACACACACAGACATTTAAAAGTAGCAATATATGCCAATCGAAATACATCATGAAATATATATCATCCACAAATCCAAAAATCTTCATTTTACTGAACATAGATTTATGTATAATGTTGTTCAACTAGGAAGCTCACCCATAGTTTGAATTTTAATTTCCAACAGCGTTTAGGAGGAGTGATCTCTTCTCACAATTTGTATCTGCCATGTCAGCAACCTCATAAGTATTTACTTGTGATACCAGGTAGGATTGTATATGTGCATATAAAAATACATGGGCTGAATAGGGTACAGAGAAATGGAGACAGGAATTCACATATTTGTTAACTTTAAATACACATGAATAGAAGGAGGGACAGAGCCACCAACCGCACCTGCAAGGTAGGCGGACCATCCACCCACCGGTAGAACAGGCCTAGCGGCCCGCCAATCATAAAAGACACATCGCACTGGTTGGGGAAAGGGCAGAGCCACCGCCCGGCTGCAAGGTACGCGGACATGCGATCCACAGGCAGAACAGGCCCAGAAAACCGCGGTGGGGCAGAGGCGCCCCTTGCGACGTCAAGGTTGGTGAACAGCAACCCACCGGCAGAACAGGCCCAGCGGCCTTCAGAGGGGCAGAGACGCCCCCCGCGCCTGCGAAGTAGGTGGACCTGTGAACATGGACAAACCAGGCCCAGGGGCCCGACAGGGTGGTAGACACATCACCAGGTTGGGGGAGGGTCCGAGCTGCCGCCTGTGCCTGCAAGGCAGGTGGACTTCTGACCCACCGGCACAAGAGGCCCTGTGACTTGCCAGCGTGTTAGACACATCACCCCGGTTTGGGAAGGAGTAGAGCCGCGACCCGCGGCTGCAAGGTAGACCGACCTTCAACCCACAGACAGAAGAGGCCCAGCGTCATGCGGAGGGGCAGAGCCGACAACCGCACCTGCAGGGTAGGTGGACCTGTGACCCACTGGCAGAACAGGCCCAGCACCAGCAGAGGGGTAGAGCTGCTGCCCGCTCCTCCAAGGTAGGAAGACCTGCTACCGACCGGCAGAACAGGCCAAGCAGCCTGCTGGTGAGGTAGGCACATTGCCCGATTTGGAGGAGGGGCAGAGCCACGGCCTGCACCTGTGAGGGAGACTTTGCAACTATAAAAGAGCAGTATAAATATTTATGGGTAAAATTCAATAACACAACAATTTGAACAAACAGAAAGATACGCGAACAGTATGAAAAGACAAGGAAAAAAAGGACAACAAGCAATGAAGGTCAACTCAACATTAGAAGAGGTAATACCTGCAGCAGATGGAATGTCAGATAAATAATTCAAAACATACATGCTTCAGATGATCTGGAGTCTCAAGGAAGTCATTAGAACGCAAAATCAGACAATGAAAGATCACTTTGACAATGAATTACATAAACAAATCCAAGAAGCAAAAGATCAACTATACAGGGAGATAGAGGTTATAAAAAACAAACAAACAGAAATCATAGAAATGCAGGAAGCAATAAACCAACTTAAAAACTCAATTGAGAATACTTCCAGCAGAGGAGATCACTTAGAAGATGGAACATCAGACAATGTATTTCAACTTGAAAAGAACCGAGACAGCTATCAAGACTGTTAAGAAACCATGAGCAGAACATCCAAGAAATATGGGATAACATAAAGACACCAAACTTAAGAATCATTGGGATACAGGAAGGTATAGAGGTCCAAACCAAAGGAATGAGAAATCAATTCAATGAATTAATATGGGAAAACTTCCCAGACTTGAAGAATGAGACAGAATCCCAAATCCTAGAAGCCTACAGGATGCCAAATGTGCAAAATCATAAGAGATCCACACCTAGACACATTATAATGAAGATGCCCAACATACAGAATAAGGAGAGGATTTTAACAGCTACAAGAGAAAGGAAGCAGATTACATTTAGCGGTAAACCAATCATTATAACAGCTGATCTTTCAACACAGACTCTGAAAGCTAGAAGATCCTGGAATAACATTTTTCCAAAGCTGAAAGAAAATGGGTTTCAACCAATAATTGTGCATCCAGCGAAATTAAGCTTCAGGATGGAAGATGAAATTAAAACCTTCCATGATAAACAAAATTTAAAAGAATTTGCAGCTAGAAAACCATCTCCTCAAAACATCCTCGGCAAAAGATGATCGGAAGAGGAAATGGAAAATAACAATGAAAACCAACAGTGGGAGGTAGTACAGTAAAGGGGGGAAAATAATCAAAGAAAAATAAACCATGCTTAGTAACATAAATAAACAAATATGGCTGGAAGAACAACCCATATCTCAATAATTACCATAAAAGTTAATGGCTTAAACACACAAATTAAGAGACACAGGATAGTAGAATGAATCACAAAACAAGACCCAACAATATGCTGCCTACAGGAGACGCAATTGATTGGAAAAGACGTACATAGACTGAAGGTGAACAGTTGAGAAAAATCATATCACTCATATGGACTTCAAAAACAAGCAGGAGTGTCCATACTCATATAAAATAAAATAGATTTCAAGCCAAAGTTTATCAAAAGGGATAAAGAGGGACACTACATACTGCTCAAGGGAACCATACACCAACAAGACATAACAATCATAAATGTATATGCCCCAAACAATGGTGCAGCTATGTTCACTAAACAAACTCTTCTGAAGTTCAAGAGTCTAATAGACCACCATACAATAATCATGGGAGACTTCAACACACCTCTCTCACTACTGTACAGATCTTCCAAACAAAAGTTGAATAAGGAAACAATAGAAATCAATAACACAATTAATAAATGGGACTTAATTGACATATATAGAATATACCACCAAACAACAAGCAGTTACACTTTTTTCTCAGTAACACATAGATACCTCTCAAAAATACATCATATATTATGTCACAGGGCAACTCTTAGAAAATATAAAGGAGTACAGATAATACCAGGCATCTTATCTGATCATAATGGAATGAAACTGAAAATCATTGGTAAAAGAAGGAAGGAAAAATCATCCATCACTTGGAGAATGAACAATAGACTACTGAATGATCAATGGGTTATCGAAGACCCCTAGGAGGAAAATAAAAAATATCTTAGAGATAAATGAAAAGACAGACTGAACATATCAGAATCTAGGGGACACATTGAAAGCAGTTCTAAGAGGAAAATTCATTGCCTGGAGTACTTTCCTAAAAAAGGAAAAAGACAACAAATAAAAGATCTCATGGTTCATCTCAAAATTCTAGAAAAACATGAGAAAACAACAGCAAAAGAAGTAGAAGGCAAGAAATTGTTAAAATCAGAGCTGAAATTAATAAAATTGAAACAAAAGAAACAATTGAAAAATTGACAAAACTAAAAGTTGATTCTTTGAAAAAATAAATAAAATCGACAGACCCTTAGCCATGTTAAGGAAGAGAAGAAGAGAGAGAACTCAAATTACTAGCATAGGGGATGAAAATGGCAATATCATAACAGACACTTCAGAAATACAGAAGATAATCAGAAATTATTTTGAATCCTTATACTCCAATAAATTAGAAGATAGTGAAGGCATCAATAAATTTCTTAAGTCATATGATCTGCCCAGATTGAGTCAGGGGGATATAGATAACCTAAACAGACCAATATCAATTGAGGAAACAGAAGAAATCATCCAAAGACTAAAAACTAAGAAAAGCCTAGGATTGGATATATATACAGCAGAGTTTTACAAAATCTTTAAAGCGGAACTAATACCAATAGTTTTCAAGATATTTCAGGAAATAGAAAAAGAGGGACAACTTCCAATTTTATTCTAGGAGGCCAATATTACCCTGATTCCTAAACCAGACAAAGACACTTCAAAAAAAAAAAAAAAACTACAGACCAATATCTCTAATGAACCTAGATGCAAAAATTCTCAATAAAATTCTGGCAAATCAGACACAAAAACATATTAAAAAAATGTGCAACATGATCAAGAAGGATTCATCCCTGGGATGCAAAGCTGGTTCAATATATGGAAATCAATAATTGTTATTCACCACTTCAATAGACTTAAAAATAAGAACCATATAATCATCCCGATATATGCAGAAAAAAACATTCGACAAAGTACAGCAACCCATTCTGTTTAAAACTCTAGAAAAACTAGGGATAATAGGAACATACCTCAATATTGTAAAAGCAATATATGCTAAGCCTCAGGCCAGCATCATTCTAAATTGATAAAAACTGAAGGCATTCTCTGTAAAATCTGGAAGAAGATAGGGATGCCCTCTCTCAACATTTCTGTTCAACATAGTTTTCGAAACACTGGCAAGAGCAATTAGAAAAATGAAAGAAATTAAAGGCGTAAAAAAAGGAAAAGAAGAACTTAGATTATCACTATTTGTAGCTGACAAGATTATGTACCTAGCAGACCCAAAAGGGTCTACAAAAACCTATTAGAGCTAATAAATGAATTCAGCAAAGTGGCAGGATATAAAATCAACAAGCATAAATCAAAGTAATTCCTGAATATCAGTGACAAATCCTCTGAAATGGAAATGAGGAAACCACTCCACTCAGAATATCCTCAAAAAAATAAAATACTTGGGAATCAACCTAACAAAAGAGGTGAAAGACTTACACAATGAAAACTACAGAACCCTAAAGAGAGAAATAGAAGAAGATCTTAGAAGATGAAAAAATGTACCCTGTTCATGGATACGCAGAACTAACATCATCAAAATGGCAATATTCCCAAAAGTTCTCTGTAGGTTTAATGCAATACCAATCAAAATCACAACGGCATTTCTTGTAGAAATAGATAAAACAATAATGAAATTCATATGGAAAAATAAAAGACTTAGAATAGCAAAAACAATGCTAAGCAGGAAGTGTGAATCAGGCGGTAGAGCGATACCAGACCTCAAACTATACTACAGAGCAATACTAACAAAAAGAGCATTGTACTGGTACCAAAATAGGTGGTTGGACTAATGGTACATAATAGGGGACACAGAAACAAATCCACAAAACCACAACTATCTTATATTTGATAAAGGGGCTAAAAGCATGCAATGGAGGAAGGATAGCATCTTCAAAAACTAGTGCTGGGAAAACTGGAGTTCCATATGTAACAAAATGAAACTGAATCCCTTTCTCTCGCCATACACAAAAGTTAAGTCAAAATTAATCAAACAGCTTGATATCAAATCAGAGACACGGCTTCTGATAGAAGAAAACCTTGGCTACGATGTACATACTGTGGGGTCGGGCTCCAAATTCCTCAATAGGACACCCATAGCACAAGAGTTAATAACTAGAATGAACAAATGGGACTTACTCAAACTAAATAGATTTTTCTCTGTAACAAAAACAATAAGAGAGGTAATTAGAGAGCCTACATCCTGGGAACAAATCTTACTCCTCACACTTCAGAGAGAGCCCTAATTTCCAAAGTATACAAGGAACTCAAAAAATTAAACAATAAGAAAACGAATAATGCAATCAACAAATGGGCCAAGGACCTGAACAGACACTTCTCAGAGGAGGACATACAATCAATCAACAAGTCCATGAAAAAATGTTCACCATCTCTAGCAGTCAGAGAAATGCAAAACAAATCCACCCTAAGATACCATCTCGCTCCAGTATGAGTGGCAGCCAATATGAAGTCAAACAACAACAAGTGGTGGCGAGGATGTGGGGAAAAGGGTACACCTGTACATTGCTGGTGGGACTGCAAATTGGTGCAGCCAATTTGGAAAGAAGTATGGAGATGTCTTGGAAAGCTGGGAATGGAAACATCATTTGACCCAGCTATTTTTCTTCTCAGTCTATTTGCTAAAGACCTAAAAAGAGCATCATACAGGGACACTGATAAATCGATGTTCCTAGCAGCACAATTCACAACAGGAAGACTGTGGAACCAAACTCGGTGCCCTTCAAAAGATGAATGGATAAAAAAAAATTGTGGCATTTATACACAATGGTGTATTATTCTGCATTAAAAAATGACAAAATCATAAAATTTGCAGAGAAATGGATGGCATTAAACAGATTATGCTAAGTGAAGAGAGCAAAAGCCTAAAAAACAAATGCCAAATGTTTTCTTTGATATAACGAGAGTAACTAAGAACAGAGTTGGGAGGAAGAGCATGAGGAGAAGATTAACATTAAACAGGGGTGACAGGTGGGAATGAAAGGAAAGAGAAGGAAAATTGCATGGAAATGGAAGGAGATCCTCATGGTTATACAAAATTAAATACAAGAGGAAATGAGAAGAAAGGGGAATAAAACAAGGGGAAGAAATAAATTACAGTAGGTGGTGTAGAGAGAGAAGATTGGAGGGAAGGGGTTGGGAGATAGTAGATAGGAAAGACAGCAGAATACAACAGACACTATAGCAATATGTAAAACAGTGGATGTGTAACCAATGGGATGCTGCAATCTGTATACGGGGAAAAATGGAAGTTCATAACCCACTTGAATCAAAGTGTGAAGTATGATATGTCAAGAACTATGTAATGCTTTGAAGATTCAACAATAAAAATTAAAGGAAAAAAACTCATGGAGAACTATTTCAATAAAAATTGACTAGATTTATAACACCTACACTTTATCATGCAAAAGGAAGTCCAACTATACACCATGCCTCCTCTGAACTTCTTGTATTTCTATTCTGTTTGGGTTATTTTTCTCCATCATATTAGGAATAGTAGTCTGAGTCTAGTAGGGTATGCGTTAGTGTCAGAGATTCAGTATTTCGAATGGAAAATAGGAAAATGAATCCAATGTGTATGCAAACATGTGCTACATGAAAATCTTCCCACTCTCATCCACAACAATGACTTCACGTCACCTTCGCCCCAAATAAGAAACAATTAGAGGAGAAGAGTTAGAAATTCTGTGAATATATATCTGGAATAGAAAATGCTCAGGAGTTCACAAACTTGGATGTAATAGAGGAGTCTTCCAACGTAAGGGACAGGGTAAACACTCCAGAAATATGGAGGTCTGCTGGCCTAAAAAAATTCTTGAGAAACTACCTCTGAGGATGGGCACTTGAAATATATGTTGTTGTAAGGAGTTTTAGCTTCCTTTGTATAGAGACCATCAAAGCTGGGTCTGCATCTATGTTTCCTGGAGGACATTCTTTCTTATTTTCCAATGCACATGAGGCAGCAGTGCTGAATTCTCACGTTGTAGGTAAATTGTGGCCACTGGGGGCTAAGTGTCTCCCCGTGTGGACAGTGAAGCTTTTTGGTCATCCTCAACTTTTTGTGGTTTTTTCCTGCTGCTGCACTGGGAGTTTGGTATTTACTTTATGAAATACAAGGAGTTCAACTGGGACACAGTGCTGGAGGGAGTTCTGTCACCTGTGGTTTTTCAGGGTCTGCAAGAGAATGCAACAATCAGGCTTCATTCCCACATAGCTTGCCCCCTTGTCCATAGCAACCTGATTCTGCACATTGCCCTGAAAACTATCCATATAACAAGATGCCTTTACATTCAAGGGTCTCCTCACTGCACCGTGTCAGTGTCAATCCATTTGGAAATCAATGGCAAATCCACATGGCCCCACCACAGATGATTTATCACACACCTGCACACCACAGCTTTGGCCCCACTACTCAGGAGGGTACAACTTACTGGCAACTCTGTTCTGCACAATTTTCCTTAAACCCATTTAATCAAGGCACTGTCTGATACACCACAAACTCACACCCACACCCACAATGGCACCTCCTTCCCCCAAGTAGGACTGTGACTATCTGGAGTGTCCTCTGACTGGTGGGCCATAATATTTTCCCCCCGAAATGGCCTGTCATGTCTCAGATCTGGTCTCCTTTGCCAACTCTGTAAAACTGTGAGGAGTCAGCGGTTAGCCACTACCTGCAATCTCAGGAAAAGACCCTCTTCAGAGCTCTACTGGCAATTGGCCCTCCTCACATCAGTAGTTACCAAGAAGGTCTGACTCTGTACTTTGTAAATCCACAAAAGTGGGCCCACTGGGACTGGTACTGCGACTGGCTCTGGGTACCTGGCTTCTTGGATCCCAAGTTCATAGAGTTCCGTCACCAAGGAAGTTAGGTAGGTCACTTCCTTCAGGAACTGAATGAGGTCGCTGCCTTGGCAACCACTTTGTCCTAACAGTTGCTTCCATGGGTCCCATGAGATGGAGGCTGCCCCTACTTCCTGTGAAAATTTGACTACTTAGAATGGAATATCAACAATAGGCACGTGGGAACAGCTGTACACGCAGGGCTGGTTTGGTCCATCTTCTCTATATTAAGAAGAGAGAGGCTGATTCAGACACATCCCTTTTTCCTGTCCAGGTCGTTTGCCATGGAAAATGGCTTTTGCTCTCTCAGGTCCTTCATAGCTGCCTACATCTTCTCCAGGGATCATTTCTGCATGGAACTTTGAGGTTCTCAGTAGTTTGCAGATAACCTACATTCCTTTATTGTAAGGCGAACTCTGTCCCTGCTCTTTTGTAATGTTAGATTGAGGCAACAGTATAGAACTCAATAACACAATTAATAACATAGACTTAATTGACATATACAGAATAAATCACCCAACATCAAGCAGTTACACTTTTTTATCAGCAGCACATGGATCCTTGTCAAAATAGATCATATATTACATCACAGGGCAACTCTTAAACAATATAAAGGAGTAAAGATAATGCCATGCATCTCATCTGATCATAATGGAATGAAACTGAAAATCAATGATAAAAGAAGTAAAGAAAAATCATTCATCACTTGGACAATAAACAATAGGTTACTGAATGATCAATGGGTTTTAGAAGACATCAAGGAGGAAATTAAAAAATTCTTAGAGATAAATGAAAACACAGACACAACATATCAAAATCTATGGGACACATTGAAAGCAGTTTTAAGACGAAATTTCATTGCTTGGAATTCATTCCTTAAAAAAAGAAAAAAACCAACAAATTAATGATCTCATGCTTCATCTCAAAACCCTAGAAAAAGAAGAAGAAAACAACAGAAAAAGAAGTAGAAGGCAAGAAATAATTAAAACCAGAGCTGAAATTAATGAAATCGAAACAAAAGAAACAATTGAAAAAATTGACAAAACTTAACGTTGGTTCTTTTAAAAAATAAATAAAATCGACAGAACCTTAGACATTTTAATGAAGAGAAGAAGAGAGAGAACTCAAATTACTAGCATACGGGATGAAAAGACAATATCACAACAGACACTTCAGAAATACGGAAGATAATCAGAAAATATTTTGAATCCTTATACTCCAATAAAATAGAAGATAGTGAAGGCATCGATAAATTTCTTAAGTCATCTGATCTGCCCAGATTGAGTCAGGAGGATATAGACAACCTAAACAGACCAATATCAATGGAGTAAATAGAAGAAACCATCCAAAGACTATCAACTAAGTAAAGCCCAGGACTGGATGTGTATACAGCGGAGTTTTAAAAACATTTAAATAGGAATTAATACCAATACTTTTCAAGCTATTTTAGGAAATAGAAAAAGAGGGAGAACTTCCAAATTCATTCTACGAGGCCAACATCACCCTGATTCCTAAACCAGAGAAACTCACTATAAAGTAGCAAAACTACAGACCAATATCTCTAATGAACCTAGGTGCAAAAATCCTCAATAAAATTCTGATGAATCGGATACGAAAACATATCAAAAAATTGTGCACCATGAGCATGTAGGATTCATCCATGGGATGCAAGGTTCGTTCAATATACAGAAATCAATAAATGTTATTTCTCACATCAATAGACTTAGAAATAAGAACTATATGATCATCTCGATAGATGCAGAAAAAGCATTCAACAAAGTACAGCATCCCTTTATGTTCAAAACTCTAGAAAAACTAGGGATAACAGGAACCTACCTCAATACTGTAAAAGCAATCTATGCTAAGCCTCAGGCTAGCATCATTCTGAATGGAGAAAAATTGAAGGCATTCCCTCTAAAATCTTGAACAAGACAGGGATGCCCTCTCTCACCATTTCTGTTCAACATAGTTCTAGAAACACTGGCCAGAGCAATTAGACAGACAAAAGAAATTAAAGGCATAAAAATAGGAAAAGAAAAACTTAAATTATCACTATTTGCAGATGACATGATTCTATACCTAGCAGACCCAAAAGGGTCTACAAAGAAACTATTAGAGATAATAAATGAATTCACCAAAGTGGCTGGATGTAAAATCAACATGCACAAATCAAAGGCATTCCTGTATATCAGCAAAAAATTGTCTGAAATTTAAATGAGGACAACCACTCCATTTACAATATCCTCAGAAAAAATAAAATACTTGGGAATCAACCTAACAAAAGAGGTGAAAAACTTATACAATGAAAACTACAGAACCCTAAAGAGAGAAATAGGAGAAGATTTTAGAAGATGGAAAAATATACCTTGTTCATGGATAGGCAGAACTAACATCATCAAAATGGCGATATTACCAAAAGTTCTCTATAGGTTTAATGCAATGCCAATCAAAATCCCAACGGCATTTCATGTAGAAATAGAGAAAGCAATCATGAAATTCATATCGAAAAATAAAAGACCCAGAATAGCAAAAACAATGCTAAGCACAAAGTGTGAATCAGGTGGTATAGCGATACCACACATCAAACTATACTACAGAGCAATAGTAACACAAAGAGCATGGTACTGGTACCAAAACAGGCGGGTGGACCAATGGTACAGAATAGAGAACACAGAAACCAATCCAAAAAACTACATACTATCTTATATTTGATAAAGGGGCTAAAAGCATGCAATGGAGGAAGGATAGCATCTTCAACAAATGGTGCTGGGAAAACTGGAAATTCATAAGAAAAAAAATGAAACTGAATCCCTTCCTCTCGACATGCACAAAAGTTAACAAAAAATGGATCAAGGAGCTTGATATCAAATCAGAGACACGGCGTGTGATAGAAGAAAATGTTGGCTACGATCTACATACTGTGGGGTCGGGCTCTAAATTCCGCAATAGGACACCCATAGCACAAGAGTTAATAACAAGAATAAAGAAATGGGACTTAATCAAACTTAATTTTTTTTCTCAGCAAAAGAAAGAATAAGAGAGGTAAATAGGGAGCCTACATCCTGGGAACAAATCATTACTCTTCACCCTTCAGATAGAGCCCTAATATCCAGAGTATACAAAGAACTCAAAAATTAGACAATAAGATAAAAAATAACCCAATCAACAAATGGCCCAAGGACCTGAACAGACACTTCATAGAGGAGGAACACAATCAATCAACAAGTACATGAAAAAATGCTCACCATCTCTAGCAGTCAGAGAAATGCAAATCAAAACCACCATAAGATACCATCTCACTCCAGTAAGATTGGCAGCCATTATGAAGTCAAACATCAACAAGTTTTAGCGAGGATGTGTGTAAATGGGTACACATGTACATTTCTGGTGGGGCTGCAAAATTGGTGCAGCCAATTTTGAAAGCGGTATGGAGATTTCATGGAAAGCTTGAAATGGAACCCACCACTTGACCCAGCTACTACTCTTCTCGGTCTATTTCATAAAGACCTAAAAAGAGCATGGTACATGGACACTGCTACATTGATGTTCATAGCAGCACGATTCACAATAGCAAGAGTGTGGAACCAACCTAGATGCCCTTCAATAGATGAATGGTTAAAAAATGTGGCATTAATTCACAATGGAGTTTTACTCAGCATTAAAAAATGACAAAATCATAGAATTTGCAGGGAAATGAATGGCATTAGAGCAGATTATGCTAAGTGAAGGAAGCCAATCCCTAAAAAACAAATGCCAAATGGCTTCTTTGATATAAGGAGAGTAACTAAGAACAGAGTAGGGATAAAGAGCATGAGAAGAAGATTAACATTAAACTGGGATGAGAGGTAGGAGGGAAAGGGAGAGAGAAGGGAAATTACATGGAAATGGAAGAAAACCCTCAGGGTTATACAAAATTATGGACAAGAGGAAGTGAGGGGAAAGGAAAAAATACAAGGGGGAAAAATAAATTACAGTATAGGGGGTAGAGAGAGAAGATGGGAGGGGAGGGGAGGTGAGGGGGGATAGTAGAGGATAGGAAAGGCAGCAAAATACAACAGACACTAGTATGGCAATATGTAAATCAATGGATGCATAACTGATATGATTTTGCAAACTATATACGGGATAAAAATGGGAGTTCATAACTCACTTGAATCAAAGTGTGAAATATGATATATCAAGAACTATATAATGTTTTGAACAACAAACAACAAAAGTTAAAAAAACACATGGAGAACTATTTCAACAAAAAATTGAGTAGATTTATAACTCCAATTCTACATAATGCAAAAGGCAAGTCCAATTATACACCATGCCTCCTCTGAAATGCTTGTATGTCTATTCATTTTGGGTTATTTTTCTCCATTATATTAGGATTAGGAGTCAGAATATAGAGTCTAGTAGGGTATGGGTTAGTGTGAGTGATTCAGTATTTCGAATGAAAATTAGGAAAATGAATCCAATGTTTATGCAAATATGTGCTAAAAATAATCATCCCACGCTCATCAAGAACAATGCCTTGACATTACCTTCACCCCAAGTTAGACACAATTAGAGGAGAAGAGTTAGAAAATCTATGAATACTTATCTGGAATGGAATATGCTCAAGAGTTCACAACTTTGGGGGTGGTAGAAGAGTTTCCAAAAGTAAGGGACAGGGTAAACACTTCACAAACATGGTGCTCTGCTGACCGGAAGACTTATGAGAAACTGCCTCTGAGTTTGGGCACTGGAAATATATGTTGTAGTCAGGAGCTTTAGCTTCCTTTGCAGTGAGACCATCAAAGCTGGGTCTGCATCTATGTAACCTGGAGCACATGTTTTCTTATTCTTTAATGAACATGAGGCAGTAGTGCAGAATTCTCTCTTTGTATGTAAACTGTGGCCAATGGGGGCTAAGTGTCTTCCTGTGTGGACTCTGAAGCCATGTGGTCATCCTCCATTTTTCATGGTCTTTCTAGCTGCTGCAATGGGAGTTTGGTGTTTGCTTCACGAAATACAAGTAGTTCAACTGGGACACAGTGCTGGAGGGAGTTCTGTCATGTGTGGTGGGTCAGGGTCTGCAAGGAGAATGCACCAACCAGTCTTATATCCAACATAGACTTCCCCCTTGTCCCTAGCAACTTGATTCTGAACATTGCCCTGAAACATCTCCATATAACAAGATGCCTTTACATGCAAGGGTCTGTTGGCTGAACCATGTCAGTCAAAAGCCATTTGGAAGCCAATGGCAAATCCACATGACACCAACACAGATGTTTAATCACACACCTGCCCACCACTGTTCTAGGCCCACTACTCAGCAAATTCCAACTTACTGGCATCTCTGTTCTACACCATTTTCATGAAACCCAGTGATTCAAGGCACTGTCTGGTACACTCATGATCAGCAACAGGACATCCAAAGGTTCTCCAGTGCCACCTGGTCATGGGAATTTCAAAAATTTCATGGTATTTATCTAGCCATTTTTCAAGTATCAAGTTGGATGCACTGGTTTTTCAATTCATTCAGGAACCATTAAATGGTGAGGATGAAAGCTCTGGAGAACTCTAAAAGGCAACGCTTCCCAACGAGTGGCCAAAATGTCACATGAAGCCTGACCCATTGATGTCTACTCAATGTGAGTTCAATATGTGTTTTGACTCTTTACTATGGTTGCCAAGTCTTTCAGAATAAAATCGTCTTATATCCTGGTGGAGATTCCCAGTGCACTGTGGAAAGACACCCTGAGACTAGATCTCAGTTTCCAAGGGCGACTCTCATGTGTGGCCTCCTAAAATCCCACCAAAATTAATGGCAATACTTCCCTGAAGTCAGTTCCAGAACTCAGTCTCTAAGGGGAATCACACCAGAGTTCAGGTCCAGGTGTACCCAGTCATCTCTTCCAACCAGCACACAAATGACCACAATTAAAACCAAAACACTGCCACATGGCCCTCATCATCTTCCATATAGACACTCATCGTAACCTCTGGATGGAATTTTCCATGAGGGGCGAAGCCCAAGACAGTTTCCAAAATAAACTCCCTTGCCCCTCATTTGCCTAAAGTCAGGGTGACCTAGACACCCTTCCTGTGAACCAGGAGTGATCAAATAGGCCTGCCGTTAATACTGTTCTGATTCTCCAATTTAATCCTACTGATTGTCAGGTATAAATCCTTTATGTGAGTTGGAGGCAATAGAAAACCCAAGCACACATGGGATCTTTCTTTAGATCTATCACCTTCTGAGAATCAAAGCCCCAACCTCACACAGGGCCAAGAGGCTGATTCAGACACATCTCTTTCCAAAGCAATTAAGCAAAGATCCACAGGTGATGCCCATTCATTTCCATTTGAAAAATGTTTTCTTCAGGCATCAGAAAGGGGTGGCCTGAGGCAAATACCTTCCTGACATTCAGGGCAACATAACCATAGGTAAGCAAATGGGCCAAAGCAAGGTTTTTAAACTGAGACTTTACTGGTTACACTGATATCTGAGTTTTCTGAGATGTTCCCATTCCCTTCAGCTATCCATTACATGGCCATGTAACAGATTTTGGAGGTGGTACATATCTTGGCCACAAAACCATGAGCTTATTCTGGAGAGAGGCCAGAAATCAAGATGTGTAGAGGACCTTAGGAAGATAGTAGGTGTTGCCCATCCATAAGGCAAGCCACAGTCCATTTATAAAGTGGGCAGGATGAATGCTGGGAAGCTTCCAACTAGACAGGAAACCTCCATTGATGCATTCTCTTTTCTAAAGACTACAACCACGAACACAGTGGATACACAGACATAGAAACACTCGCCTTGCCAAACGACTTCCTAGAAACAGTCAACTCCAAACCATACAAACCACCATTCCTACCTATTTTCAGAACATGAGACAAAACCACAAACTCACATCCACATCCACAAAAGCACCTCCTTCGCCCAAGTAGGTCTGTGACTATCTGGAGTGTCCTCTGACTGGTGGGCCATACTATGTTGCCCCAAAATGGCCTGGCCTGTCTCAGATCTGTTCTTCTTGGCCCACTCTACGAAGTTGTCAGCAGGCAGCATTGAGCCAATACCTGCTATCTAGGGAAAGGCCCCTTTTCTGAGCTCTACTGGCATTTGGCCATCCTCATATCATTAGGTACCAAGAAAGACTGACTCTGTCCTTGGTAAATCCAAACAAGTTCGACCACTGGGACTGGGACTGGGACTGGCTCTGGGTGCCTGGCTTCTTGGATCCCAATTTCAGAGAGTTCCATCACCAACGAAGTTAGGTAGGTCACCTCCTTCAGGAACTGAATGAGATCACTGCCTTGGCAACCACTTTGTCCTAACAGTTGCTTTCATGGGTCTCATGAGATGGAGGCTGCCCCTACTTCCTGTGACACTTTGACAAGTTTGAATGGTATATCAACAATGGCCACCCGGAAATACCTCTCCACGCAGGTCTGGTTTGGTCCATCTTCTCTACATTAAGAAAAGAGAGGCTGATTCATACACATCCCTTCGTTATCACAAGGTGTTTGCCATGGAAGATGGCTTTCTCTCTCTCAGGTCCTTCATAGCTGCCTACATCTTCTCCAGGGATCATTTCTGCATAGAAATTTGAGGTTCTCAGCAGGTGTAAGATCCCCTACATTCCTGTATTGTAAGATGAACTCTGTCCCTGCTCTTTTGTAAAGTTAGATTGAGGCAACAGTGTATGGTTAGGGATAATAACAGGATCGATTTGGTTTAGGAATCATTCTGTGGGATGAATAATGGTATTGGGAACCTGCAATATTTATAGGAATACAGAGGTGAAATATAAGTATGTAAACAGAAATCTAGGTGAGATTTGAAGCTCAGAAGTGCATTGGGCAATTGATTGCGATACATAGCTTTAAATTACGTTATGCACACATGTCTCAGATAAGTCGATATACAATGCCATTGGACTTGTACCTTGGATGATTGAATGTAGAGGAGAACATCCACTCAAACAGGGATAATCAATAGGATCAGGAGGATAGTCGGTAGATTTTGGAACAAGGGTGAATTTAGTATTTGTATCAAAAGTTCTTTAGCAATTGGGTTTTGGTTAGAGAGTGAATATCAATGTCAGCACATGTGAAGGGTCAGTCACAATGATGAACTGGGGAAAATATGTAGGAAAGCCGATATCAATAGAGACATTAGGAAAACAGGCAAAGTACAGGGTGAGTGATAGTATTAGACATTTTCAACAGTTTTGAGGTTGAATATATTAGGAAGAAACAAATATGTAGTCACCGATAGGATTGACATTTGAGAGCGTTATGCAAGCTGGACATGGATGTTTTTAGTAATCCATGTTCAGTGTCCATTTAGGCTTTGGTACAATCACACGTGTGAATTTTGCATTTTGCGTCCAGAATATTACTGTGATAACATGCATATTTAGATCAGGTTACATGAGTATTTCTTCCTCTATTACTGGGAGCAATATTTTGAAAACGTATAAATTAGTATTGGGGGTACAAAGAGGTGTACCCTGTGTCTATGAATATAGATAATGCGAATAGACCATACTGTGAATAAATAATATAACTGGTTCCACTTTAAATCATGGATTTAATTGATATCAGAAAATATATAAGAAATCTTATATTGATATACAATCATTCATTCCAAACAGTTATACATCTAATTGTGAAATGATAGTTATGGTTTATCATGAAGGGTGTGTGAGTTTTGCTTAAACAATTATAAAGAAAATCGGAAATAATATGTTTGGAAAGAAGTCTCACGAATAGAACAGTTAAGAAACCTGGAGTAATGCATGTGTTCTGAAGCAGGAAGTGATTGAAAGTGAAACAAATGCCTATAAATTTGCCAACTTGTGCAAGAAATATATACCCTCTGATGTGCATAAACTGAAGAAATAGTAATGTACCAGTGTTGAATAAAAATGTACATCAAAATACAAATCATGTCCCATAAGAGTCTACTTGCATTGCTGTTAAACTGGGGCAGTTACTGTAGAAATATTAGGATAATGCCGCAGTCTTGCTGGGCACAATCAGGAGCCACTTGTCAAAAGAAACTAACTTTATTTTTAAAACCACACATGCCAAACAAAACAGCCTCTCAGGAAAAACCCTCAGAGCCCCAACTGCCACCACTGGCTTCCCAAAAGCCTCTTCCTCCCACACAAGCCTCTCTCCACCTCCCACAATCCTCCTGCTCTTGAGGCCGATTGGCTAGGTCATGTGGGCAAAGCCAAATAAGTCCCCTAATGAGCAACTCCGTGGTCTGAAAGGGCAGGGAAACAGCCCAATGAGCATCACCGCAGAGGAGCCAATCAGCTAGATGTTGCTGTGAGCCAATCATCAGCCAGCAGCTGGAAGTTTGCTGGCTTCTGGAATTTTGCTGGGGCCCCTTCGGATGTGGCTCTCAACATCTCCCCCTCTCTGTTTAAACAACACACATGTGGCTTAGGGACAGTGCCTGCCTTAGGTTGTCCAATAGTACATATGGTCCTTACCCGTTAAGTTGGTACCATTGCAATTGGATCTTACCCATCACTGACTACCGGTCCAGTTTACAGCAACACCTGTGGAGAGGTCTTTGTACCACCGGGGGGTGGTGAGGTTCTTTGCCTCACCTCTAATGGCCCCCAAACATTAGCTGGACGATAATGACACACAGAAGAGAGGAAGATACACCAAGCCAATTGACGGCTCCTTTTGGAAAAATTGTACCACCGATGACATCATCAGCAAATATACCCCAACACTACCACAAGTCGCTGCACAAACAGGTAGTTTACAATGCATACAGGAGAGTTCTCAATGTGTCTAGGCAAGTTCTGCAAGCATTTCAGTGATGGCTATTGCAGAAGCTGTAGATTGGTTTTATCTTTGATTTCACCAGCACTGGGATGAAGATAGGAATTCTGGCAATAATGGCTAAAGAAAAATTATGTAACATTCCAGAAGGCACTGAAAGAAAACAATTTTCTTAACTATTTACATTGTCTTGAAGATAATTATTAAATATAATGAAAAGGAAAGGTGAAAGAAAGGAAACAGATCTGTTAACCTCCTTTTTTTCAAATTTTAAAACAAACCTCAACAGCTCTTTACCCAATTTAAATTAAACCATTTAAATAATGTGAATAAAAAAATATTTGGATCCATTTTTTTTATGAGCGCTCATCATATATCATATATGGACATATGAACATTCAAACATATAACACAAAACACAAGTGTGCACACATAATATAATACATACAACACATAACCTAATAGTAAAGGCCTTATAACTTTTTACACGTGAAATCTCCATTGCAATGTTCAAAAACTCTTTTTCAAAAATAGAACTGATCAGCAAAACATTAAACTAGGTCTGTATGAGCTCAAAAAACAAAATAGAATGTGGGAAAGGGCAATAATAAAATAGATAATGAAAAAAGCATCCTGGTTCTATCTCAGATGTAAGGATAGTCAAACTGGAATTTTGGTTATCAGCTGATAAGGCCTTGAGTCAAATCATCTTCTTTTTGGATGTGCCCTGATATGTCTTATAAAGAATAGATCTTTTCTGTCCCAGATTAGACTTTTTATATTGGAAAGTAAAGAGAAAACAGTAGAGAAAGGAGAAATCTTACCAGCAACTTCAAGGGATACTATAGCATTAACTATATACTGACTATCGGAAAATAAAATAAATACAGAATATTTAAATATCTCAAAAGCTTGTAATACTGCATTAAGCTCTACCTTTTGAGCTGATTGTTTGGGTACTAAAAATTTATAAGTTTTATCAGGTATAACTATTGCTGCTGTACCATTATTTGATACATCAGTGAATATATTTGAAGCATTCATGATAAGTGTTTTTCTTCTCAATTTTGGAAAAATTACAGGATACGATGACCAAAAAGACAATAAAGGGTTAGATGGTAAGTGGTTATCAAATGAAACATTAGATTGGACCATGATTATTGCCCAAGTATTTAACTCATTAGCTAACTCATCAATTTGATTCAGAGTATATGGAGTAAAAATTTTATTGGAAGAAATTCCAAACACTCCCTTTGCTGCTTTAATTCCTTTGAGTATTAATTATCCTAAAGCCTCAGGATACCTAGTAAGAATAGTGTAAGGAGAATAAGATAAATGTATCCATAATAATGGACCTTCTTGGCAAAATACTCCTGTAGGAATATTTTTTGTTGGTAGTACAATAAATAATAAAGGCAAACTTATATCAATTCTATCCAAATGCATATTTTCCATATATGTTTCATTGATTTTTAATGCCTTTCTTGCTTCAGGTGTAAACATGCGGGGTGAATTTTTATCTGATAGACCTTTTAGAATATCAAATAAAGGTCCCAACTCTCCTGTTGGTATACCTAGATAAGGCCTTATCCAATTTGTGTCTCCTAATAACTTTTGAAAGTCGTTATGTGATTTGAGTTGATCTACTCGTATTTGAATTTTTGGTGGACTGACCATGGTTGAGGATAACAGAACTCCTAAATAATTAATTGGAAAATTTAATTGTACTTTATCTATTGCTATCTCTACATTATAATTTTTAATAAGTTTGTAAGTGTGGCATAACTTTCTAGCAATGTGTTTTTAGCTTTGTGTGCTAATAATACATCATCCATATAGTGAAATATTTGTGTTCAGAATTTTAATTTCTAAGTGGCTGGATTACTTTGTTAACATAAATATGACACATAGTAGGGCTGTTAGCCATCCCTTGAGGGAGTACTTTCCATTCATATCTCTGATCAGGACCTTCATGATTCAGTGCAGGGATAGTAAAAGCAAAACCTGGACTATCCTTAGGATGAATTATAATTGAAAAAAAAAACAATATTTAATATATATAACTAAAATATACCAGGTTATTGGCAAAGAAGACAATTGAGGAATCCCTGATTGAGCAGGTCCCATAATAACCATCTCATTATTAATGGCTCTAAAATCTTGCAATAGTCTCCATTTACCAGATTTCTTTTTGATGACATAAATGGGAGTATTTTGGGGATATACAGTCGGTTGTATATGTCCTTCTGCTAATTGTTGTTTTACCAGGTCATGGACTGCTTGTATCTTTTCTGTAGTCAGGGGCCACTGAGGAACCCATACTGTCTTTCTGATTTTCAGGTAATTTTTATTGTCTCAGTGGCCCTTTCTGAAAATCCAACCCATGTCTCTCTGTTCCTTGATCTATTTGTATTGGTGCTGCTATGACTTATTCTTGTTTTTCTAATCTTTTTTCTTTCCTAAAACCTTGTCTAGTCATAATAGTGGCTGCATTTTGGTTGATGTTATTTGTTAATATCAAACCTAATTGATCTAGGACATCTCGTCCACATAATTTTATGGGAAGATGATCCAATACATATGGCTGTATAGTTCCTTCACATCCTTTAGGATCCTTCCTATCTAATACCATTTTACTTCTATGGGGATTAGTCGCCACTTATAGGCCTCGAAGCGTTTGAGTGGCTTGTTGTAATGGCCAATGTTTTTGCCATTCTTGACGAGAGATGATGCTAATGTCTGCACCTGTATCCAGTAGCCCATTCAATTCATGCCCTTGAATATTTAGTTTTAGCATGGGGCGAGAATCTAAATTTAAAGAAAGCATAGCCAAATCTACACCTGTGGAGCCTAATCCCTTGGAACATCTTTCTACAGTACGACTGGGTACTGGGTATTATTAGTAACTGTGCTATTCTATCTCCTTGTGAAATTACTGATATGTCCTTTGGAGAACTGGCTATAATTTTTATTTCACCTTCATAATCGGGATCAATCACCCCAGGACTTATCATAAGTTCTTTTAGAGTAGAAGAGCTGCGTCCCAATAATAAGCCCATGGTTCCTTTGGGAAGAGGTCCCTTTACCCCTGTGGGAATGATTTGAACTCCCATCTCTGGAGTTAGTACTGATCTGGCAGAGGCGCAGATGTCCAACACTGTGCTCCCTCTGGTTTGTCTGATGAGGGATCTGATGGACAATGTGTCCTGGGCACTACCCTGATGGGGTTGCTGGGTTCCTCCAGTGCTCTGTATATTTGTGGTTTGGGGCCCCGGAGCATTGGAACCCCCTGTCCATTTATTTGGCAATTGAGCCCAATGCCTTTCTCCATGATATCGTGGATAAACACCTGGTCCTTGTTCATTTTTTGATAATTGAGTACCCTCTATGGTGGTTTGAGAACAGCACTCATTAGCCCAATGTCTCCCTCTATGGCATTGTGGCCAAATACCTGGTATTCTACTCCTTTGATACCTAATATTGTTAAACCCTCCTTCTATGGGCCAATTCCTTTTAAACTGTCCTGTTTCTTCACATTGGTAGCATGTTCTTGGTCTGGTATCTAAAGCCTGTTTTACTGTAGCTGCCACAATTTGCCCTTGTTCATTAATGTATCTGGCAACTAAAGCCTGTTTTACTGCAGCTGCCATGACTTGCTCTTGTTCATTAATGTCTCTACATAATTAAATCAATGTGTTTAAATCTTCATTTTTCCATGGTCTAATGATATCTCTGCAACAATGATTCGCTTGCTCATAAGCCAGTTGTTTTAGTAATGGCATTGCTTGTTCTGTATTCCCAAAAACTCTGGTAGCTCTTTGAATAAGCCTATCTACAAATTCAGCATAAGGTTCATTAGCTCCTTGTATTACCTTAGATAATTGACCTTGTAAACCTCCATGTTCTTGTAAAGTCTTCCATGCCTTAATTGCATCTACACCAATTTGTGCACATACACCATGATCATATGCAATTTGCTGCTGCTGATCTTCATAAGGTCCCTTTCCTAACAACATATCTAGATTTCTCTGAGGATAACCAGCTCCTGCATTTCGCCTAGCTGTCTCCTTTCAACATTCCTCATTGGCAACCTTCATTAACATGCATTGTCCTCCATTTAGCACAACATTACACATATTAGCCCAATCCACTGGCTTCATGTTCAAGTTGTTAATGGATTCGACCATGATTACATTGAAGGGTGCTTGAGGACGATAGGTTGTTACAGCCTCTTTTAGCTGCTTCACTGTTTTGAAATTTAAAGCATGATAAACACGCTGCCCTCCTCCCTCAAATACAGGGCATGTTAATATTTGAGATCTTGTCTCAGGATCCTAACTATCAACTGCGGGAGTTGGGGGCCTCCCAGCATAAGAAAGTGGCCTTGTTAGTTGGACACTTATGTCATCTGGTGATAGAAAGGTGTTAGTAGCAGTCTCCTGTTGTAAATTTCCCCTGATGTTTTTTACTGTTTTACACTTTCTTTCTCTGTCTAACTAGCTTTAGAGGCCTTCTCTTTTACTTGAATTTTTTCCTCTATCTGACTAGCTCGAGAGACCTTCTCTTTTAATTGAATTTTTTCTTCTGTCTGACTAACTTGAGACACCTTCTGTTTTACTTGAATCAATATGTCTTCTTCTTCCTCTACCATTGACTGAACTGAAGGCTTTGAACTAAGCAAACAAGATATGAATGTCCACAATGGCAATGTGCCAACTGGCAGAATCTCTGGGCTTTTCTTTTCTATTCTTTTTAAATCTGCACCATGATGGTTCCATTGTGATATATTTAACAACTCCTCCTTAAAAAGCCATGGTCTACATTTTTGTATTGTATCAACAATTGCCATGACTGCTCTTGATTTTACTGGGATGCCTCCTTCCTCTAACAATTTACTTAACACTTTTTTGGTTTGTTTTTTACTAATTTTTGATCCCATATTTCTACTATAATACAAACCAACAAGATAACACCAAACAAAAAAAGAGATAGAACGAAATAAAAATGGAACAACAAAAAATTATTACAGCCTTTCTCCCTATCTGTTCCTCAGACACAAATAGTTTTTCCTCAGATGTGAGCAGTTTTTCTTCCATCTCACTCATCTCCAGGGACAGGCAACTTAAAACAAAAGAGGAATCATAAAATGGCTACCCATCCTCTCGCCCTGCCCTCAAGAGCGAGCAGTTTACCTTATCAGTTACCCTCAGTCGCTCCCCATATGAGCCACCAAATGCCGCTGTCTGGCTGGGCACAATCAGAATCCACTTGTCAAAAGAAACTAACTTTATTTTTAGAACCACACACGCCAAGCAAAACAGCCTCTCAGGAAAAATCCTCAGAACCCCAACTCCCAACACCAGCTTCCCAAAAGCCTCTCCCTCCCACACAAGCCTCTATCCACTTCTCACAATCCTCCTGCTCTTGAGGCAGATTGGCTGGGTCACGTGGGCAGAGCCAAAAAAGTCCCCCAATGAGCAGCTCCATGGTCTGAATGGGCAGGGAAACAGCCCAATAAGCATCACCGCAGAGGAGCCAATCAGCTAGATGTTGCTGGGGCTGCTGTGAGCCAATCATAAGCTGGAAGTCTGAAAGGCGGGGAAACATCTCAATGAGCATCTCCAATGAGCATCACCACAGAGGAGACAATGAGCTAGAAGTTGCTAAGGCCGCTGTGAGCCAATCATCAGCCTGCAGCTGAAAGTTTGCTGGCACCTGGAAGTTTGCTGTGGCCCCTTCGGCTGTGACTATCAACAGGATACGTATGCACCATTCACTGAAGTTAGTTTTCAGTAATAGAAAACAAATATGAATTTCAGGTGGATGAATATTTCTGAAAATAATCTTGTGAAAAGTTGATTATAAATCCACATTCTTGAACATGAATGAATTTAGGGAGTGTAAATAAGACACATATATTTCATATTTTGAAAAATCTGGAGAGTGTGTATGTGTGTATACACACACACACACACACACACACACACAAATTTTAAAATGTAGCAACATATATGCCAATCAAAATTCACCATGAAATATACATCATTCACAGATCTAAAAATATTCAATTTACTTAACAGGGATTTATGTATAATGTTGTTCTCCTAGGAAGCTCACCCATAGGTTCAATTTTCAGTTCCAACAGCATCTAGGAGGAGTGATCTCTTCTCAAAATTTGTATCTGCCAAATCAGCTACCGCACAAAAATATACACGTGATAAAAGGTAGGATTCTTTATGTGCATATAAAATAGATGTGCTGAATAGGATACAGAGAAAGGGAGACAGGAATTCACATATTTGTTAACTTTAAAAACACATGGAGGACTATTTCAATTAAAAATTGACTAGAATTATAACACCTACTTGCAAAAGGCAAGTCCAAATATATACCATGCCTTCTCTGAACAGCTTCTATTTCTTTTCTGATAGGATTCTTTTTCTCCATCATATTAGGATTAGTAGTCAGATTCTAGTACAGTATGGGTTAGTGTCAGGGATTCAGTATTTCAAATGGAAAATAGGAAAATGAATCCAATGTGTATGCAAACATATGCTAAACAAAAATCTTTCCACTCTCATCCAGAAAAATGCCTTGACATTACCTTCGCCCCAAGTAAGACACAATTAGAGGAGAAGAATTAGAAAATCTGTTAATACATGTCTAGAATGGAAAATGCTCAGGAGTTCACAACCTTGAAGGTGGTAGAGGAGTTTCCAAAAGTAAGGGAAAGGGTAAACACTCCAGAAACATGGAGCTCTGCTTGCCTAAAGACTTCTTGAGAAACTGCCTCTGAGGTTGGGCACTTGAAATATACGTTGTTGTCAGAAGCTTTAGCTTTCTTTGTAGTGAGACCATCAAAGCTGGGTCTTCATCTATGTGACCTGGAGGATGTTGTTTCTTACTTTCCTAATGAACATGTGGCAGCAGTTCTGAATTCTCTCTTTGTAGGTAAACTGTGGCAACTTGGGGCTAAGTGTCTCCCTGTTTGGACTGTGAACCCAGTAGGTAATCCTCCAGTTTTCGTGGTGTTTCTTGCTGCTGCACTTGGAGTTTGGTATTTGCTTCTTGAAATACAAGGATTTCAACTGGGGCACAGTGCTGGAGGGATTTCTGTCACATGTGGTGTGTCAGGGTCTGCATATAAATGCACCAACCAGGCTTCTATCGCACATGCTTGCCCCCTTGACCATAGCAACTTGATTCTGAACATTGCCCTGAAAAATCTCCATATAACAAGATGCCTTTACATATAAGGGTCTGCTGGCTGCAGCATGTCAGTCACAAGCCATTTGGAAGCCAACGGCAGATCCACATGGCCCCAACACAGATGTTTTATCACACACCTGCACATCACTGCTCTAGGCCCCAAGTCAGCAGTCTCCAAATTACTGGCATCTCTGTTCTACACCATTCTCATGAAACCAAGTCAATCAAGGCACTGTCTTGTACACTCATGATCAACAGCATAAGATCCAAAGTTACTCCAGTGCCATCTGGTCATGGGAATTTAAAAAATGTCATGGTACTTATCTAGCCATTTTTAAAGGATGAAGTTGGAGGCACTGTGGGTTTAAATTTATTCAGGAACCATTAAATGTTGAGGAAGTTTATTTCAATGAAAGTTCTGGAGAACTCTCAGGGGAAAGTCTTCCCAAAGAGTGACCAAAAAGTCAAATGAAGCCAGGCCCATTGAGGTCTACAATATGAGGTCCATGTGAGTTTTGACTCTCAACTATTGCTGCCAAGTCTTTCAGAATGAAATCATGTGATATCCTGGCTGAGATTCCCAGTGTTCTGTGGAAAGCTACCCTGGTCCAAGATCTCAGTTTCCAAGAGCGACTCTCATGCATGGCCTCCTAAAACCCCAACACAATTCATGGCAATACTTCTTTGACGTCAGGTCTAGACCTCAGTCTCTAAGGGTATCACACCAGAGTTCAAGCCCAGGTGGACCCAGTCATCACTTCCAACCACCACACAAATAAACACAATTAAAACCAAAACACTCCCACAAGGCCCTCATCCTCTTCCATATAGACACTAATCATAACCTCTTGCTGGAGTTTTCCATCAGGGGCGCAGCCCAAGACAGTGTTCAAAAGAGCTCCCTTGCCACTTATTTTCCTAAAGTCAGCGTGGTTTTTTACCATTTTTGTTTTGGATACACACATGGAATCTTTCTTTAGATCCATGAGGTGCTGAGAATCTAAGCCACAGCATCACACAGGGCCAAGAGGCTGAATCAGACACATCCGTATCCTAAGCAATTAAACAAAGAGCGACAGGTGATGCGCATGCATTTCCATTTGAAAACAGTTTTCATCAGTCTTCCCAAATGGGTGGACTGAGGCAAAGACCTCCTGACATTCAGGTCAACAGAACAATAGGTAAGCAAAAGGCCAAAAGAAGGGTTTTTCCAATGAGACATTACTGGTCACACTGATATCTGTGTTTTCTGAGATGCTCCCATTTCCTTCAGCTATCCAGTACATGGCCATGTCACAGAGCTTGGAGGGGTACATATCTTGGACACAAATCCATAAGACTATTTTGGAGAGTGGCCAGAATTTAGGAAGAAAACATGAACTTAGGAATTTAGTAGGTGTTGCACATCTATAAGACAAGCCACAGTCCATTAATAAATTGGGCAGGATGAATGCTGGGAAGCTTCCTAATAGACAGGACACATCCTTGATGCATTCTCTTTTCTAATGTCTTCAACCATGGACACAGTGGAATACATAGATAAAGAAACACTCACCTTGTCAAACGACCTACTATAAAGAGTCCACACCAAACCAAAAAAAACCCGCCTTTTCCACCTATTCTCAGAAGATGAGACAGAACCAAAAACTCACACCCACACCCACAAAGGCACCTCCTTTCCCCAAGTAGGTCTGTGACTATACAGTGTGTCCTCTGAATGGTGGGCCATACTATGTTACCCCAAAATGGCCTGTCTTGTCTCAGATCTGTTTTCTTTGGCCAACTCTGTGAAGTTGTGAGGATCCATTGGTGAGCCACTTTCTGCTTTCTCAGGAAGGGCCCCTCTTCAGAGCTTTTCTGGCATTTGGCCATCCTCACATCAGTAGGTGCCAAGAAAGACTGACTCTGTCCTTGGTAAATCCAAACAAGTGAGACCACTGGGACTGGTACTGGGACTGGCTCTGTGTGCCTGGTTTCCTGGATCCCAAGTTCAGAGATTCCATCACCAAGAAAGTGAGGTAGGTCACTTCCTTCAGGAACTGAATGAGGTCACAGCCTTGGCAACCACTTTGTCCTAACAGATGCTTCCAAGGGTCCCATGAGATGGAGGCTGCACCTACTTCCTCTGACATTTTCATAAGTTAGAATGGTATATCAACCATAGGTACTGGGGAACAGCTTTCCACAGAGGCTTGATTTGGTCCATCTTCTCTACATTAAGAAGAGAGATTCTGATTAAGACACAACCCTTTATCCTGACCATGTTTTTTTGCCATGGAAGATGACTTTTGCCCTCTCAGGTCGTTCATAGCATCCTACACATTTTCCAGGGATTATTTCTACATGGACCTTTGAGGTTCTCAGCAGGTGGAAGATCCATACATTCCTGTATTGTAATACCAACTCTGTCTCTGCTCTTCTGTAAAGTTAGATTGAGGAACAGTGTATGGTTAGGATTAATAACATGTTCAATATGGGTTAGGAATCATTCTGCTTGATGAACAATGTTATTGGAAACCTGCGATATTTACATGAAAATATAGGTGAAATATAAGTATTGAAATATAAATCTAGGTAAGATTTGAATCCTAGAAGGGAATTTGGCCTTTGAGTGGGATACTTAGCTTTGAATTATGTTCTGCACATATGTCTCAGATAAATTGATATGCAATGGCATAGATCCTTGTACCTTCGATGATTGATTGTAGAAGAGAGGATCCAGTTAAAAAAGGGATTTTTGCTAGGATTAGGAATATAGTCGGTAGGATTACGAAAAAGATTGAGTATAGAATTTGGACCAAAAGTTCTTTAGCAATAGGGTTTCTGGTAGAGATTGAATATAAATGTCAGCACATGTGAAGATTCAGTCACAATGATGAACTGGGGAAAAAAGTAGGAAAGCAGATGTGAATAGAGAGTAGGAAATCAGGCAAATTATAAAATGAGTGAGAGGTTTAGACAGTTTCAACAGGGTGAGATTGAAAATGTAGTCTTAGGAAGAAACACATATGTAATCACCAATAGGATTGACATTTGAGAGCATTAGGCAACCTGGACATGGATGTTTTTAGTAATTCATGTTCACTTTCCATTTAGGCTTTGGGACTGTCATAAGTGTGACCTTTGCATTTTGTGTCCAGAATATTACTGTGATAAAATGTATATGTAGATCAGTTGACATGCATATTTTTTCCACCATTTCTGGGAGCAATATTTTGAAGATATAGAAATTATTGTTGGGAGTACACAGAGGTGTACCATGTGTCTATCAATATATAGACAATGCATGAATAGACCATACTGGGAATAAATGTTATAACTGGTTTCACTTTGAATAATGGATTGAATTGATATCTGAAAGTATACAAGAAATCTTATATTGATGTACAATCATTCATTTAAACCAGTTTTACATCTAATGGTAATATCAGTGTTATGTTTTATCATGACGGGTGTGTCAGTTTTGCTTCAAAAGTGATAATGGAAATCGAAAATAATGTGTTTGGAAAGAAGTGTCACAAAAAGAGAAGTCAAGAAATATGGAGGAATACATGTGTTCTGAAGCAAAAGTGATTGAAAGCAAAACAAATGTGTATATATTTGCTAAATTGTGGATGAAATATACATCCTATGATGTGCATTAACTGGAGAAATAGTAATGTACCAGTGTTGAATAAAAATGAACGTCAAAATACACATTATATCACATAGGAATCTTCTTGCATTGATGTTAAACTGGGTCAGTTACTGTATAAATATTAGAATTTTATTTTGGTGTTATAATACAATTTATTTTAGCACTAGCATGCCACAGAATGTAGAAGAAAGAGCAATGGATTTTTAGTTATAACACTAATAATCTAGCATTTAATGATTATTTTGGGGAGTCTAGAATTTACATAAGGCTATGCAACATAATTTTTTGTATTTAACATTCATAAAATCTTGGAATTTTGGTAATATTTCTCCTTTTTTTATTTTTTCAGTTGTTGATAGACCTTCATTTTATTTATTCGTATGTGGTGCTGAGAATATAACCCACTGCCTCACACATGCTAGACAAGCATGTTAACACTGAGTCACAAACCCAGCCCCTCCACTTTTATCTTTTCATCAAACACTCCTCTCCCTCTTCTTTAATCACTTTCTTCCTCATTTTCCCCCTTCTCTCTCTTCCTTTTTCATTTTCCCTCCATAAGTATTTTTCTCTCATAGCATTACAAACAGTACTATGCTATGAAATTTACATTTAAAACTGTTTTTTATAGTCATTCCTTTTTCTTGAGAAAATTTAAAAATTATAACCACCTGATAAATATATTACAATACATTTATTATGCATATGTATCTATATTCATGCATATGTGTTATATATATATATATATATATATATATATATACACATATATATTTAAAAGTACTTTGATTAGCCTGTTAGAAATAATATAGACCAAGTCTTTCTTAATTCTCAAGTCTTCCAGAATTAACATCTTACAGTGAAAATCAAATAAACATATTTAAGTAAACAGGTATCATTCTTATTTATCAATACTGATAATTTAAGGTTTTTATATCACATTTAGCTGTAATATGGCATATTAACTCTTTTGAATTAGAGAATTTTTTTTTGAACAACCTATTATTTAAGGACCATATGCACTGACATTTTAAATGGCTTTCTTGTGATTTCACTTTCTATCAATTGCATATTAATTGCCAAATACTTATTTTAGTAATTTTCATATTCATAATTGATATAAAAACAATTGATTAATTCTTTTTGTAAGGAGTTACTAATTACAGTAGGGACAGTATTAATAATTCTAAATCTTTATAAAAATGGTACAAAAATATTTTCATGCAAAATTATGTATAATTGCATGCTCTAAATGTTTGATTGTTGATACATATAATAAAGAGCTTTTGATGAGTCTCTTCCCCAGTAAAACAGAAAATGCAAAGATATAGTTGGGTATGTATGTCCAAACAAACATATGGAAAAATACACATTATCATCTAGAAACTATTAAATAAAAGATGAAAAGAACAATCCAACACATTGTACCAACTTGTCAGATGAGGTAGTATTCTGGAAGAATAGCCTAAGTCTAGACCTGGTCCATGTCAAAATATTCACAAAAAAATAAAATATGAAAAATATAGGAAATGCTATGAGTTTTTCTTGAAGGTAAGTGGATTATCCTTTAATCTCAATTATGTGCATTTTTAAAAGCCAGTTTTCTGGTAAAATAAATTTGTGATAGTTACAAGTACACAAAACAAAGTTTCTGCTTAGCAAAATGAATGCATCTCAACCCTTTTTTAGCTGATTTCTTCCCACTCAACTTTAAACCTTTATTTATTTATTTTTTATTGGTTGTTCAAAACATTACAAAGCTCATCCTATATCATCTTTCATACATTTGACTCAATTGGGTTATGAACTCCCAATTTTCCCCAAATACGAGTTGCAGAATCACATCGGTTACACATTCACATTTTTACATAATGTCATATTAGTGACTGTTGTATTCTGCTACATTTCCTATCCCCTACTATCCCCTACTATACCCCCTCCCATCCCCTCCCATCTTCTTTCTCTACCTCATCTGCTGTTGTTCACTTCTCTCCCTTGCCCCACCTTTCCCCAATTTTCCCTACCCCATTGATTGAAGATGCTATCCTACTTCCATTGCATGCTTTTAGCCCCTTTTTCAAATATAAGAAAGTTGTAATTTTGAGGATTGGTTTCTGTGTCCTCTATTCTGTACCATTGTTCCACCTGCCTATTTTGTTACCAGTACCACGCTGTTTTTGTTACTATTGCTTTTAGTACAGTTTGAACTCTGGTATCACTATACCTCCAGATTCATATTTTCTGTTTAGAGTTGCTTTTGCTATTCTGGGTCTTTTGTTTTTCCATCTTCTAAGATCTTCTTCTCTCTCTCTCTTTAGGGTTCTGTAGTTTTCAGTATATAAAACTTTCACGTCTTTTGTTAGGTTGATTCCCAAGTATCTTATTTTATTTGAGGATATTGTGAATGGAGTGGTTTTCCTCATTTCCATTTCAGAAGTTGTGTTGCTGACATACAGGAATGCCTTTCATTTATGCGTGTTAATTTTATATTCTGCCACTTTGCTGAATTCATTTATTAACTCTAGCCGTTTCATTGTAGACCCTTTGGGGTCTGTTAAATATATTTTCATGACATCTGCAAATAGCGATAATTTCAATACTTCTTTTCCTATTTTTATGCCTTTAATTTTTTTTTGTCTGTCTAATTGTTCTGGCTAGTATTTCAAGAACTAAATTGAATAGAAGTGGTGATAGAGGGCATCCCTGTTTTGTTCCAGATTTTAGAGGGAATGCCTTCAGTTTTTCCACATTTAGGATGATGCTAGCCTGAGGTTTAGCATATATAGCTTTTACAATGTTGAGGTAAGTTCCTGTTATCCCTAGTTTTTCTAGTGTTTTGAACATAAAGTGATGCTGAACTTTGTCAAATGTTTTTTCTGCATCTATTGAGATGATCATATGGTTCTTGTCTTTATGTCTATTGATGTGGTGAATGGCATTTATTGATTTCCGTATATTGAACAAGCCTTGCATCCCAGGGATGAATCTTACTTGATCATGGTGCACAATTTTTTTGATATGCTTTTGTATTCGATTCGACAGGATTTTATTGACAAGTTTTGCATTGAAGTTCATTAGAGATATTGGTCTGTAGTTTTCTTTCTTTGAAGTGTCTTTGTCTGGTTTCGGGATCAGGGTGATTTATCCTCATAGAATAAATTTGGAAAAGCTCCTTCTTTTTGTTTTTTTTGAAATAGCTTGAAAAATATTGGTATTAATTCTTCTTTAAAGGTTTTGTAGAACTCCGCTGTATACCCATCCGGTCCATGGCTTCTTTTGGTTGGTAGATTTGATGGCTTCTTTCATTTCTTCCTTTGTTATTGGTCTGTTTAAATTGCGTGTGTCTTCCTGACTCAATCTGGGCAGATCTTATGACTTAAAAAATTCATCGATATCTTCACTGTCTTCTATTTTATTGGAATATAGTGTTTCAAAATACTTTCTAATTATCTTCTGTATTTCTGTAGTGCTGTTGTGATATTGCCTGTTTCATCCCGTATGTTAGTAATTTGAGTTCTCTCTCTTCTTCTCTTCATTAGCATGGCTGTGGGCCTGTCAATCTTATTTATTTTTTCAAAGAACCAACTTTTAGTTTTATCAAATTTTTAATTTTTTTTTGTTTCAATTTTGTTGATTTCTGCTCTAAATTTAATTATTTCTTGTCTTCTACTACATTTGCTGTTGTTTTGCTCTTCCTTTTCTAGGTTTTTGAGGTGTAGTGTGAGTTCATTTATTTGTTGATTTTTTTCTTTTTTTGAGGAAAGAACTCCAAGAAATGAACTTCCCTCTTAAACTGCTTTCATTGTGTCCCATCGATTCCGGTATGTTGTGTCTGTATTGTCATTTGTCTCTAAGAATTTTTTTTATCTCCTCCATTATGTCTTCTGTAACCCATTGATCATTCAGTAGCATGTTGTTCATTTTCCATGTGATGTAGGATTTTTCCTTCCTTCTTTCATCATTGATTTCCAGTTTCATTCCATTATTATCAGATATAGTGCATGGTATAATCTCCATGCTTTTATATTTACTAAGAATTGCCCTATGGCATAATATATGGTCTATCTTTGAGTAGGATCCATGTGAAACTGAGAAGAACGTGTATCCACTTGATGATGGCTGATATATTCTATATATGTCGTTTAAGTCTAGGTTACAAATTGTGCTGTTGAGTTTGATAGTTTCTTTATTCAGTTCTTGTCTAGAGAATCTGTCTAATGCCGAGAGTGGTGTCTTGAAGTCACCCATAATTATTGTGTTGTAGTCTATTTGGCTATTGAACTTGAGGAGAGTTTGTTTTATGAACATTGCAGCTCCATTGCTTGGTGCATACAAATTCATAATTGTTATGTCTTGTTGGTGGATGGTTTCTTTTAACAGAATATAGTGTCCTTGTTTATCCCTTTTGATTAACTTAGGTTTGAAGTTGATTTTATTCCACATGAGTATGGCCACTCCTTCTTGCTTCTGAGGGCCATGTGAGTGGTATGATTTTTCCCAACCTTTTACCTTCACCCTGTGTATGTCTTTTCCTATCATATGAGTCTCCTTAAGGCAGCATATTGTTGGATTTATTTTTTTTGATCCAGGTTACTAGCCCATTCTCTTGATTGGTGAATTTAGGCCATTAACATTTAAGGTTACAATTGAAATGTGATTTGTTCTTCCAATCATGTTTATTTATTTATTATGTTTTAGTTTGGCTAGTTTTTACTTTTTTGGTTATTTTCCTCCCCCTTTACTGAGATACCTCCTGCTGTTAGTTTTCGGCACTATTTATCAATTCCTCTTCTTGTAGTATTTTGCTCAAAATGCTTTGCAGTGCTGGTTTTCTGGCTGCGAATTCTTTTAGCTTTTGTTTATTGTGAAAGACTTTAATTTCGTTTTCAAATCTGAACCTTAATTTTGCTGGATACAGTATTCTTGGTTGGAATCCATTATTTTTCAGCATTTGAAATACATTGTTCAAGGATCTTCTCGCTTTCAAAGTCTGTGATGAAAAATCAGTCATTAACCTAATTGGTTTTCCCCTGAATGTAATCTGCCTCCTTTCTCTTATAGTGTTTAATATTCTCTCCTTGTTCTGTATGTTGGCTATCTTCATAATTATATGTCTTGGAGTTTGTCTATTATGATTTTGAATGTTTGGGGTCCTGTAGGCTTCCAGGATTTGACAATCCGATCCATCTTTCATCTCTGGGATGTTTTCTAGAATTATTTTATTTAATATGTTCTCCATTCCTTTGGTTTGAATCTCTATGCCTTCTTCTAACCCAATGACTCTCATTTTTTATGACATCCAATATCTCTTGAATAGATTGCTAGTGGGATTTAAGCCTCTTTTCTGTGTTGATTATATTCTTTTCAAGTTGATAAACTTTGTCTTCATTATCTGATATTCTGACTTCTGCTTGATCTAGTCTATTTGTAATATTCTCGTTTGAGTTTTTAATTTGGTTAATACTTTCCTGCATTTCTAGTATTACTGTTTGATTTCTTTTAAGATCTCTATCTCCTGGTAAAGCTCGTTGTTTGCCATTTGAGTTTGTTTGTTTAATTCATTTTCAAAATATACTTTTATTGCTTGGACTTGCTGCCTCATGTCTTCTCTAATATTCCTTTCCATCTGAGTTAGGTATGCCTTAAGTTCTTTCCCTATCCCTGTTTCTGATGCTTCTAGGTCCTCCTGTAGAATTAAGTTGTCCTGCATTGTTTGTACTCCTTTCTTTACCTTGTTTTATCATGATGCTCATGTTACTTTCCAGCTCTATTTGATTGCTGTGTTTCTCTTTTATTCTATAGATTTGTTTCGGTGTTGTGTATCTCTGTTGTCTGTCCTTTGTCTTGGTAGACTATGCCTGCTAAAGTGGATTCCACTTGTAGGGAATTCCGAAGGCCGAGCTCCAGTGACGTCACCCCTCTGCTTTGGCGGGCCCAGGCTCCTTGCCGAAATGTTCGAATACGGGGATGGAACTGGACTGTCTCCAGTTGGTTTCAGCTCTAGGTCACTGGCGGGTGGGCAATCACTAGCCACCCAGTGGCGCAGTCGGTCTCCTGCGCGCCGGTGTTCTCCAGACGCCCAGTCACGCGGACAGCAGGTGGACTGTCACCTGCGCTTCTGTGTTCTCCAGCTTCCCAGTCACAAGAGCCTGGCCTCTAGTCCCCTGGTTTCTCCTGCTAGTCCTGGTTTCTCCTGCTAGACTAGATTTCCCCTGAGTGATGCTTCTCTGCAGTTCAATCTCTATTCTGGGCCTGTCATTTGTTGGGTGTGGAGGGTGTCTATTGGAACCCAGACACTCTATTGTTTTGAGGATCAGTCAGACCGGATCTCCGGTTGCACATTTGGCTCATTTTTCAGACCCAATTACCAGATCTCAGTGCTAAAAATCTTTCTTATAGGTTTTGGTGCACCCCCATTTTGCTGTAAGTTCTTAACAAGATAGTTTTTTGTGGTTCTATCTCGTTATTCACCTGTGCAGTGGCGCGTTACACTGGGTGTGATGCACTCTATTCGTGGCCATCAGGCAATGATGAAATATTATGCTTTGTATGCAGCATTTACTGAAGTTAGTTTTCAGTATTAGGAAACAAATATGTATTTCAGGTGAATGAATAATCTGAATTTCTGAGAATAATCTTGTGAAAAGTTGATTATAAATCCACATACGTGAATATGAATGATTTTAGGGAGTGTATAATAAGACACATATATTTCATATTTTGAAAAATCTGGAGAGTATATATATATATATATATATATATATATATATATATATATATACATATATATACACACACACAGAAACACACTCACAGACATTAAAAAGTAGCAATATATATGCCAATCGAAATTCAAAATGAAATATATATCCTTCACATATCCAAAAAATACATTTTACTGAAAATGGATTTATGTATAATGTTGATCAACTAGGAGGCTCACCCATAGGTTGAAATTTCAGTTCCAAAAGGGTTTAGGAGGAGTGATCTCTTCTCACAAATTGTATCTGCCAAGTCAGCCACCTCAGAAGAAAGTCTGTGTGATACCAGGTAGTATTCTATATGAGCATATAAAAATACATGTGCTGAATAGGTGACAGAGAAAGGGGAGAGGAATTCACATATTTGTTAACGTTAAAAACACATGGAGAAATATTTCAATAAACATTGACTATATTTATAACTCCAACCCCATATAATGCAAAAGGGAAGTCCAAGTATACACCATGCCTTCTCTGAACTGTTTGTATTTCCATTCTGTTAGGGTTACTATTCTCCATCATATTAGGATTAGTAGTCAGAGTCTAGTAGGTTATTAATTAGTGTCAGAGATTCAGTATTTCGAATAGAAAATAGGAAAATAAACCCATTGTGTTTGCAAATATGTGTGATACAAAAATCTTCCCACTCTCATTCAGAACAATGCCTTGACATTACCTTCTCCCCTAATAAGACACAATTAGAGGAGAAGAGTTAGAAAATCTGTGAATACATATCTGGAATGGAATATTCTCGGTGTTCACAAGCTTGGAGGTGGTAGAGGAGTTTCCAAAAGTAAGGGACAGGGTAAACACTCCACAAACATGGAGCTCTGCAGGCCTAAAGACATATTGAGAAACTGCCTCTGAGTTTGGGCACTTAAAATGTATGTTGTGGTCCGAAGCTTTAGCTTCCTCTATAGTGAGAGCATCAAAACTGGTCTGCATCTATGTGACCTGGGGGACATGGTATCTTATTTTCCAATGAACATGAGGCAGCAGTGCTGAATTCTCACTTTGTAGGTAAACTGTGGCAACTGGAGTCTAAGGGTCTCTCTGTGTGGACTGTGAAGCTAATTGATCATGCTCTACTTTTCTTAGTAGAGCACTGGGAGTTTATTATTTGCTTCACAAATACAAGGAGTTCAACTTGGTCAGAGTGCTGGAGGGAGTTCTTTCACATGTGGTGCCTCAGGGTCTGCAGGAGAATGCACCAGTCAGGCTTCTATTTCACATAGTTTGCCCCCTTGACCATAGCATCCTGATTCTGAACATTGCCCTGAAACCTCTCCATATAACAAGATGCCTTTACATATAAGGGTCTGCTTGCTGCACCATGTCAGTTACAAGCCATTTGGAAGCCAATGGCAGATCTACATGGCCCCAACACAGATGTTTTATCACACACCTGCCCACCACTGTTCTAGGCCCACTACTCAGCAGGCTCCAACTTACTGGCATCTCTGTTCTACACCATTTTTAAGAAATGCAGTCAATCAAGGCACTGTCTGGTATACTCATGATCAGCAACTGGACATCAAAAAGTTCTCCAGTGCCACCTGGTCATGAAAATTTCAAACATTCCATGGTATTTCTCTAGCCATTTTTCAAGGATGAAGTTGGAGGCACTATGATTTTCAATTCACTCAGGAACCATTAAATGTTGAGGAAGCTCATTTCAATGAAAGCTCTGGAGAACACTCACAGGCAAGGCTTCCCAAAGGGTCGCCAAAAGGTCACATGAAGCCAGGCCCATTGAGGTCTGCAATGTGAGATCATGTGTGTTTTGCCTCTCAACTATGGCTGCCAAGTCTTTCAGAATAAAATCATGTGATATTCTGGCTGAGATTCCTCGTGCCTTGTGGAAAGCCTTTCTGGGCACAGATCTCAGTTTCAAAGGGCGACTGTCATTCATGGCCTCCTAAAATCCCAACACAACTCATGGCAATAATTCTCTGAGGTCAGTTCCAGAACTCAGTCTCTAAGGGGAATCCCACCAGAGTTCAAGACCAGGTGGAGCCAGTCATCTTTTTCAACCGCCACACAAACTTCCAAAATTAAAACCCAAACACTCCCACAAGGCCCTCATCTTCTTCCATATAGATACTCATTATAAACTCTGGCTGGAGGTTTCCATGAGGGATGCAGAACAAGATAGTGTCCAAAGTTAGCTCCCTTGCCCCTCATTTGCCTAAAGTCGGGGTGGCCTGAACACCTTCCTGTGAACCTGGAGTGATCAAATAGTGTGCCGTTAATACTGCTCTGCTTCTCCAATTTGAGGACGACTGACTGTGGGGTTTAGATTCTTTATGTGAATTGGAAGCATGAGAAAATGCAAGCACCTTTGGGCTTGCCTCTCCTTGGCTTTGAAGAATGCATTTGACCCAAAGAATCCCTCTTCTCACTTGATGGAGGTCAGGAACCTTACAGAGGAAGGCGAGAGACTTCATCCGCAATGACTGCTCTTTTGATCATTTTGGTTTTGGATGAACACATGGGATCCATCAGGTGCTGAGAATCTAACCACAGCCTCACACAGGGCCAAGAGGCTGTTTCAGACAAATCCATTTCCAAAGCAATTAAGCAAAGAGCTACAGGTGATGTCCATTCATTTCCATTTGAAAACTTTTTTCTTCAGGCTTCACAAAGAATTGGCCTGTGGTAAATACCTTCCTGATATTCAGGGCAACAGAACAATAGGTAAGCAAAAAGCCCAAATCAGGGTTTCTCCACTGAGACTTTCCTGGTCACACTAGCTACCCACTACATGGCCATATAACAGAGCTTTTAGGTGGTAAATATCTTGGACACAAAACCATGAAGCTATTCTGCAGAGTGTCCAGAATTCAGAAAGAAAACAGAAACTTATGAAGATATCAGGTGTTGCCCTTTGATAACAAAAGCCACAGTCCATTTATAAATTGGGCAAGATGAATGCTGGGAAGCTTTCTACTAGACAGGACACATCCTTTGATGCATTCTTATTTCTAATGTCTACAACCACGGACACAGTGGGATACACAGACATAGAAGCACTCGCATTGCAAAACGACTAACTAGAAACAGTCCACGCCAATCCAAACAAACAGTCTTTCCTACCTATTCTCAGAACATGAGACAAGACCATGAACATACACCCACACCCACAAAGGCACCACCTTTGCTCCAAGTAGTTCTGTGATTACCCAGAGTGTCCTCTGAATGGTGGGCCATACTATATTCCCCCCAAATGGCCTGTCCTGTCTCAAATCTGGTCTCCTTGGCCAATTCTGTGAAGTTGTCATTAGCCATGGGTGAGCCACTACCTGCTTTCTCAGGAAAGGCCCCTCTTCAGAGCTTTTCTGGCATTTGAACATCCTCACATCTGTAGGCACTAAGAAAGACTGACTCTGTCCTTGGTAAATTGAAGCAAGTGAGACCACTGGGCCTGGGACTGCGACTGGCTCTGGGTGCCATTCTTCCTGGATCCCAAGTTCAGAGAGTTCCATCACAAAGGAAGTGAGGTGAGGTCACTTCCTTCAGAAACTGAATGAGGTCACTGCTTTGGCAACAACTTTGTCCAAATAGTTACTTCTAAGGGCCCATGAGATGGAGGCTGTTCCTACTTCCTGTAACACTTTCAAAAGTTAGAATGGTATATCAACCATAGGCACCTGGGAACACCTCTTCACAAAGGCCTGGTTTGGTCTATCTTCTCTACATTAAGTTGATAGAGGCTGATACAGACATATCCCTTCATCCTCACCAGGTTGTTTGCCATGAAAGATGACTTTTGCTCTCTCGGGAACTTCACAGCTGCCTACATCTTCTCCAGGGATTATTTCTACATGGACCTTTGATGTTCTCAGCAGGTGGAAGATTCCCTACATTCCGGTATTTAAAGAGAAACTCTGTCCCTCCTCTTCTGTAAAGTTAGATTGAGGTAACAGTGTATATTTAGGGTTAATAACATGTTCGATTTGGGTTAGGAATCTCTCTGCCGGATGAATAATGGTATTGGGAACCTGTGATATTTACAAGAATATATAGGTGAAATATAAGTATGAAAACAGAAATGTAGGTAGGATATGAAGCCAGAAGGGCATTGGGCCCTTGAGTGGGATACTTAGGTTTGAATAATGTTCTGCACATGTGTCTCAGATGAATTGATATAAAATGGCATAGGACCTTTTACCTTGAATGATTGATTGTTGAAGATAACATCGAGTTAAAAAGTGATAGTCAGTAGGATTAGTAAGATAGTCAGTAGGTTTATAAAGAAGAGTGAGTATAGGATTTGGACCAAAAGTTCTTTAGCAATAGAGTTTCGGGTAGAGAGTGAATGTAAATGTCAGCATATGTGAAGTATGAGTCACAATGATGAACTAGGGAAAATATGTAGGAAAGCAGATATCAATAGAGATATTAGGAAATCAGGCAAAGTGTAAAGTGAGTGATAGAATTAGACATTTCCAACAGGCTTGGGGTTGAATATATAATCTTAGGAAGAAACAAATATGTAGTCATCAATAGGATTGACATTTGAGAGCATTAGGTAACCAGGACATGGTTGTTTTTGGTAATCCATGCTCACTTTCCATTTAGGCTTTGATACAATCATGAGTTTGACCTTTGCTTTTTGTGTCCAGAATATTACTGTGATAAAATGTATATATAGATAAGGTGACATCAGTATTTCTTCCACCATTTCTGGGAGCAATATTTTGAAGAGGTACAAATTAGTAATGGGGGGACAAATAGGTGTACACTGTATTTATGAATATAGAGATAATGCATTAATAGACCATACAGTGAATAAATAACATAACTGGTTCCAACTTTAAATAATGGATTGAATTGAAATGTGAAAATATACAGGAAATTTTATATTGATATGCATACATTCATTCCAACCAGTTTTACATCTAATGGTAATATTTATTTTATAGTTTATCATGAAGAGTGTGTGAGTTTAGCTTCAAAATTGATTATGGAAATCGAAAATAATGTGTTTGGAAAGAAGTCTCATGAAAAGACCAGTCAAGTAACATGGAAGAATTCATGTGTTCTGAAGCAGGAAGTGAAACAAATTCTTATTAATTTGCTAACTTGTGGATGAAATATATGTCCTATGATGTGCAAAAACTGAAGAAATACTAATGTACCAGTGTTGAATTAAAATAAAGGTCAAAATAGACATTAAGTCCCATAGGAATCTACTTGCATTGATGTTAAACTGGGTCTGTTACTGTAGAAATATTAGGATTTGTAAGCACCATTGATTGAAGTTAGTTCTCATACTGGGAAACAAATATGTATTTCAGGTAGATGAATATTTCTGAGAATAATCTTGTGAAAAGTTGATTATAAATCCACATACATGAACATGAATGAATTGATGGAGTGTATATAAGAGACATATATTTCATATTTTATAAAATCTGGAGAGTGTGTGTGTGTGTGTGTGTGTGTGTGTGTGTATATATATATATATATATATATATATATATATATATATATATATATATATATATTTATATTTATATACAGAAAAACACAAAAATACATTAAAAAGTATCAATATATATGCCAAACGTAATTTATCAGTAATATATATCATCCACAGATGAAAATATATTTATTTTACTGAACATGGATTTATGTATAAATTGTTCTACTGGGAAGCTCACCCATAGTTTTAATTTTCAGTTCCACCAGCGTTTACGAGATCTCTTCTCACAACTTGTTTCTGCCCAGTCAGCCAACTCAAAAAAATGTACGTGTGAGACCACGTAGGATTCTATATTTGCATATAAAAATACATGTGCTGAGTAGGCTACATAGAAAGGAAGACAGGAATTTACATATGTGTTAACATTAAAAACACATGGAGGACTATTTCAATTAAAAATTGAGTAGATTTAGAATACCTACCCTCTATCATGCAAAAAGGAAGTCCAACAATACACCATGCCTGCTGTAAACTGCTTGTATTTTCATTCTGTTTGGGTATTTTTCTCCATCATATTAGGATTAGTAGTCAGAGTCTAGTAGGGTATGAGTTAGTGTCAAGAATTCAGTGTTTCAAATGGAAAATTGTAAAATGAATCAATGTGTATGCAAATGTGTGCTACACAAAAATTTTCCCACTCTCATTGAGAACAATGCCTTGACATTACCTTCACCCCAAGTAAGACACATTTAGAGGAGAACAGTTAGACAATCTTTGAATGCATATCTGAAATGAAAAATGTTCAGGAGTTCACAACCTTGGAGTTGGTAGAGGAGTTTCCAAAAGTAAGGGACAGTGTAAAATCTCCACAAACATGGAGATTTACCAGCCTAAAGACTTCTGGAGAAACTGCCTCTAGGTTGGGCACTTGAAATATATGTTGTTGTCAGGAGCTTTAGCTTCCTTTCTAGTGAGACAATCAAAGCTTGGTCTGCACATCTGTGACCTGGAGGACATAGTTTATAATTCTCCAATGAACATGAAGCAGCAGTGTTGATTTCTCTCTTTGTAGGTAAACTATGGCCACTGGGTCTAAGTGTCTCCCCATGTAGACTGCTAAGCCATTAGGTCATCTTCCACTTTTCAAAACGTTTCTTGATACTGCACTCGGAGTTTGGTATTTGCTTCATGAAATACAAGGAGTTCAACTGGGACAAAGGGCTGGAGGAAGTTCTTTCACGTGTGGTGGGTCAGGGTCTGCAGGAGAATGCAACAACAGGGCTTGTATACCACATAGGTTGCTCCCTTGACCATAGAAACCTGATTTTGAACATTGCCCTGAAACCTCTCTATACAACCAGATGTCTTTACATACAGGATCTGCTGGCTGCACCATGTCAGTCTCAAGCCATTTGGAAGCCAATGGCAGATCCACATGACCCCACCACAGATGTTTTATCACACACTTGCTCACCACCGCTCTGGGCCCATTACTCAACAGGCTTCAAATGACTGGCATCTCTTTTCTACACCATTTACATGAAAACCAGTCAATCAACACACTGCCTGGTACACTCATGATCAGCAACTGGACATCCAAATGTTCTCCAGTGCCACCTGGTCAAGGAAATTTCAAAAATTTCATGGTATTTATCTAGCCAATTTTCAAGGATGAAGTTGGAGACACTGTGGGTTTCAATTCATTCAGAAATTATTTAATGGCGAGGAAGCTCATTTCAATGAAAGCTCTGGAGAACTCTCACAGGCAAGGCTTCCCAAAGACTGGCCAAAAGGTCACATGAAGCCAGGCCCATTGAGGTCTACAATTGAGGTCCATGTGTGTTTTGACTATCAAATATGTCTGACAAGTTTTTCAGAATAAAATTGTGTGATATCCTCCTGAGATTCCCAGTGCTCTGTGGAAAGCGACACTGGGCCTAGATCTCAGTTTCCAAGGGTGACTCTCATGCGTGGCCTCCTAAATCCCAACACAATTCATGGCAATATTTCTCTGAGGTAAGTTCCAGAACTCAGTCTCTAAGGGGAATGACACCATTGTTCAAGCCCAGTTGGATCCAGTCATATCTTCCAACCGCCACACGAATGACCACAATTAAAACCAAAACACTCCCACATGGCCCTCATCTTGTTAAATATAGACACTCATCATAAACTCTGGCTGGAGGTTTCCATGCGGGACGCATCCCAAGACAGTGTCCAAAATATTCTCCCTTGCCCCTCATTTGCCTAAAGTCAGGGTGGCCTGGACACCCTTCCTGTGAACCAGAAGTGATCAAATAGGCCTGCCATTAATACTGCTCTGCTTCTCCAATTTGAGCCCTATTGATCTCAGGAATAGATTTTTTTAATTTGATTTGGAGTCACGAGAAAACACAAGCACCTCTGCAGGACTTTGAAAAACTCATTTGACCAAAAGGATCCCTGTCTCACTTGATAGAGGTCAGGTACCTAACAGAGGAAGGCAAGAGACTCATCCACAATTACTGAATTTTTGCCATTATGGTTTTGATTGCACACATGGTATCTATCTTTAGATCCATTCTGTGCTGAAAATTTAAGCCACAACCTCATACAGGGCTAGGAGGCTGATTCAAACACATCCCTTTCCAAAGCAAAGAACCACAAGTTATTCCCATTTATTTCCATTTTAAAACTGTTTTATTCAGGCTTCACAAAGGGGTGGCCTGAGGCAAAGACCTTCCTGACATTCAGGGCAACAGAACAATAGGTAAGCAAATGAACCAAAATATGGTTTCTTCACTGAGCGTTTACTGGTCACAATGATGTCTGAGTTTTCTAAGATGTTCCCATTTCCTATAGCTATCAAGTACATGGCCATGTCACAGAGCTTGGGGGTGGTATGTATCTTGGACACAAAACTATGAGTTTATTCTGGAGAGTGGCCAGAATTCAGGAAGAAAACAGGAACTTAGGAAGTTAGTAGGTGTTGCCCATCCATAAGGAAAGCCACAGTCCATTCATCAACTAGGCCTGATGAATGCTGGAAAGTTTTCCACTAGACAGGACACATACATTGATACATTCTCTTTTCGAATGTCTACAACCATGGACAGAGTGGGATACACAGACATAGAAGCACTCGCCTAGTCAAACGACTTTCTAGAAACAGTCCACTCCAATCAAAACAACAGCCTTTCCTACCTATTCTCAGAACATGAGACAAAACCACAAACTCACACCCACACCCACAAAGGCACCTCCTTAACTCAAGTAGGTCTGTGACTATCCGGAGTGTCCTCTGAATAGTGGGCCATACTATGTTCCCCTAAAATGGCCTGTACTGTCTCAGATCTGGTCTCCTTGGCCAACTCTGTGAAGTTGTCAACAGCCAGCGGTGAACCACTACCTGCTTTCTCAGTAAAGGCCCCTCTTCAGAGCTCTTCAGGCATTTGGCAATCCTCATATCAGTAGGTACCAAGGAAGACTGACTCTGTCCTTGGTAAATCCAAACAAGTGAGACCACTGGGATTGGGACTTGGACTGGCTCTCGGTGCCTGGCTTCCTGGATCCCAAATTCAGAGATTTCCATCACCAGGAAAGTGAGGTGAGGTCACTTCCTTCAGGAACTGAATGAGGTCACTGCCTTGACAACCACTTTGTCCTACCAGATTCATCCAAGGTTCCCATGAGATGGAGGCTGCCACTACTTCCTGTGACACTTTCACAAGTTAGAATGGTATATCAACCATAGGCACCTGGGAACAGCTCTCCACACAGGCATGGTTTGATCAATATTCTCTACATTAAGAAAGGAGAGGCTGATTCAGACACATCCCTTAATAATGACCAGGTTGTTTGTCATGGAAGATGACTTTTGCTCTATTAGGTCCTTCATAGCTGCCTGCAACTTCTCCAGGGTATCATTTCTGCTTGTACCTTTGATGTTCTCAGCAGGTGGAAGAGCCCCTACATTACTGTATTGTAAGACAAACTCTCTCCCGGCTCTTCTGTACAGTTAGTTTGAGGGTACAGTGTATGGTTAGAGTAATAACAGGTTTGATTTAGGTTAGAAATCATACTGAGGAATGAACAATGGTATTGGGAACTCGCGATATTTACGAGAATATATAGGTGAAATATAAGTATGAAAACAGAAATCTAGATAAGATTTGAATCCAAGAAGGGCATTGGGCTGTTGATTGGGATACTTAGCTTTGAATTATATTCTGCACAGATGTATCAGATAAATTGATATACAATGGCATAGGACCTTGTACCTTGGATGATTGATTGTCAAAGAGAATTTCCAGTCAAAAAGGGATAGTCGGTAGGATTAGGAAGATAGTTGGTTGGTATAGAAAAAAGAGTGAGTATAGGATTTCGAACAAAAGTTCTGTAGCAATAGGGTTTCGGATAGAGAGTGAATGTAAATTTCAGCACATGTAAAGAGTCAGTCACAATGATGAACTCAGGAAAATATGTATGAAAGCAGATATCAATGGAGACATTAAGAAATCAGGAAAAGCATAAAGTGAGGGTTAGTATTAGTCATTTTCAACAGGGTTGAGGTTGAATATATAATCTTAGAAAGCAACAAATATGTAGTCACCAATAGGATTGATTTGCGAGCATTAAGCAACCTGGACATGGATGTTTTTAGAAATCCATGCTCACTTTCCATTTAGGATTTGGTGAAAGGTTAATAAGATAGGTACTTGTCACTTCCTGTTTTTCTGTATGCTTAACAAAACACTGTTGAAACCTTGAGGACTGTTTGCTAATTTTTTTTCCCAGAATGTGCTGTCTCCGACTGCCAAACAGAGAATGTACACCCTCACCTGTTTGCACGCAAACCGCCCACTCGCCCTGACCCATCAATAAGCTTCCCTCCCTGCCCTCTTCAAGGAAAGTATATAAGCTCTGCTTAAGCTGTTCTCATTGCTCTCTGCTCTATTCAAGTGAGCACTGAGCCCCAGATTGCTAGACTCCGAATAAACCCAGGGTAATTTTTGATGTGGAGGGGACCCCAGTAAACTTTGAAGTGGATACAGGGGCAGTATACTTAGTCCTTAAGGCCCCACTGGGCCCTCTATCAAATAAAAGCTCTCTAGTTCAAAGTGCTAACACCAGTAAATATGGGAATTAGACAACTAAGAAAACCATGGACATGAGGAAAGGAAAAATCCATCACTCCTTCCTAATAATCCCAGAATGCCTGGCCCCATTGATGGGCAGAGATCTGCTCACCAAGCTCTGGGCCAAAATGACTTTTAACCATTAAGGCCCCAAAATGATATTTCTAAATCCTTTAGTATAAACTCCTATATTCATGGCTTTAAATATGTCAGTAGAAGATGAACAGCAACTCTTCACACCCCCCAAGACTGATCAAACAGGCAAGCTACCCCAGAAATGGATAACAGATTACCCAGATGCCTGGAAAAAAACTGCTGGGTTAGGACTAGCCATGAAACAACCTCCAAAAACAGTGGAGTTCAAAACCTCAGCCTCCCCAATCAATGTCAAAAAATATCCTCTGAGCAAAAAAGCTAAAGATGGAATAAGGCCCCATATTCAGAAATATCTGGCCTTAGGGTCCTAAGGCCTTGTCAATCATCCTAAAACACTCCCCCGCTACCAGTATAAAAAGCCAGGAGCCGGGGACTATCCCCCATTAAAGACATAAGAGAGACCTACAACAGAGTGTAGGACATTCACCCCAGTGTACCTAATCCGTACAATCTGCTTATCACTCTGAACCCTGAGAGGAAATGGTATACTGTTCTGGACTTAAAAGATGCTTTCTTTTGCTTGCCTCTACATAAATATAGTCAGTTGCTGTTTGCTTGCTAGTGGGTAGACCCAGAAACTGGAACGTGTGGTCAACTAACTTGGACTAGACTCCCCAAAATGGTTGAAAAACTCCCACACTCTCTTTGATGAAGCCCTCCAAAGAGATCTCAACAGCTTCAGAACTACGCACCCCGAAGTCACCCAGCTTCAATACGTGGATGACCTGCTACTGGCACCCAACACCAAGGATATCTGTGAATCTGGGACCCAAGCAGTATTATGTGAGCTTCCTCAACTCAGGTATAGAGCTTCTTCCTAAAAGGCCCAAATTTGCCAGCAAGAAGTAATCTTCCTGGGCTATTCCTTTAGGGGCAGTAAACGATGGCTCACTGAGCCCAGAAATCAAACGGTTGTGCAGAAACCACCCCCATCTAACAGCAGACAACACAGAGAGTTTCTTGGGACTGCTGGGTTTTGCAGGTTAAGGATTCCTGTGTTTGGGTCCTTAACTTCTCATTTACACCCGCTGTTAAAGGGAGATGCCCAATTCTAATGGACTCCTGAGATCCAGCAAGCTTTTGATAACATCTAAGGACACTGACACTGTACTCCTCAACTTCACTGAGCAAAGCCTGAAATTTCAGAAAGCCCTACACTACGTTAAAAATGTACATCAGTTCACTCACCTTGGTTCAAAGAAATTGCAGGCATTCCTGAAGGATCAAGAACAGAGTTTTCCACTAACCGACTCACAGTGAAAGGAAATAACTGAACAGGTAAAAAAAAAGCCTGTCGGGTCTGTCAATAGGTTAATGCTTACACTTCCAAGCTTCCTGCAGGAAAGCACCTACGAGGAACCAGACCAGGACAATTCTGGGAAGTGGACTTTACTGAAACTAAGCAAGCATGGTATGGACTTAAATATCTCCTACTCTTTGTAGATATATTTCAGGATGGATTGAAGCCTCCCCCCCCCAAAAAAAAAGGCGCAAATGGTGGTCAAGAAGATCCTGAAAGATATTTTTCCAAGGTACGGCCTGCCTAAGATAATAGGGTCTGATAATGGACCAGCGTTCATGGCCCAGGAAACTCAGGGGTTAGCCAGGACCCTGGGGATTAATTGGAAGTTACATTGTGCTTATAGACCCCAGAGTTCAGGACAGGTAAAAAAATTAAATAGAACCATTAAAGAGACCTAAACGAAATTAAGCTTAAAGAGTAGCATAAAAGATTGGACTATGCTCCTGCCTTATGCACTATTTCATGCAAGAAATACTCCCTCTGTTTCTTTGTGTAACCTCACCCCCTATGAAATTCTCTATGGGGCCCCATCTCCAGTAAGGGACCTAACCCTAACTCAAAGATCTAACGATCCCTTCCACACCACCTTGCTTGACAGACTTAAAGTTCTGGAAGGAACTCAGCAATACCTGTGGAAACAGCTGGCCACTGCCTACCAACCTGCTGAAGAGGGTACTCCACATCTATATCAAGTAAGAGACTTTGTCTACATAAGACAACATCAGGTGTCATCCCTGGAACCCGGCTGGACAGGACCATACCAGGTGCTACTTATAACACCTACAGTGCTAAAGTTAGACGGAATCACTTCCTGGTTCCTAATTCTCATCTCAAGCCTGTGCCCTGTCCAGAATCTGGCTGAAAAATGGAAAAGACTGGTAACATTTTCAAATTGTATATTCGCCATGTGAATAAGACTATAGACTCTCCAATTGGTCACCAGTAGTCCTAACCCTCATCAACCCGTTCAGCAGCGATGGCTGATCACAAATCCTACTAGACAAGAAGTATGGTCTATCGCACATACAGCCCACTTAGGGACCTGGTGGCCATCTCCCCACCAAGAAATTTGTCAGCTGGCTATACGTCTTTCCTATTGGGAAATCCCTGATGAAGAGGATCCCCAAAAATTCCATTAAATACTTTCCATACAATAGATAATGGAAACAAACATTATGGATGTAGGGACACGCGAGCCAGATGCAGGTTGGCTTGCCTAGATTACTATGTTTGCCTGGTGGACTACCAAAGACAAAAACAGCCACGACTGTGTGGGGGAAAAACCAACTTCTTCTGTAAATAATGGGGATGTGAGGATACAGGGGCTACCTGGTGGAAGCAAAACTCCTCATCAAATTCAGTACACAGCATTGGCCATATTACCAGTTAGATAACAAAAACCGATGGCCACCAGAGGGGTCTCTAGATCCTCAAATTTTGCGTGACCTTTTCAACTTCGACAAGTGCTCAAAAGTGTGGAAGGAAATTCCCCTACGTGTAGGCCTTTTCCCTCCTATGCTCAAATCCTGAACTATGCTTCTCCAATAGATACTCACCCGCAGCCTTCTGCCCCAGACTCTCTGCTGTCACTCCCACATCAGCAACCTGATTTCTCAGCTCCAGTTACTAGATCAAAAACCCAAATTTCCGTCGGTTCTCAGACCATTGCCCCTTGCTGAGTTGCAGGTACTGAGGTACCCTTCCACCCTCTCACTCCTCTCTCCTCCTGTCAGTGCCCACACCGGGTCCCACCAGGTCCTCTTACCAGCTAACCCAAAGCTCAAACCAGCTAAGGAGTGCCCTCAGACGCCTATCAAAGATGTAATTAAAATGGCCTTTAAAGTTGCTTTGTCATCACTGAAAACAGGTTACTAAGAATTTAAAGTCCCTCACAGGCTTTTTGGGATACTCACTCCCGTCTTCCCCTCTGCTCTACCTGTTCTACTGCTCAAGTTTTGTTGCCAGGAAAATCCCAAACCCCTTTCCCATAATTCTTTTATATCTCTTTTTCCTCATCCTCAGATCCACGGAGCTGCTCTCATCCCCTGCCTTCCCTGTCTTCCCCTCTGTACCAGGCCCACAGAAAAGTCTTAAATGACCTTCTCCAGAAGTCTTCACCATGGCTGACTTTAAGCCTTTCAGCAACACAGTTCCTATAAAAGAGTTCAATGTAGATAAACTTCCTCTATTCATGTTGCTCTGTTCTACTTGGCCACTGGCTGGAAAAATCAGCACTCCTAAGCTAGACACCCCCTTAGTAGTTTTTAACAAAATATATGAAGAAGGCCTCTGGCCTAGAGCTGGGGCTTCATAGAGATGGCTACATTTCTAAGATATAGAAGTTACCAACTGGGCTCCATGGTAACAGCTGGCAGGGAGGAAAATAAAAAAAAGAAGAAAAAAGCTCTCCCCCTCCCAGGTGTCCTTAAGAAGTTAACTTTCCCAGAAGAGAGGAAAAAAACAGAAACAAAAAATGCTTTTTGTGAACTTCTGCAGACTGTGAACTTCTGAGCCCCTTCCCTTACATGCTGGGTACAAAATTCTGAAACAACCTAAACTTTGGGTTCAGGGATTAATTGATTACAACAGAAGCAATGCCCTCTAAATCCGGATGCAACCAAATAAGACTGTTTCCCTGTCTTCTGTGCTATCTTAGGTACCTTGCCTTGTCCATCTCTACAGCAGTACAATTCTATACACTTAAACATTGTTTATGTTTTCATAAAATGGTCAACAGATGTGATTAAATATGTAATGGTGCAGATGTTTTCCAGAGTGCTCTATCATGATGCAGGTACATTTAAATATCAAATAGGGGGGCAAACAACCCGGTTCTGCCAGGAACCTGTATCCCTCACTTTAGTCATCCTATTATGAATAGGAGTTGCTGCAGGGGTGGGCACAGGAACCACTGCCCTGGTCCATGGGACACAACAAATGACCCAATTAGAAGCAGTAATAGACCAAAACTTAAAGATATTAAAAACCTCCTTCACAGCTTTACACGAATCTTTAACCTCTCTCTCTGAAGTTATTTTACAGAACAGTCGAGGGTTGGACCTCCTCTTCATGAGAGAAGGGGCCTTCGTCCTGCATTGAGGGAAGAATGTTGTTTTTATGCCGACCATACTGGAGTTGTAAAAGAATCTATGATTATATTAAGAAGATGCCTTGAAGAGCATCAACAAGAGAGAGAGGCCCAAAAAAGGTGGTTTGAGTCTTGGTTCACAAAGCCCCCTCATTAACTACGTTTTCATCAGCCCTGGCCGGTCCATTAATAATCCTCATATTATTGGTAATTGTAGGACCCTGTTTGATCAACCGTGTAGTTTCCTTTCTCCATGCTCAAATTGGACAAGTTAAACTTATGGTAATCAGTAAACATAAAATATGACACCCCCAATGATCATTTTTATGATTAAAAGTAACCAAAAGAAGAAGTGGGGAATGAAAGGTTAATAAAATAGGTACTTGTCACTTCCAGTTTTTCGGTATGCTTAACAAAACACTGTTGATGTCTTGAGAACTGTTTGCTAATCTAGTTCCCTGAAAGTGCTGTACCCAACTGCAAAACTGCAGAATGTACTTCCTCACCCATTTGGACGCAAACCGCCCACTCGCCCTGACCCATCAATAAACTTTCCTATGTGCCCTCTCCAAGGAAAGTATATAAGCTCTGCTTAAGCTGTTCTCAGGGCTCTGTGCTCTATTCAAGGGAGCTCTGACCCCAGCATGCTGGACCCCCATAAATCCTTGGCTGTTGCATGAGACAGTCTCTGGTAGTCTCTTCCTCCGACACTCGCCTGACCTTTACATTGGTAAAATAATAAGTGTCATCTTTGCTTTTTGTGTCCAGAATATTACTGTGATAAAATGTATAGGTAGATAAGGTGACGTGAGTATTTCTTCCACCATTTCTGGGAGCAATATTTTGAAGATGTATAAATTAGTATTGGGGGTACAAATAGGTATATCCTGTGACTCTGAATATAGAGATAATGCATGAATAGACCATAATGTGAATAAATAATATAATGGGTTCCAAATTTAAATAATGGATTCCATTGATATCTGAAAATATACAGGAAATCTTATATTGGTATACATACATTCATTTCAACCACTAATACATCTAATGGTAATATTAGGATTATGGTTTATCATGAAGAGTGTGTGAGTTTTGCTTCAAAAGTGATCATGGAAATTAAAAATAATGTGTTTGGAAAGAAGTCTCATGAAAAGCCCAGTCAAGAAACCTAGAGGAATTTATGTGTTCTGAAGCAGGAAGTGATGAAAGTGAAACAACTGCCTATAAGTTTGCTAACTTGTGGATGGAATATATATCCTATCATGTGCATAAATTGAAGAAATACTATTGTACCAGTGCTGAATAAAAATGACCTTCAAAATACACATCATGTCCCACTGGAATCTACTTGCATTGATGTTAAACTGGGTCAGTTACTGTAGAAATAATAGTATTTGTATGCAAAATAAACTGAAGTTAGTTTTAAGTACTGGAAACAAATATGTATTTCAGGTGGATGAATATTTCTGTGAAAAATCTTGTGAAAATTTGATTATAAATCCATATACATGAACATGAATGAATTTAGAGAGTGTATATAAGACACATATATTTCTGGAGAGTATATATATATATATATATATATATATATATATATATATATATATATACACACACACATACACACACACACACAAAATACACACACACACACAGACATTAAATTAGCAATATATATGCCAATCGAAATTTATCATGATATATATATCATCCACAGATGCAAAAATATTTCTTTAATTGAACATGAATTTATGTATAATGTTGTTCAACTAGGAAGCTCACCTATAGGTTGAATTTTCAGTTCCAACAGCGTTTAAGAGGAGTGATCACTTCTCACAAATTGTATTTGCCAAATCAGCCACCTCACAAAAATGTACATGTGATACCAGGTATGATTCTATATGTGCATTTAAAAGTACATGTGCTAAATAGGATACAGAGAAAGGGAGACAGGAATTCACATATTTGTTAACCTTAAAAACACATGGAGAACTATTTAAATTAAATATTGACTAGATTTATAACACCTACCATTAATCATGCAAAATACAAGTACAACTATACACTATGATTTCTCCTAACTGCTTGTATTCCTATTCTGTTTCTGTCATTTTTCTCCATCATATTAGGAGTAGTAGTCAGAGTCTAGTAGGGTATGGGTTCATGTCAGAGATTCAGTATTTTGAATGGAAAATTGTAAAATGAATGCAATGTGTATGTAAATATGTGCTACAAAAAAATGTTCACACTCTCATCCAGAACATTGCCTTGACATTGCCTTTGTTCCGAGTAAGACACAATTAGAGGAGAAAAGTTAGAAAATCTGTGAATATATATCAGGAATGAAAAATGCTCAGGAGTTCACAACCTCCGAGGTGGTAGAGGAGTTTTCAAAAGTAAGGGACAGGGTAAACATTTCTCAAACATGGAGCTCTGCTGGTGTAAAGACTTCTTGAGAAACTTCCTCTGAGGTTGGGCACTTAAAAATATATGTTGTTGTTAGGAGCTTTAGCTTCCTTTGTTGGGAGACCATCAAATCTGGGTGTGCAACAATGTGACCTGGAGGATATTGTTTCTAATTTTCCAATGAACATGAGGCAGCCATGCTGAATACTCTCTTTGTAGTTTAACTATGGTCACTGGGTTGTAAGTGTCTCCACGTGTGGACTGTGAAGCCATTTGGTCATTCTCCAATTTTCGTGGTGTTTCTCACAGGTGCACTGGGAGTTGGGTATTTGCTTCATGAAATAGAAGGAGCTAAACTGGGACACAGTGCTGGAGAGAGTTCTGTCCCGTGTGGAGGGTCACGGTCTGCATGAGAATGCACCAACCAGGATTCAATTCCACATAAGTTGCCCCCATTTCCATAGCAACCTGATTCTGAACATTGCCCTGAAACCTCTCTATATAAAAAACACCTTTGCATAGAAGGGTCTGTTGGCTGTACCATGTCAGTCACAAGCCTTTGGGAAGCCAATGGCAGATCCACATGTCACCACCACACATGTTTTATCACACACCTTCACACCACTGCTCTAGGCCCACTAATGAGCAGGATCCAACTTACTGGCATCACTGTTCTACACAAATTTCATGAAACCCAGTAAATCAAGGCACTGTCTGGTACACTCATCATCAGCAACAGGACATCCAAAAGTTCTCCAGTGCCACCTGGTCATGGGAATTTCAAAAATTTCATGGTATTTATCAAGCCATTTGTCAAGGATGAAGTTGGAGGCTCTGGGGGTTTCAATTCATTCAGGAACCATTAAATGTTGAGGAAGCTCATTTCAATGAAAGCTCTAGAGAACACTCACAGGCAAGGCTTCCCAAAGAGTAGCCAAAAGGTCACATGAAGCCAGGCCCATTGAGGTCTACAATGTGAGGTTCATGCGTGTTTTGACTCAACTGTGGCTGCAAAGTCTTTCAGAATAAAATCATGTGATATCCTGGCTGAGATTCCCAGTGCTCTGTGGAAAGCCACTCTGGGCCTAGATCTCAGGTTCCAAGGGCAACTCTCATGCATGGCCTAGTAAAATTCAAACACAATTGATGACAATGCTTCTCTGAGGTCAGTTCCAGAACTCAGACTCTAAGGGGAATCACACCAGAGTTAAAGCCCAGGTAAACCCAGGCATCTCTTCCAACTGCCACACAACTTACCACAATTCAAAACAAAATTCTCCCACATGGCCCTTATCTTCTTCCATGTAGACCCTCATCATAACCTCTGGATGGAGTTTTCCATGAGGGGCACAGACCAAGACAATGTCCAAAATAACCTACCTTTCCCCCGATTTGCCTAAAATCAGTGTGGCCTGGAAACCCTGACTGTGAACGAGGAATGATCAAATAGGTCTGCCATTAATACTGCTTGGCTTCTCCAATTTGAGGCCTACTGACTGTGGGGTTTAGATTCTTTATGTGAATTGGAGTAATGAGAACACCCAAGCACGTATGGGCTAGCCTCTGCAGGGCTTTGAATAACTCACTTGACCCAAAGGATCCCTATTCCCACTTGATAGATGTCAGGAACCTTTGAAAGGAAGGCGAGAGTCTTCATCCACAATGACAGCTCTTTTGGCTATTTTGGTTCTGTATGCATCCATGGGATCTTTCTTTACATCCATCAGGTGCTGACAATCTAAGCCACAGCCTCACACAGGGCCAAGAGGCTGATTCAGACACATCCCTTTCCAAAGCAATTAAGCAAAGAGCCCTAGGTGATGCCCATTCATTTCCATTTGAAAACTGTTTTCTTCAGGCTTCACAAATTGGTGGCCTGAGGCAAAGAACTTCGTGACATTCATAGCAACAGAATAATAGGTAAGCAAAAGGCCCAAAGCAGGGTTTCTCCACTGAGTTTTAGTGGTCACACATATATCTGATTTTTCTGAGATGCTCACAATTCACTTGAGCTATCCAGTACATGGCCATGTCACAGAGTGTGGAGGTGGTACATACCTTAGAGACAAAACCATGAGACTATTCTGGAGAGGGGCCAGAATTCTGGAAGAAAACTGTAACTTAGGAAGATTGCAGGTGTTACCCATTGATAAGGCAATCTGAACTCCATTCATAAATTGGGCAGGATGAATTCTGGGAAGCTTTCTACTAGACAGGACACATATATTGATGCATTCTTTTTTTCTAATGAGTACAACCACGGACACAGTGAGGTAAACAGACATAGAAACACTCGCCTTGTCAAATGACTTACAATAAACAGTTCATTCCACAGCACATAAAGCGCCTTGCCTACCTATTCTCAGAAAATGAGACAAAACCACAAACCAACACCCACAAAGGCAGCTCCTTCCCCCAAGAAGGTCTGTTACTATCCGGAGTGTCCTCTGACTGGTGGGCCATATTATTTTCCCCCTAAATGGCCTGAAATGTCTCAGATCTGGTCTCCTTGGCCAACTCTGTGAAGGTGTCAGGACACAGAGGTGAGCCACTACCTGCTTTCTCAGGAAAGGCCCCTCTTCAGAGCTTTACTGGCATTTTGCAATCCTCACATCAATACGTACCAAGAAAGACTTACTCTGTCCTTGGTAAATCCAAACAAGTGAGACCACTGGGACTGGGACTGGGACTGACTCTGGGTGCCTGGCTTCATGAATCTCAAGTTCTGAGATTTCCTTCACTAAGGAAGTGATGTGAGGTCACTTCCTTCAGGAACTGAATGAGGTCACTGCCTTGGCAACCACTTTGTCCAACCAGTGGCTTCCAAGTCTCACATGAAAAGGAGGCTGTCCCTAATTCCTGTGACACTTTCACAAGTTAGAATCTTATATCAACCATAGGCACCCGGGAACAGCTACCCACACAGGCCTGGTTTGGTCCATCTTCTCTACATTAAGAATAGAGAGGCTGATTCAGACAGAAACCTTCATCCTGACCAGGTTGTTTGCCATTGAACATGACTTTTGCTCTCTCAGGTCCTTCATAGCTGCGTATATATTCTCCAGTGATCATTTCAGCATGGAACTTTGAGGGTCTCAGTAGGTGGAAGACCCCCTACATTTCTTTACTGTAAGACCAACTCTGTCCCTTCCCTCTGTAAATTTAGATTGAGGGAACAGTGTATGGTTAGGGTTAACAACATGTTTTATTTGTGTTAGGAATCATTCTGCTGGATGAATAATGGTATTGGGAACCTGAAATATTTATAAGAATATGTATTTGAAATATAAGTATGAAAAGAGAAATCTAGGTAAGATTTGAAGCCAGGAAGGGCATTGGGCCCTTGATTATGATATTTAGCTTTGAATTACATTCTGCAATGTGGTCGCAGGTAAATCTACATACAATGGAATAAAACCTAGTACCTCAGATGCCTGAATGTCGAAGAGAACATCCAGTCAAAAAGGGATAGTCAGTAGGATTAGGAAAATAGTAGGTTTAGGTTGAAGAGTGAGTCTTTGAGTTGGAAATATAGTTCTTTAGCAATAGGGTTTCGTTTAGAGAGTGAATGAAAATATCAGCACATATGAAGAGTCAGTCACAATGATGAACTGGGGAAAATATGTAGGAAAGCAGATATAAAATAGAGACATTAGGAAATCAAGCAAAGTATAAAGTGAGTAACAGGATTAGACATTTTCAACAGGGTTGAGGTTGAATATATGATATTAGAAGAAACAAATATGTAGTCACCAATAGGATTGAAATTTGAGAGCATTAGGCGACCTGGACATGGATGGTTTTAGTAATATATATTCACGTTCAATTTAGGTTTTGGTACAATCAAAAGTGTTACCTTTACATTTGTGTCCAGAATATTACTGTGATAAAAATGTATATGTAGATCAGGTGATATGAGTATTTCTTCCACCATTATGGGGAGCAATATTTTTACAACCTATAAATTAGTATTGGGGAAAAAAATAGGTGTACCCTGTTTTGATGAATATAGAGATGATGAATGAATAAACCAAACTGTGAATAAATAATATAACTGGACCCAACATTAGAAATTGGAATTGGAATAAATTGATATCTGAAAATATACAGGAAATCTTATATTGATATTGGCATACATACATTCATTACAACCAGTTGTACATCTAATGGTAATATTAGTGTTACGGTTGATCATGAAGAGTGTGTGAGTTTTGCTTCAAAATTGATTATGCAAATCGAAAATAATGTGTTTGCAAAGAAGTCTCATGAAAGACCAGTCAAGAAACATGGAGGAATACATGTGTTCTGAAGCAGGAAGTGATTGAAAGTGAATCAAAAGTTTTAAATTTTGAAATTTTGGATGAAACATTTATCCTATGATATGCATAAACTGAAGAAATAGTACTGTACCAGTGTTGAATAAAAATGAATGTCAAAATACACATCATGTCCCATAGGAATCTACTTGCATTGATATTAACCTGGGTAAGTTACTGCAGAAATATTAGGATTTGTATGCACCTTTCATTGAAGTTAGTTTTCAGTACTAGTAAACAAATATGTGTTTCAGGGGGATGAATATTTCTGAGAATAATCTTGTAAAAATTTGATTATAAATCCACATACATGAATATGAATGTATTTAGGGAGTGTATAATAAGACACATATATTTTATATTTTAAAAAATCTGGAGATTGTATATATATATATATATATATATATATACACACACAAACACAAAACACACACAGACATTAAAGAGTAGCAGTATATATGCCAATCGAAATTCATGGTGAAATATATATCGTCCACTGATCCAAAAATATTAATTTTACTGAACATGGATTTATGAATAATGTTGTTCAACTAGGAAGATCACCCATAGGTTGAATTTTAAGATCCAACAGCATTTACGAGGAGTTATCTGTTCTCATAATTTTTATCTGCCACGTCAGCCTCCAAACAAGTATGTACATGTGATACCAGCTAGGATTCTATATGTGCATATAAAAATACATTTCCTGAATAGGCTACAGAGAAAGGGAGATAGAAATTCACATATTTGTTAACTTTAAAAACACATGGAGAACTATTTCAATTAAAAATTATCTAGATTTATAACACCTACCCTACATAATGCAAAAGGCAAGTCCAACTATACACCATGCCTTCTCTGTACTGCTTGTATTTCTATTCTGTTTGGGTTATTTTTCTCCATCATATTAGGATTAGTAGTCAGAGTCTAGTAGGTTATGGGTTCGTGTCAGGGATTCAGTATTTTTAATGGGAAATTGGAAAATGAATCCAATGTGTATGCAAATATGTGCTACACAAAAATCTTCCCACTCTCATCCACAACAATGCCTTGACATTACCTTCACCCCAGGTAAGACACAATTAGAGGAGAAGAGTTAGAAAATCTGTGAATGCAAATCTGGAATGGAATATGCTCAGGAGTTCACAACCTTGGAGGTGGTAGAGCAGTTTCGAAAAGTAAGGGACATGGTAAACACTCCACAAACATTGAGCTCTGCTGGCCTAAAGACTTCTTGAGAAACTGCCTCTGAAGCTGGGCACTTGAAATATATGTTGTATTAAGGAGTTTTAGCTTCTTTTGTAGTGAGACCATCAAAGCTGGGTCTGCATCTATATGACCTGGAGAACATGGATTCTTATTTTCAAATGAACCTGAGGCAGCAGTGCTGAATTCTCTCTTTGTAGGTAAAGTGTGGCCACTGGAGGCTAAGTTTCACCCCGTGTGGACTGTGAAGCCATTTGGTCCTCCTCAAATTTTTGTGGTGGTTCTTGCTGCTGCACTGGGGCTTTTGGTTCTTGCTGCTGCACTGGGCTTTTTGAACAACAAGTTCAACTGGGACACAGTGCTAGAGGGAGTTCTGTCACGTGTGGTGGGTTAGGGTCTGCAGGAGAATGAAACAACCAGGCTTCTTTCTCACATAGCTTGCACCCTTGACCATATCAACCTGATTCTGATCATTACCTTGAAAGCTCTCCAAATAAAAAGATGCCTTTACAAATAAGGGTCTGCTGGCTGCACCATGTAAGTCACAAGCCATTTGGAAGCAAATGGGCTAATCACATGGACCCACCACAGATGTTTTTTCACACACGTGGCTACCACTGCTCTAGGCCCACTACTCAGCATGCTCCAACTTACTACCATCTCTGTTCTACATTATTTTTATAAATTCCAGTCAATCAAGGCACTCTCTGGTACACTCATGATCAGCAGCAGGACATCCAAAGATACTCCAGTGCCACCTGGTCATGGGAATTTCAAAAATTTCAAAGTATTTATCTAGCCATTTTTCAAGGATGTAGTTGGGAGGCACTGTGGCTTTCAAGAACCATTAAATGTTGAGGAAGCTCATTTCAGTGAAACTCTGGAGAACTTTCATAGGCAACGCTTCCCATAGAGTGGCCAAAAGGTTACATGAAGCCAGGCCTATTGAGGTCTACAATGTGAGTTCCATGTGTGTTTTGACTCTCAAGTATGGCTGCCAAGTCTTTAAGAATAAAATCATGGGATAATTTGGCTGAGATTCCCAGTGCTCTGTGGAAAGCCACCCTGGACCTTGATCTAAGTTTATAAGGGCGACTCTCATGCATGGCTTCCTAAAATCCCAACTCGATTCATGGCAATACTTCTCTGAGGTCACTTCCAGAACTCAGTCTCTAAGGGGATTCACACCAGAGTTCAAACCCAGGTGGACCCAGTCATCTCTTCCAACTGCCACACAAATGACCACAATTAAAACCAAAATAGTCCCACATGGCTCTCATCTTCTTCCATATAGACACTCATCATAAACTCTAGCTGGAGGTTTCTATGAGGAACGCAGGACAAGACAGTGTCCAAAATATGCACTCTTGCTCGTCATTTCCATAAAGTCAGAGTGGCCTGGACACCCCTTCTGTGAACCAGAAGTGATCAAAAATGCCTACCATTAATACTGCTCAGCTTCTCTAATTTGAGGCCTACTGACTGTGGGGTTTAGATTCTTTATGTGCATTGGGGTCATGAGAAAACCCAAGCACCTATTGGCTAGCCTCCGCAGGGCTTTGAAGAAGTCATTTGACCCAAAGGATTCCTATTCTCACTTGATAGAGGTCAGGAACCTTACAGAGGAAGGCAAGAGATTTTATCCACAATGACTGCTCTTTTGGCCATTTTGGTTTTGGATGCACACATGGCATCTTTCTTTAGATCCATCAGGTGCTGAGAATGCAAGCCACAGCCTCACACACAGCCAACAGACTGGCTCAGACACATCCCTTTCAAAAGCAATTACTCAAAGAGAGACAGGTGATGCTCATTCATTTCCATTAGAAAACTGTTTTATTCAGGTTTCACAAAGTGGTGCCTTAGGCAAAGACCTTCCTGACATTCAGTGCTACAGAACAATAGGTAAGCAAAGGCCCAAAGCAGGGATTCTCCACTGAGACTTTCATGATCACACAGATATCTGAGTTTCCTGAGATTCTCGCCATTCCCTTCAGCTATCCAGTACACGGCCATGTCACAGAGCTTTGAGGTGCTACATATCTTGGTCACAAAACCATGAGTCTATTCTGGAGAGTGGCCAGAATTCAAGAAGAAAACAGAAACTTAGGAAGACAGCAGGTCTTGCCCATCAATAAGGCAAGCCTCCGTCCTTTCATACATTGGGCAGGATGAATGTGGGGAAGCTTTCTCCTAGACAGGACACATCCATTGATGCATTTTCTTTTGTAATGTCTACAACCATGGACACAGTTGGATACACAGAAATAGAAACACTTGCTTTGTCAAATGACTTACTAGAAACAGTCCATTCTAAACCAAAGAAACCGCCTTTCCTACCTATTCCATGAGACAAAACCACATACACACACTCATTCCCACAAAGGCACCTTTTTCCCCCAAGAGGGTCTGTGACTATCAAGAGTGTCCTCTGCCTTGTGGGCCATACTATGTTCCCCTGAAATGGCTTCTCTATTCTCAAATCTGGACTCCTTGGCCCACTCTGTGAAGTTGTCAGGAGCCAGCGGTGAGCCAATACCTGCTTTCTCAGGAAAGACCCCAATTCAGATCTTTCCTGGCATTTGACCATCCTCACAACTGTAGATACCAAGAAAGATTGACTCTCTCCTTGGTAAATCCAAAAAGTGAGACTTCTGTGACTGTTATTGGGCCTGACTCTGGCTGCCTGTTTTCAGGGATCCCAAGTTCAGAGAGTTCCATCACCAAGAAAGTGAGGTAGGTCACTTCCTTCATGAAGTGAATGAGCTCACAGCCTTGGCAACCACTTTGTCCTAACAGTTGCTTCCAAGGGTCCCATGAGATGGAGGCTGCCCCTACTTCCTGTGACAATTTCACAAGTTAGAATGGTATATCAACCATTGGTACCGGGGAAAAGATCTCCACACAGGCCTGGTTTGGTCCATTTGCTCTATATTAAAAAGAGAGAGGCTTATTCAGACACATCCCTTCATAGTGACCAGGTTGTTTGCCATGGAAGCTAACTTTTGCTCTCTCAGGTCCTTCATAGCAGTCTACATCTTCTTTGGGGATCATTTCTGCATGGATCTTTGATATTCTCAGCAGGTGGAAGATCCCCAACATTCCTCTTTTGTAAGACCAACTCTGTCCCTGCACTGCTCTAAAGTTAGATTGAGGGAACAGTGTATGGTTAGGGTTAATAATATGTTCAATTTTGGTTGGCAATCATTCTGCTGGATGAATAATGGTATTGGAAACCTGTGATATTTACAAGAATATAAAGGTAAAATATAACAGAAATCTAGGGAAGATTTGAAGCCAAGTAGGGCATTGGGCCCTTGAGTGGGATACTTAGCTTTGAATTATATTCTGCACAGATGTCTCAGATAAGTCAATATACAATGAAATTGGATCTTGTACCTCGGATGATTGAATAACAAACAGAACATCTAGTCATAAAGGAATAGTCCGTAGGATTACCAAGGTAGTCAGCAGGTTTATAAAGAAGAGTGAGTATAGGATTTGGACCAAAAGTTCTTTACAAATAGGGTTTCGGGTAGAGAGTGAATGTAAATGTCAGCACATTTGAAGAGTCAGTCACAATGATGAACAGGGGAAAATATGTAGGAAAGCAGACATAAATAGAGACATTAGGAAATCAGCAAAAGTATTAAGTGTGTAATTGGTTTAGACATTTTCAACAGGGTTGAGTTTGAATATATAATCTTAGGAAGAAACAAATATGTTGTCACAAATAGGATTGAATTCGAGAGCATTAGGTAACCAGGACTTGGATGTTTTTTTGTAATCCATGTTCACTTTCCATTTAGGCTTTTTTAAAATCATAAGTGTGACCATTGCATTTTGTGTCCAGAATATGATTGTGATAAAATGTATGTGTAGATCAGGTGACATGAATATTTCTTCCACCGTTTCTGGAGTAATGTTTTGTAGACGTATAATTTAGTATTTGGGGTACAAATAGGTGTACCCTGTGTCTATGAATATGCAGATTATGCATGAATAGACCATACTGTGTATAAATAATATAACTGGTTCCACTTTAAATAATGGATTGAATTGATATCTGAAAATATAAAAGAAATCTCATATTGATATGCAATCATTCATTCCAACCACTTATACATGTAATGGTAATATTAGGGTTATATTTTATCCTGAAAAGTGTGTGAGTTTTGCTTCAAACGTGATTATGGAAATCAAAAATAATGTATTTGGAAAGAAGTATCATGAAAAGAATAGTCAAGAAACCTGGAGGAATTCATGTGTTCTGAAGCAGGAAGTGATTGAACGTGAAACACATGCATATAAATTTGCGAACTTTTGAATGAAATATATACAGTATGATGTGCATAAGCTGCAGAAATAGTAATGTAGCAGTGCTGAATAAAAATGAACATCAAAATACACATCATGTCCCCTAGGAATCTACTTGCATTGATATTAATCTGGGTCAGTTACTGTAGAAATATTAGGATTTTTATGCACCATTTACTGAAGTTAGTTTTCAGTACTAGGAAACAAATATGTATTTCAGGTGGATGAATATTCTGAGAATAATCTGTGGAAACTTGATTTTAAATCCATATAAATCGCAAAACATTATAAACAAAAAACACACACAGACATTAAAATGTAGCATAGTATATGCCAATTGAAATTCATCTTGAAATATATATCATCCACTGATCCAAAACTATTTGTTTAATGAACTTGGATTCATGAATAATGTTGTTCAACTAAGAAGCTCCCCCATAGTTTGAATTTTCTGTTCCAACAGTGTTTAGGAGGAGTGATCTCCTAAATGTGTATGCAAATATGTGCTACACAAAAATATTTCCACTCTCAACCAGAACAATGACTTGATATTACCTTCGCCCCAAGAAAGACACAATTGGAACAGAAGAGTTAGAAATTCTGTGAATTCATATCTGGAATTAAAATGCTCGGGAGTTCACAACATTGGAGTTTGCAGAGGAGTTTCCAAAAGTAAGGGAGAGGCTTGATAGACCCAACCTGATTTTTTATTAAAATTGGGAACCATCTTGCCACAAAGCCGTGAAAAGATAATTTTGGCTTTACTCTAAATTACTGCAAATTCTGAACCTGCTTGGAACGCCTGCCCGTGCCTTGAACTCATCCACACCTGGCTCTCTGACCAGATAACAGTACTTTCTGAAACTTTAGTGACACCTCATAAATATTGGCCTTCCCTGGCCAGACAACAACCCTCTCTGAGGCCCTAATGGTCCTCATTATTTCTGATATTGGGGCCAGCAAAAAAAAAATGTAAACTACCATTAGTGTGATGCTTTCAAAGTTTTGTTATCTGTAACCACCCGTTTGTGTAACTTTCTGGGCTATATAGCTGGGCTGTAGGAAAGGTGGGGTTGCTATCTTGTTCCCGCCATTTTGGGAAGGAGAGGCAGCCCAGCCTGTTGAAATAATAAGGTTGCCTTAATTTGATTTTAATTGGAGTCAGTGGTCTTCTCTTGCATCCTAGTCCAAAATTTTGGAGTTCCCCAGTGAGATGACCCTGCCCGAGCAGATCACAAAACCAGACTGCTGAAAATTCTGAAGCTGGCCTTCCCTCCAGGGCACTGGGCTGGAGAACCACTCTAGGGGGTGCACAACTTGAGATGTTCCAAGGCCTTGGAGTGAGCCGTCAGTCTGGGGAGCACTGCAGTGAACCACCACACTAAAACTATTATCAAGCCCCTGGTGGAGGAGGCCTCCATAGGTAAGTGGCGCCTTTATAACATCTGATATCTGGTTAAGGGAGATCTCTTCTGATGACAGAGAGGTGGCCTGGGGAGGCTCACATACACTCCTGTCCAGGACAGTAATGAGAATCATGCTGTCCTCTGTTCTGTTCTGTAGGGAATTCCTCTGGAAGGGTAGAGAGGTGCCGATGGGCACACACACGCTCCTACCCTGGAGGTTTAGCAAGATGTTGCATTGCTCCTCTGTTTTTCTGTTTCGGCACCAGGATTCTGTTTTTCTGTGTTTTGTTCTGTGGTCTATATGTTTTTTGTTGTTTTTGTGCGTTTTTTTGTTTGATTTCTGTGGTAAAATTTTAAGGATATTGGACGTGAAAAAGGGTAACAAAGCAAGTAAGCCTGACACCCTTTCGACTGTGTTTTAAGGAACTGTGATGAACTTTACCCACCTTTGTTAAGCAGGAAGAAAGAAGCCCCTAGCTGGCTGCCTGGAGCACACCCACTGCACAGGGCAATGCCTGCTGGGGAACGAAGAACTGAGTATATCCCAGGTTAACAAGTGAAACTCTTTAAAATCCCTTGTCCCTCCAGATCATGAGAGTCACAACCTTTTGGCAGAGTGCCCTTGTTTTTCCTTTGTTAGCAAAGCAATAAACCTCCATTTTCTTTTTCTCAAAACCCTGTCCTCATTATTAAATTAGCATTAATTTGCTTAAGGGTCAGAAACCGAACTTTAAGTTACAAATTTTGATACCCGGCCCCGTCCCAGAACTTTTTGAGAGCTGACGACTGAAATGTTAGGAGATGGAGCATGCTTGGAGTGGACCCGAAACAGAAGAGCTAATCCTGTAAGTAAAAGGAGGGACTGAGGGACCCCAGCAACTGCCAAAGCCCTGTTGCTTCAGGGAATTCCCTCCTTCCTTCCCTGCACTGTAAGCATTGTGACACCTCTGTCTTCTTTTAAAAGAGAAAAATAAAAAGGGGACACTAAATGCAGTAAAGTCACCATGGAGACCCTTGATTTTACATTTCAGGTAGCTTCTCTGTGAAAACATCTGGTCCCCTTGTGGGGACATCTGTGGTGCCACTGGTGCAGGAGATTTTTCTCTTATCTGCTCTGTTTTAAAGGCTTCTGTCTGTCAGCCATATTCTGGAGTTCCTTTCTGTCTGTCTTGTGCCTTTGTTTTTGGCCCTTTAAGACATGTGCAATAATGTGTTTATATTATAAATTGTTTCTTGAGAATGATCTTAGCTGAATGTGTGTCTAAATGATGATGTTTTATTGTAAAAATCTGGTATCTGAATGCATTTTTTGAAGCATTGCACAATATTGCAGTTAAAAGTCGGGTTTAGGTAATTGTTTAGTTTTTGATTTCAGATAATTCATGCCAGAGAACTTAAATACTTAGGATGGAAAACTAAAGAACTCTACTTCCAAGTTGGCAAGTAACTTCCCAATCATGCAGTCTTTTTTTCTCCAATTTTGAATTGGGTAGCCTGGGAAAATGTCACTGTGTTTACCAGTGCATTAATTTGGACAAGGATAGTAAATCATAGTATGGTATCTGTTGACAAAACAAGATGTAAAGATATAAAATTTTGTGAATTGTATCTTAAACTTGTAGCATAATTTTCAACATCCTAACCAGAAAATTATGGTTAAAATGCCTTAGGCCTGAGGTGTCTGCTCAGAATAGCAGTTTTTTCCTGCTCCTTCCAGACCTCAGCCAGGACTTCTGTTGAAATGCAAATGAAAGTCTCCTGTAAGCTCAGTAGGAGACTGATCTGAGGCCTAAGGGAAAAAAATGGTAAATTGTATGGTATTTACTAATTACAGGCCAGTCATTTTTTCTAGGACTCATAATATTTTCTTAGATTTCTTTTTTTTGAGTTTATGATTTTGATCCTACAGACCTAGGTTAATGTTTTTCTGATCAGTTTTATCTTTGACCAACTGTGGAGTTTTAAAAACATTGCAATGGTGATTTCACCTGTGAAAAGCTACAAGGCCTTCACGATTATTAGGTGTGCACACTTTTGTTATGTGTTGTATGTCTATATATATATATATATATATATATATATATATATATATATATATATATATACACATATGTCCGTATATCATTCAAATGATACACAAATTAACATATATAAGGAGCACTCATATAAAAAAGCGCTCATAAAAACAAATTTTAAAAAGTGGACCACAGATCTTTAATTCACGTGGTTTAAATGTTTCAATTTAGATTGGATAAACAGATAAATATAAATGTCTTCAAATTTATGCCTATAAGTTTTTCTAGGTGTTCAAAAATCTAATAAAATATTATTGTCTACCAAAGGTCTATATGACTTTGTTCTAGGACTTTTCCTTCAACCAAAAAATGGTTTACACTGTTCAATACATTTGTCTAATATTTTGATTAAAAAGTAAAGTAAATTTGATTTGGATTTACTCATTCATGAGTGTTTTTGTTTGATATCTGATTGATATACTAAGGTCTATCAATTTTTAGTACAAAATCTGTATAAAATGTTTACAATCTTATACAGACTTTCTACTAAAGTCTGTGTAAGATTGTAAAAATTAGTCATGTGTTAAAGAGACAAAAATTTCTTAAAACATAAGATTACTCATAACATTGTGTTTATTAAGTTTTATTTTTTCCAGAGCAAGCAACCATAAAAATTAAACAACTGTTTAAAACAGAACTGTTATTTTAGAGCACTGTACTGCCATTTCTTTAAAAGATAAACTTGGTTAATGCAGAAACATCAATGTAACTGTGATGCTATTAATGTGCTCATATCTTCCAGTTATACAACTCGATAAGGTAGAAACTTTAAAAAAGCATTATATCAAGCTGGTGTTCTGAAGTTGTTTGGTAAATAAAATATATATTGGGGATTTATTTACCTGTTATCAATAAGATATGTAAAGTTTTATGTTACACTTTACATTGTGCAACAATTTAAATGTATTTTTAAATTAATGAGAGCCTAATCTATTTGAATGTTAAAAACATTCAGCCATTCTTTAATTCATGTTTCAAAAGTGATATTATATGGTGTTAGCTAATGTTCATGTGACCTCAAACAATTTATGTAAACTTTGTAAAAGGATATTAAAAAACGAAGATCAGCTTTAGAACTAAAACACTTAAGATTTATAAAGAGCCCTGTCTTACCTGAGATAAGGCTCTGTGTCCCATCTTACTACATGTGAGAATGACTACGAAAGCAGTAGGTCAGATTTTATTTCATTTAAAGTTATGTTCAAAAGTTTTGTTTTTTTCTTTTTTTTTTTTTTCTCTCAAGTTTACTAGGATCTCAAACAGGGAATATAAAGTATTACTCACCCAAAAAATTCAGGGTAGCATTACATTAACTAAGTATTTTTACTCTTGTTAAAAAAATTTGTTTTTTAATTTGCTTATAAGTGATCTAAAGATTCCCTGTTGGTGTTTTACCTATGGCTGGAATCTTTCAGAATAAAATCTTGTGATATCCTGGCTTAGATTCCCAGTGTTCTGTGTAAAGTCACCCTGGGCCAAAATCTCAGATTCCAATGGTGAATCTCATGTGTGGCCTCCTGAAATCCCAACACAATTCATGGCAATACTTCTCTGAGATCAGTTACACAACTCAGTCTCTAAGGGGAATCACAACAGAGTTCAAGCCCAGGTGGACCCAGGCATCTCTTCAAATTGCCACACAAATGATGACAATTAAAACCAAAACACTCTCACATGGCCCTCTTCATCTTTTTATATAGACACTAATCATAACCTCTAGCTGGAGGTTTCCATGAGGGGCACAGCCCAAGACAGTGTCAAAAATAATCTCCCTTGTCCCTCATTTGCCTAAAGTCAGGGTGGCCTGGACAACTTAGTGTGAACCAGAAGTGATCAAAGAGGCCTGCCATTAAGACTACTCCACTTCTCAAATTTGAGGCCTACTGACTGTGGGGTATAGATTTTTAGTGTGAATTGGAGTTATAAGAAAACCCAAGCACCTATTGTCTCCCCTCTGCAGCCCTTTGAAGAACTTATTTGACATAAATGATCCCTATTCTCACTTGATGGAGGTCAGGAATCTTACAGAGGAAGGTGAGAGGCTTCATCCACAATGACTGATCTTTTTTCCATTTAGGTTTTGGATGCCCACATGGGATCTTTCTTTAGATTCATCAGGTGCTGAAAATCTAAACCACAGGCTCACACAGGGCCAAGAGGCTGATTCAGACACATCCATTTCCAAAGCAATGAAGCAAAGAGCCACAGGTGATGCCCATTCATTTCCATTTGAAAACTGTTTTCTTCAGGCTTCACAAAGGGGTGGCCTGAGGCAAAGACCTTTCTGACATTCAGAGCAACAGAACAATAGGTAATCAAAAGGCCCCAATCAGGTTTTCTCCACGGAGACTTTCCTTGTTACTCTAATATGTGAGTTTTCTGAGTTTCTCGCCATTCCCTTCAGCTATCCAGTACATGGCCATGTCACAGAGCTTGGAGGTGGTACATATCTTGTACAAAAATACATGATACTAATCTTGAGAGTGGCCAGAATTCATGAAAAAATGGAAAATTAGGTAGATAGCAGGTGTTGCCCATGGATAAGGCAAGCCTCAGTCCATTCATTAATTGGAAAGGATGCATGCTGGGAAGCTTTCTACTAGACAGGACACACCCAATGAGCTATTTTTTTCTAATATCCACAAAGAAAAACACAGTGGGATACACAGACATAGAAACAGTCTCCTTGTCAAATGACTTACTGGAAACAGTCCACTCCAATCCAAACAAACCTCCTTTTTTACCTATTCTCAGAACATGGAAAAAAACCACAAACACAAACCAACACCCACAAATGCAACTCCTTCCCCCAAGTAGGTCTGTCACTATCTGGAGTGTCCTCTGACTGGTAGGCCATATGATGTTCCCCACAAATGGCCTTTCTGTCTCAGATCTGGTCTCCTTGGTCAACTCTGTGAAGTTGTCAGGAGGCAGTGGTGAGCCAATTCCTGTCCTCTCAGGAAAGACCCCTCTTCAGAGCTTTCTTAGTATTTGGCAACACTTACATCAGTAGGTACCAAGAAAGACTGACTCTGTCCTTAGTAAATCCAAACAAGTGAGCCCACTGCGACTGGGACTTGGACTGGCTCTGGTGCCTGGCTTCCTGGATCACAAAATTCAGAGAGTTCCATCGCCAAGGAAATGAGGTGAGGTCACTACCTTCAGGAAATAAATGAGGTCCCTGTCTTGGCCACTACTTTGTCCTAACAGTTGCATCCTAGTGTCTCCTGACATGGAGGCTGCCCTACTTCCTGTGATACTTTCACATGTTAGAATGGTATAGAAACCATAGTCACCTGGGAACAGCTCTCCACACAGGCCTGCTTTGGTCCATCTTCAATGCATTAAGAATAGAGAGGCTGACTCAGACACATCCTTTCATCCTGACCATGTTGTTTGCCATGGAATATGACTTTTGTTCTCTCAGGTCTTTCATAGCTGCCTACATCTTGTCCAGGGATTATTTCTGCATGGATTTTGAGGTACTCAGCAGATGGAAGATCTCTTAACTTCCTGTATTGTAATATCAACTTTATCCCTGCTCTTCTGTAAAGTGAGATTGAGGGAACATTGTATGGTTAGGGTTAATAGCATGTTCCATTTGGCTTAGGAATCATTCTGCTGGATGAATAATGGTATTGGGAACCAGCAATATTTATAAGAATATAGAGGTAAAATATAAGTATGAAAACAGAAATCTAGGTAATATTTGAAGCCCAGAAGGATTTGGGCTCTTGATTGGGATCCTTAGCTTGAGTAATGTTTTGCACCGAGGTCGATGCAAATTGATATACAATGGCATAAGACCCTGTACCTCAGATGATTGAATGTAGAAGAGAACATCCAGTGAAAAAGGGATAGTGTGTAGGATTAGAAAGATAGTCAGTAGGTTTAGGAGGAAGAGTGAGTCTAGGATTTGGACCAAAAGTTCTTTAGCAATAGGTTTCGGTTAGAGAATGAATATAAATGGCACCATATGTGAAAAGTTGGGCACAATGATGAACTGGGAAAAATATGTAGGAAGGCAGACATAAATAGAGACATTAGGAAATCAGGCAAAGTATAACGTGAGTGATAAGATTTGACATTTTCAACAGGGTTGAGGTTGAATACATAATCTTAAAAAGAAACAAAAATGTAGTCACCAATTGGATTGACATTTGAGAGCATTAGGCAAACTGGACATGGATGTTTTTAGTAATCCATGTTCACATTCCATTGAGGCTTTATTGCAATCATAATGGTGACCTTTGCATTTTGTGTCCAGAATATTACTGTGATAATATGTATATGTAGATCAGGTGACATGAGTATTTCTTCCACCTTTTCTGGGAGCAATATTTTGAAAACATATAAATTAGTACTGGGGATACTAAGAGGTTTACCATGTGTTGATGAATATAGAGATGATGCATTAATAGACCATACTGTGAAAAAATTATGTGACTGGTTCCAAATTTACATAATGGATTGTTTTAATATCTGAAAATATAGATGAAATCATATATTGATATATGTACATTCATTCCAACAAGTTATATATCTAATGGTATTATTAGGGTTACTGTTTATCATGAATAGTGTGTGAGTTTTGCTTCAAAAATGATAATGGAATCGAAAATAATGTGTTTAGAAAGAAGTCTAGTGAAAAGACCATTCAAGAAACATAGAGGAATATATGTGTTCCGAAGGAGGAAGTGATTGAAAGTAAACCAAATATTTATAAATTTGTGAACTTGTGAATGAAAGGATATATTTTATGATGTCCATAAACTGAATAAATAATAATGTACCAAGTTTGAATAAAAATGAACTTTAAAAAACACATCATATCCAATAGGAATGTATTTGCATTGATGTTAAACTTGGTCAGTTAGTCTAGAAATATTAGGATTTGTAAGAACCCTTCCCTGAATTTAGTTTTCAGTACTAGGAAACAAATATGTATTTCAGTGGATGTATATTTCTGAGAATAAACTTGTTAAAAGTTCATTATAAATCCACATATATGAATATGAATGAATTCAGGTGGTGTATAAGAAGACATATATTTCATATTTTGGAAAATCTGGAGACTATATATATATATATATATATATATAGAGAGAGAGAGAGAGAGAGAGACAAACACACACACATTATAATGTCACAATATATATGTCAATCGAAATTCATCATGAAAAATAACTCATCCGCATATCCCAAAATATTCATTTTACTGAACATGGATGTATGTATAATGTTGTTCATCTAGGAAGCTCACCCATGGGTTGAATTTTCTGTACCAACAGCGTTTAGGAGGAGTGATCTCTTCTCACAAATAGTATCTGCCATGTCAGCCACCTTACAAGAATGTACGTGTGAAACCAGGTAGGATTCTATTTGTGCATATAAAAATACATGTGCTTAATAGGCTACAGAGAAAGGGAGACAGGAATTCATATATTTCTTAACTTTAAAAACACATGGAATAGTGTGTAGTGTCCCTCTTTATCCCTTTTGATTAACTTTGGCTTAAAAAAAAAGAATTTTATTGAGAATTTTTGTATATATCTTTGTCAGGAATATTGCTCTGAAGATTTCTTTCCTTGATGTGTCTTTGTCTGATTTTGGTATGTGAGTGATAATAGCCTCATGGAATGAGTTTGGAGGAGTTCCATCCTTTTCTATTTTATGGAATAATTTGAGGAGTATTGTGATGAATGCTTCTTTGAAGGTCTTGTAGAACATGGCTGAGAATCTGTCTGTTCCTGGGCTTTGCTTGATTGGTAGGCTGTTGACAGCAACTTCCATTTCATTGCTTGAAATTGATTTGTTTAAATTGTTCACATCCTACTAATTAAGTTTGGGTATATCTCTAAAATTTTATTGATGTCATCATGGTATTTTAATTTATTAGACTATAAATTTTCAAATTAGTTTTCAATTATTCTCTGTATTTTAGTTGTGTAGTCTGTAAAAGTTCCTTTATGATCCTTAATTTTAGTAATTGGAGGTTTTTTTTTCTTCATTAGCTTGGTAAAGGAAGTGTCAATTTTATTTAGTTTTCGAAGATTAAATTTTGTTTTGTGTCAAAAAAAAATAACACATGGAAAAGTATTTCAGCAAATTGAATAGATTTATAACTCCTACCTTATATCATGCAAAAGGCAAGTCCAACTATACACCATGTCCCTTCTGAAATGCTTGTATTTCTATTCTGTTTGGGATATTTTTCTCCATTATATTAGTATTAGTAGTCAGGGTCTAGTAGGGTATAGGAATGTTTCTGAGAATAATCTTGAGAAAAGATGATTATAAATACACATTCATGAATATGAAAAATTTAGGAAGTGCAAAATAAGACACATATATTTCATATTTTGAAAAATTTGGAGAGTATATCTATATTTATATCTATATATCTATATCTATATCTATATCTATATCTATATATATATATATATATATACACACACACACACACACACACAAAAATACACACAACACTCACAGACATTAAAGTACCAATATAAATGCCAATCAAAATTCATCAGTAAATATATATCATCCACAAATGCAAAAAATATTTATTTTACTGAACATGAGTTTATATATAATGTTTTTCTAATAGGACGCTCTCCGATAGGTTGAATTTTCATTTCCAAAAGCATTTAGGAGGAGTGAACTCTTCTCACAATTTGTATCTGCCAAGACAGCCACCTCACAAAAATGTACGTGTGATACCTGGTAGGATTCTATATATGCATATAAATATACATGTGTGAATAGGCTACAGAAAAGGGAAACAAGAATTCACATATTTGTTAAGTTTAAAAACACATGGACAATATTTCAATTAAAATTTGACTAGATTTATGACTCCAACCTTATATAAGGCAAATGTCAAGTCCAACTATACAACATGTCTCCTCTGAAGTGCTTGTATTTCTATTGTGTTGGGTTAATTTTCCCGATTATATTAGGATGCATAGTCTGAGTCTACTAGGTATGGGTTAGTGTCAGGGATTCAGTACTTCGAATGAAAAACTGGAAAATGAATCCAATGTGTATGAAAATATACGCTGCACAAATATCCTCCCGCTCTGATCCAGAACAATGCCTTGACATTACCTTCACCACAAGTAAGACACAACTAGAGGAGAAGAGTTACAAAATCAGTGAATACATATCTGGAATGGAAAATGCTAAGGAGTTCACATTCTGGAGGTGGCAGAGGAGTTTCAAAAAGTAAGGGACAGGGTAAACAATCCACAAACATGGAGCTCTGCTGGCCTAAAAACTTTTTGAGAAACTGCCTCTGAGCTTCCGCACTTGAAATATATGTTGTTTTCAGGAGATTTGGCTTCCTTTGTAGTGAGACCATCAAAGCTGGGTCTACATCTATGTGACCTGGAGGACATGGTTTCTTATTTTCCAATGAACAAGATGAAGCAGTGCTGAATCCTCTTGTTGTAGGTAAACTGAGGCCACTGGGGACTAAGTGTCTCCCCGTGTGGACTGTGAAGCCATTTGGTCCTCCTCCATTTTTTGTGGAGTTTTTGCTGCTGCACTGTGAGTTTGGTATTTGTTTCACGAAATACTAGGAGCTAAACTGGGACACAGTGCTGGAGGGAGTTCTGCCACGTGTGGTGGGTCAGGGTCTGCAAGAGAATGCACCAACTAGGCTTCTATCTCTCACAGCTTTCCCCATTGCCCCCTTTTCCATATCAACCTGATTCTTAATTTTCCTCTGAAAACTCTCCATATAACAAGATGCCTTTACATATAAGGGTCTGCTGGCTGCACCATGTCAGTTACAAGCCATTTGGAATCCAATGGTAGATCCACAAGGCCCTTCCACGAATGTTTTATCAAACACCTCCCCACCACTGCTCTAGACCCACTACTCAGCAGGCTACAAACTACTGGCATCTCTGTTCTACACCATTTTCATGAAACTCAGTAAATCAAGGCACTGTCTGGTATAATCATGATCAGCAAAAGGACATCCAATGTTTCTCCAGTTCCACCTGGTCATAGGTATTTCAAAAATTTCATGGTATTTATCTAGCCATTTTTCAAGCATGAAGTTGGAGGCACTGTGGGTTTCAATTCATTCAGCAAAGATTAAATGGTGAGGAAGCTCATTTCAATAAAATCTCTGGAGAACTCTCACAGGCAAGGCTTCCCAAAGAGTGGACAAAAGGTCACATTAGGCGAGGCCCATTGAGGTCTATAATGTGAGGTCCATGTGTGTTTTGACTCTCAACTATGGCTGCCATTTCTTTAAGGATAAAATCATGTGATATCCTTGCTGAGATTCCCAGGCCTCTGTGAAAATCCACCCGGGGCCTAGGTCTCAGTTTCCAAGAGCGACTTTCATGCATGGCCTCTTAAAATCAAAACAAAATTCATGGCAATGCTTCTCTGAGTTCAGTTCCAAAACCCAGTCTCTAAGGGGAATCACACCAGAGTTCAAGCCCACGTGGAACCAGTCATTTTTTCCAATGCCACACAAATGAGCAACATTAAAACCAAAACACTCCCACATAGCCCTCATCTTATTCCATATAGTCAATCATCTTAACATCTGGCTGGAGGTTTCCATGAGTGGCGCAGCCCAAGACAGTGTCCAAAATCAGCTCGTTTGCCCCTCATTTGCCTAAAGTCAGGGTAGGCTGGACACCGTTTCTGTGAACCAGGAGTGCACAAATAAACCTGCCGTTAATAGTTCTGTATTTCTCCAATTTGAGGTCTACTGATTTTAGGTATCAATTCTTTAGGTGATTTAGAGTCAAGCAAAAACACGAGCACCTCTGCAGGGCTTTGAAGAACTCATTTGACTCACAGAATCCCTATTCTCATTTGATGGAGTGCAGCAACCTAACAGAGGAAGGCAAGAGTCTTCATCCACAATGAATGATATTTTTTGCCATTGTGGTTTTGGAAGCTCACATGGGATCATTCTTAAGATCCATCAGGTGCTGAGAATCTAAGCCACAGCCACACACAGGTCCAAGAGGCTGATAAAGACACATCCCTTTCCAAAGCAATTAAGCTAAGAGCCACAGGTGAGGCCCATTCATTTCCATTTGAAAACTGTTTTCTTCAGGCTTCACAAAGGGGTGGCCTGAGGCAAAGACCTTCCTGACATTCAGTGCAACACAACAATAAGTAAGCAAAAAGCCCAAAGCAGTGTTTCTGCACTGAGACTTTCCTGGTCACACTGATATCTGAGTTTTCTGAGATGCTCGCCATTCTCTTCAACTATCCAGTACATGGCCATGTCACAGAGCTTGGAGGTGGTACATATTTTGGACACAAATCCATGAGCCTATTCTGGAGAGTAGCCAGAATTCAGGAAGAAAACAACAACTTAGAAAGATAGCAGGTGTTGCACATTGATAAGACAAGCTGCAGTCCATTCATATATTGGGCAGGATGAATTATGGGAAGATTTATACTAGACAGGACACATCCATTAATGCATTCTCTTTTCTAATGTCTACAACAACGGACACAGTGGGATACACAGAAACAGAAACACTCGCCGTGTCAAATGACTTACTAGAAACTGTCGACTCCAAACCAAACAAAACGCCTTTCCTATCTATTCTCACATCATGAGACAAAACAACAAACCCACACCCACTCCCACAAAGGCACCTCCTGCCCCCAAGTAGGTCTTTGACTATCCGAAGTATCCTCTGACTGGTGGGCCATACTATGTTCCCCCGACATGGCCTGTCTTCTCTCAGATCATGTTTCTTTGAACAACTCTGTGAAGATGTCAGGAAAAAGTGGTTAGCCACTACCTGTTTTCTCAGGAAAGGTCCATCTTCAGAGCACTCCTGGCATTTTTCCATCCTCACATCATTAGGTACCAAGAAAACTGACTCTGTCCTTGGTAAATCCAAACAAGTGAGCCCACTGGGCCTGGGACTGGGACTGCCTCTGGGTGCCTGGCTTCTTGGATACCAAGTTCAGAGAGTTCCATCACCAAGGAAATGAGGTATGTCACATTCTTTGGAACTGAATGAGGTGACTGCCTTGGCAACCACTTTGTTCTAACAGTTGCTTCCAAGGGTTACATAAGATGGAGGTTTCCCCTACTTCCTGTGACACTTTCATAATGTAGAATGTATATCAACCATTGGCACCCAGGAACAGCTCTCCACTCAGGCCTGGATTGTTCCACCTTGTCTACAATAAGAAGAGAGAGGCAGATTCAGACACATCCCTTCATCCTGACCAGGTTGTTTGCCATGGAAGATGACTTTTGCTCTCTCAGGTGCTTCATACCTGCCTACAACTTCTCCAGGTATCATTTGTGCATGGACATTTGAGGTTCTCATCTGGTGGAAGATCCCCAACTTTCCTGTATTGTAAGAACCCCTCTGTCCCTGCTCTTCTGTAAAATGATTGAGGGAACAGTGTATACTTGGGGTTAAAAACAGGTTTGATTTGGTGACGAATGATTCTGTGTGATGAATAATGGGATTGGGAACCTGCAATATTTACAAGAATATAGAGGTGAAATATAAGTATGCAAAAAGAAACCTAGGTATGCTTTGAAGCCCAGAAGGGTTTTGCCCTTGATTGGGATACTTAGCTTTGAATTATGTTCTGCAAAGATGTCTCAGATAATTTGATATACAATGGCATAGGACCTTGTACATTGGATGATTGAATTTAGAAGAGAACATCCAGTCAAAAAGGGAAATTCAGTATGATTAGGAAGATAGTCGGTAGGTTTAGGAAGATGAGTGAGTATAGGATTTGGACCAAAAGTTCTTTAGCAATAGACTTTTGGTTATAGAGTGAATGTAAATGTCAGCACATATGAAGAGTCAGACACTATGTTGAACTGGGGAAAATATGTAGAAAAGCAGATATCAATGGAAACATTACGAAATCAGGAAAAGTATAAAGTGAGGGATAGAATTAGACATTTTCAACAGGGTTGAGTTTCAATATATAAATTAGGAAAAAACAAATATGTAGTCACCAATAGGAGTGACAATTGACAGCATTAGGCAATCTGGTCATGGATGTTTTTAGAAATCCATGTTCACTTTCCATTTAGGCTTTGGTACAATCATAAGTGTGACCTTTCCATTTTTTGTCCAGAATATTACTGTGATAATGAGGTGACATGAGTATTTCTTTCACCATTTCTGGGAGCAATATATTGAAGATGTAAAATTAGAATCGGGGGTACAAATAGGTGTACCCTGTTTCTATGAACATAGAGAAAAACCACGAATAGACCATACTGTGAATAAATAATATAACTTTTTTGAACTTTAAATAATGAATTGAACTGATATCTGAAAAATAAAAGGAAATCCTATATTGATATACAATCATTCATTCCAACCAGTTCTATATCTAATGGAAATATTAGTGTTTTGGTTTATCATGAAGAGTGTGTGAGTTTTGCTTCAAAATGATTATGGAAATTCAAAATAATGTGTTTGGAAAGAAGTCTCATGAAAAGACCAGTCAAGAAAACCTGACAATACATGTGTTCTGAAGCAAGAAGTGATTAATGTTGAAACAAATGCCTATTAATTTGTGAACTTGTGGATGAAATGTATATCCTATCATGTGCAAAAACTGAAGAAACAATAATGTACCAGTGTCGAATACAAATGAATGACAAATTACATATCATGTCCCATAGGAGTCTACTTGCATTGATGTTAGACTGGGTCAGATACTGTAGAATAATTAGGATTTGTATGCACCCTTCACTGAAGTTAGTAGTCAGTACTAGGAAACAAATATGTATTTCAGGTGGATGAATATTTCTGATTATAATCTTGTGAAAAGTTGATTATAAATCAACATACATGAACATGAATGAATTTAGAGAGTGTATACTAGACACATATATATTTCATATTTGGAAAACTTTGGAGAGTATATCTATATCTATATCTATACACACACACACACACACACACACACACACACACAACACTCACAGACATTAAAAAGTACCAATATAAATGCCAATTGAAATTCATCAGTAAATATATACCATCCACAGATGCAAAAATATTTATGTTACTGAACATGAGTTTATGTATAATGTTGTTCTTCTAGGACGCTCTCTTATAGGTTGAATTTTCATTTCCAACAGCATTTAGGAGGAGTGAACACTTCTCACAATTTGTATCTGCCAAGACATCCACCTTACAAAAATGTACGTGTGATACCTGGTAGGATTCTATATATGCATATAAATATACATGTGTGAATAGGCTACAGAAATTGGAAACAAGTATTCACATATTTGTTAAGTTTAAAAACACATGGAGAATATTTCAATTAAAATTTGACTAGATGTATAACTCCTACCTTATATAATGCAAATGTCAAGTCCAACTATAGAACATGTCTCCTCTGAAGTGCTTGTATTTCTATTGTGTTGGGTTAATTTTCCCCATTATATTAGGATGAATAGTCTGAGTCTACTAGGTATGGGTTAGTGTCAGGGATTCAGTACTTCGAATGAAAAATTGGAAAATGAATCCAATGTGTATGTAAATATATGCTGCACAAATATCCTCCCGCTCTCATCCAAAACAATGCCTTGACATTACTTTCACCCCAAGTAAGACACAATTAGAGGAGAAGAGTTACAAAATCAGTGAATACATATCTGGAATGGAAAATGCTCAGGAGTTCACAACCTTGAAGGTGGTTTAGGAGTTTCCAAAAGTAAGGGACATGGTAAACACTCCACAAACATGTAACTCTGCTGGCCTAAAAACTTTTTGAGAAACTGCCTCTGAGCTTCCGCACTTGAAATATATGTTGTTTTCATGAGATTTGGCTTCCTTTGTAGTGAGACCATCAAAGCTGAGTCTGCATCTATGTGACCTGGAGGACATGGTTTCTTATTTTCCAATGAACAAGATGAAGGAGTGCTGAATCCTCTCTTTATAGGTAAACTGAGGCCACTGGGGACTAAGTGTCTCCCCGTCTCCCCGTGTGGACCTTGAAGCCATTTGGTCCTCCTCCACTTTTTGTGGTGTTTAGGCTGCTGCACTGTGAGTTTGGTATTTGTTTCACAAAATACTAGCAGCTAAACTGGGACACAGTGCTGGAGGTAGTTCTGTCACGTGTGGTGGGTCAGGGTCTGCAAGAGAATGCACCAACTAGGCTTCTATCTCTCACAGCTTGCCCCATTGCCCCCTTGTCCATATCAACCTGATTCTTAATTTTCCTCTTAAAACTCTCCATATAACAAGATGCCTTTACATATAAGGGTCTGCTGGCAGCACCATGTCAGTTACAAGCCATTTGGAATCCAATGGTAGATCCACATGGCCCTACCACGGATGTTTTATCAAACACCTCCCCAGCACTGCTCTAGACCCACTACTCAGCAGGCTCCAACTTACTGGCATCTCTGTTCTACACCATTTTCATGAAACTCAGTAAATTAAGGCACTGTCTGGTATACTCATGATCAGCAATAGGACATCCAATGTTTCTCCAGTGCCACCTGCTCATAGGAATTTCAAAAATTTCATGGTATTTATCTTGCCATTTTTCAAGCATGAAGTTGGAGGCACTGTGGGTTTGAATTCATTCAGCAAACATTAAATGGTGAGGAAGCTCATTTCAATGAAATCTCTGGAGAAATCTCACAGGCAAGGCTTCCCAAAGAATGGACAAAAGGTCACATTAGGCCATGCCCATTGAGGTCTACAATGTGAGGTGCATGTGTGTTTTGACTCTCAACTATGGATGCCATTTCTTTAAGAATAAAATCATGTGATATCCTTGCTGAGATTCCCGGGACTCTGTGAAAATCTACCCGGGGCCTAGGTCTCAGTTTCCAAGAGCGACTTTCATGCGTGGCCTCTTAAAATCCCAACAAAATTCATGGCAATGCTTCTCTGAGTTCAGTTCCAAAACCCAGCGTTTAAGGGGAATCACACCAGAGTTCAAGCCCACGTGGAACCAGTCATTTTTTCCAATGCCACACAAATGACCAACATTAAAACCAAAACACTCCCACATGGCCCTCACCTTATTCCATATAGTCAATCAACTTAACATCTGGCTGGAGGTTTCCATGAGGGGTGCAGCCCAAGACAGTGTCCAAAATCAGCTCGTTTGCCCCTCATTTGCCTAAAGTCAGGGTAGCCTGGACACCGTTGCTGTGAACCAGGAGTGAACAAATAAGCCTGCCGTTAATACTTGTATGTTTCTCCAATTTGATGGCTACTGATTTTAGGTATCGATTCTTTAGGTGATTTAGAGTCATGCGAAAACACAAGCACATCTGCAGGGCTTTGAAGAACTCATTTGACTCACAGAATCCCTATTCTCATTTGTTGGAGTGCAGGAACCTAACAGAGGAAGGCAAGAGTCTTCATCCACAATGAATGATATTTTTTGCCATTTTGGTTTTGGAAGCTCACATGGGATCATTCTTAAGATCCATCAGGTGCTGAGAATCTAAGTCACAGCCACACACAGGACCAAGAGGCTGATAAAGACACATCCCTTTCCAAAGCAATTAAGCAAAGAACCACTGGTGAGGCCCATTCATTTCCATTTGAAAACTGTTTTCTTCAGGCTTCACAAAAGGGTGGCCTGAGGCAAAGACCTTCCTGACATTCAGTGCAACACAACAATAAGTAAGCAAAAAGCCCAAAGCAGTGTTTCTGCACTGAGACTTTCCTGGTCACACTGATATCTGAGTTTTCTGAGATGCTCGCCATTCTCTTCAACTATCCAGTACATGGCCATGTCACAGAGCTTGGAGGTGGTACATATTTTGGACACAAATCCATGAGCCTATTCTGGAGAGTAGCCAGAATTCAGGAAGAAAACAACAACTTAGAAAGATAGCAGGTGTTGCACATTGATAAGACAAGCTGCAGTCCATTCATATATTGGGCAGGATGAATTATGGGAAGATTTATACTAGACAGGACACATCCATTAATGCATTCTCTTTTCTAATGTCTACAACAACGGACACAGTGGGATACACAGAAACAGAAACACTCGCCGTGTCAAATGACTTACTAGAAACTGTCCACTCCAAACCAAACAAAACGCCTTTCCTATCTATTCTCACATCATGAGACAAAACAACAAACCCACACCCACTCCCACAAAGGCACCTCCTGCCCCCAAGTAGGTCCTTGACTATCAGAAGTATCCTCTGACTGGTGGGCCATACTATGTTCCCCCGACATGGCCTGTCTTCTCTCAGATCATGTTTCTTTGAACAACTCTGTGAAGATGTCAGGAAAAAGTGGTTAGCCACTACCTGTTTTCTCAGGAAAGGTCCATCTTCAGAGCACTCCTGGCATTTTTCCATCCTCACATCATTAGGTACCAAGAAAACTGACTCTGTCCTTGGTAAATCCAAACAAGTGAGCCCACTGGGCCTGGGACTGGGACTGCCTCTGGGTGCCTGGCTTCTTGGATACCAAGTTCAGAGAGTTCCATCACCAAGGAAATGAGGTATGTCACATTCTTTGGCACTGAATGAGGTCACTGCCTTGGCAACCACTTTGTCCTAACAGTTGCTTCCAAGGGTTACATAAGATGGAGGTTTCCACTACTTCCTGTGACTCTTTCATAAGGTAGAATGTATATCAACCATCGGCACCCGGGCACAGCTCTCCACTCAGGCCTGGATTGTTCCACCTTGTCTACAATAAGAAGAGAGAGGCAGATTCAGACACATCCCTTCATCCTGACCAGGTTGTTTGCCATGGAAGATGACTTTTTCTCTCTCAGGTGCTTCATACCTGCCTACAACTTCTCCAGGTATCATTTGTGCATGGACATTTGAGGTTCTCATCTGGTGGAAGATCCCCAACTTTCCTGTATTGAAAGAACCCCTCTGTCCCTGCTCTTCTGTAAAATGATTGAGGGAACAGTGTATACTTGGGGTTAAAAACAGTTTTGATTTGGTGACGAATGATTCTGTGCGATGAATAATGGCATTGTGAACCTGCAATATTTACAAGAATATAGAGGTGAAATATAAGTATGAAAAAAAATTCTAGGTATGCTTTGAAGCCCAGAAGGGTTTTGCCCTTGATTGGGATACTTAGCTTTGAATTATGTTCTGCAAAGATGTCTCAGATAATTTGATATACAATGGCATAGGACCTTGTACATTGGATGATTGAATTTAGAAGAGAACATCCAGTCAAAAAGGGATATTCAGTAGGATTAGGAAGATAGTCGGTAGGTTTAGGAAGATGAGTGAGTATAGGATTTGGACCAAAAGTTCTTTAGCAATAGACTTTTGGTTATAGAGTGAATGTAATTGTCAGCACATATGAAGAGTCAGACACTATGTTGAACTGGGGAAAATATGTAGAAAAGCAGATATCAATGGAAACATTACGAAATCAGGCAAAGTATAAAGTGAGGGATAGAATTAGACATTTTCAACAGGGTTGAGTTTCAATATATAAATTAGGAAAAAACAAATATGTAGTCACCAATAGGAGTGACAATTGACAGCATTAGGCAACCTGGACATGGATGTTTTTAGAAATCCATGTTCACTTTCCATTTAGGCTTTGGTACAATCATAAGTGTGACCTTTCCATTTTTTGTCCAGAATATTACTGTGATAATGAGGTGACATGAGTATTTCTTTCACCATTTCTGGGAGCAATATATTGAAGATGTAAAATTAGAATCGGGGGTACAAATAGGTGTACCCTGTTTCTATGAACATAGAGAAAAACCACGAATAGACCATACTGTGAATAAATAATATAACTTTTTTGAACTTTAAATAATGAATTGAACTGATATCTGAAAAATAAAATGAAATCGTATATTGATATACAATCATTCATTCCAACCAGTTCTATATCTAATGGAAATATTAGTGTTTTGGTTTATCATGAAGAGTGTGTGAGTTTTGCTTCAAAATGATTATGGAAATTCAAAATAATGTGTTTGGAAAGAAGTCTCATGAAAAGACCAGTCAAGAAACCCTGACAATACATGTGTTCTGAAGCAAGAAGTGATTAATGTTGAAACAAATGCCTATTAATTTGTGAACTTGTGGATGAAATGTATATCCTATGATGTGCAAAAACTGAAGAAAAAATAATGTACCAGTGTCGAATACAAATGAATGACAAATTACATATCATGTCCCATAGGAGTCTACTTGCATTGATGTTAGACTGGGTCAGATAATGTAGAATAATTAGGATTTGTATGCACCCTTCACTGAAGTTAGTAGTCAGTACTAGGAAACAAATATGTATTTCAGGTGGATGAATATTTCTGATTATAATCTTGTGAAAAGTTGATTATAAATCAACATACATGAACATGAATGAATTTAGAGAGTGTATACTAGACACATATATATTTCATATTTGGAAAACTTTGGAGAGTATATCTATATCTATATCTATACACACACACACACACACACACACACACACACACACACACACAACACTCACAGACATTAAAAAGTACCAATATAAATGCCAATCGAAATTCATCAGTAAATATATATCATCCACAGATGCAAAAATATTTATGTTACTGAACATGAGTTTATGTATAATGTTGTTCTTCTAGGATGCTCTCTTATAGGTTGAATTTTCATTTCCAACAGCATTTAGGAGGAGTGAACACTTCTCACAATTTGTATCTGCCAAGACATCCACCTTACAAAAATGTACGTGTGATACCTGGTAGGATTCTATATATGCATATAAATATACATGTGTGAATAGGCTACAGAAATTGGAAACAAGTATTCACATATTTGTTAAGTTTAAAAACACATGGAGAATATTTCAATTAAAATTTGACTAGATGTATAACTCCTACCTTATATAATGCAAATGTCAAGTCCAACTATAGAACATGTCTCCTCTGAAGTGCTTGTATTTCTATTGTGTTGGGTTAATATTCCCCATTATATTAGGATGAATAGTCTGAGTCTACTAGGTATGGGTTAGTGTCAGGGATTCAGTACTTCGAATGAAAAATTGGAAAATGAATCCAATGTGTATGTAAATATATGCTGCACAAATATCCTCCCGCTCTCATCCAAAACAATGCCTTGACATTACCTTCACCCCAAGTAAGACACAATTAGAGGAGAAGAGTTACACAATCAGTGAATACATATCTGGAATGAAAAATGCTCAGGAGTTCACAACCTTGGAGGTGGTTTAGGAGTTTCCAAAAGTAAGGGACATGGTAAACACTCCACAAACATGTAACTCTGCTGGCCTAAAAACTGTTTGAGAAACTGCCTCTGAGCTTCCGCACTTGAAATATATGTTGTTTTCATGAGATCTGGCTTCCTTTGTAGTGAGACCATCAAAGCTGAGTCTGCATCTATGTGACCTGGAGGACATGGTTTCTTATTTTCCAATGAACAAGATGAAGCAGTGCTGAATCCCCTCTTTATAGGTAAACTGAGGCCACTGGGGACTAAGTGTCTCCCCGTCTCCCCGTGTGGACTGTGAAGCCATTTGGTCCTCCTCCACTTTTTGTGGTGTTTAGGGTGCTGCACTGTGAGTTTGGTATTTGTTTCACGAAATACTAGCAGCTAAACTGGGACACAGTGCTGGAGGGAGTTCTGTCACGTGTGGTGGGTCAGGGTCTGCAAGAGAATGCACCAACTAGGCTTCTATCTCTCACAGCTTGCCCCATTGCCCCCTTGTCCATATCAACCTGATTCTTAATTTTCCTCTTAAAACTCTCCATATAACAAGATGCCTTTACATATAAGGGTCTGCTGGCAGCACCATGTCAGTTACAAGCCATTTGGAATCCAATGGTAGATGCACATGTTCCTACCACGGATGTTTTATCAAACGCCTCCCCACCACTGCTCTAGACCCACTACTCAGCAGGCTCCAAATTACTGGCATCTCTGTTCTACACCATTTTCATGAACCTCAGTAAATCAAGGCACTGTCTGGTATACTCATGATCAGCAACAGGACATCCAATATTTCTCCAGTGCCACCTGGTCATAGGAATTTCAAAACTTTCATGGTATTTATCTAGCCTATTTTCAAGCATGAAGTTGGAGGCACTGTGGGTTTCAATTCATTAGGCAAACATTAAATGGTTAGGAAGCTCATTTCAATGAAATCTCTGGAGAACTGTCACAGGCAAGGCTTCCCAAAGAATGGACAAAATGTCACATTAGGCCAGGCCCATTGAGGTCAATAATGTGAGGTCCATGTGTGTTTTGACTCTCAATTATGGCTGCCATTTCTTTAAGAATAAAATCATGTGATATCCTTGCTGAGATTCCCAGGCCTCAGAGGAAATCTACCCGGGGCCTAGGTCTCAGTTTACAAGAGCGACTTTCATTCGTGGCCTCTTAAAATCCCAACAAAATTCATGGCAATGCTTCTCTGAGTTCAGTTCCCAAACCCAGTGTCTAAGGGGAATCACACCAGAGTTCAAGCCCACGTGGACCCAGTCATTTTTTCCAATGCCACACAAATGACCAACATTAAAACCAAAACACTCCCACATGGCCCTCACCTTATTCCATATAGTCAATCATCTTAACCTCTGGCTGGAGGTTTCCATGAGGGACTCAGCCCAAGACAGTGTCCAAAATCAGCTCGTTTGCTCCTCATTTGCCAAAAGTCAGGGTAGCCTGGACACCGTTGCTGTGAACCAGGAGTGAACAAATAAGCCTGCCGTTAATACTTCTGTGTTTCTCCAATTTGAGGCCTACTGATTTTAGGTATGGATTCTTTAGGTGATTTAGAGTCATGCGAAAACACAAGCACCTCTGCAGGTCTTTAAGAACTCACTTGATCCAAGGAATCCCTATTCTCATTTGTTGGAGTGCAGGAACCTAACAGAGGAAGGCAAGAGACTTCATCCACAATGAATGATATTTTTTTGCCATTTTGGTTTTGGAAGCTCACATGGGATCATTCTTAAGATCCATCAGGTGCTGAGAATCTAAGTCACAGCCACACACAGGTCCAAGAGGCTGATAAAGACACATCCCTTTCCAAAGCAATTAAACAAAGAGCCACAGGTGAGGCCCATTCATTTCCATTTGAAAACTGTTTTCTTCAGGCTTCACAAAGGGGTGGCCTGAGGCAAAGACCTTCCTGACATTCAGTGCAACACAACAATAAGTAAGCAAAAGGCTCAAAGCAGGGTTTCTGCACTGAGACTTTCCTGGTCACACAGAAATCTGAGTTTTCTGAGATGCTCGCAATTCTCTTCAGCTATCCAGTACATGGCTATGTCACAGAGCTTGGAGGTGGTACATATTTTGGACACAAATCCCTGAGCCTATTCTGGAGAGTGGCCAGAATTCAGGAAGAAAACAACAACTTAGAAAGATAGCAGGTGTTGCACATCGATAAGACAAGCTGCAGTCCATTCATATATTGGGAAGGATGAATTATGGGAAGATTTATACTAGACAGGACACATCCATTAATGCATTCTCTTTTCTAATGTCTACAACAACGGACACAGTGGGATACACAGAAACAGAAACACTCGCCTTGTCAAATGACTTACTAGAAACTGTTTGCTCCAAACCAAACAAACCGCCTTTTCGATCTATTCTCAGAACATGAGACAAAACAACAAACCCACACCCACTCCCACAAAGGCACCTCCTTCCCCCAAGTAGGTCTGTGACTATCCGGAGTGTCCTCTGACTGGTGGGCCATACTATGTTCCCCCGAAATGGCCTGTCTTCTCTCAGATCTTGTTTCCTTGACCAACTCTGTGAAGATGTCAGGAAAAAGTGGTTAGCCACTACCTGTTTTCTCAGGAAAGGTCCATCTTCAGAGCTCTCCTGGCATTTGGCCATCCTCACATCATTAGGTACCAAGAAAACTGACTCTGTTCTTGGTAAATCCAAACAAGTGAGCCCACTGGGCCTGGGACTGGGACTGCCTCTGGGTGCCTGGCTTCTTGGATACCAAGTTCAGAGAGTTCCATCACCAAGGAATGAGGTATGTCACATTTTTTGGAACTGAATGAGGTCACTGCCTTGGCAACCACTTTGTCCTAACAGTTGCTTCCAAGGGTTACATAAGATGGAGGTTTCCCCTACTTCCTGTGACACTTTCATAAGGTAGAATGTATATCAACCATTGGCACCCGGGCACAGCTCTCCACTCAGGCCTGGATTGTTCCACCTTGTCTACAATACGAAGAGAGAGGCAGATTCAGACACATCCCTTCATCCTGACCAGGTTGTTTGCCATGGAAGATGACTTTTTCTCTCTCAGGTGCTTCATACCTGCCTACAACTTCTCCAGGTATCATTTGTGCATGGACATTTGAGGTTCTCATCTGGTGGAAGATCCCCAACTTTCCTGTATTGTAAGAACCCCTCTGTCCCTGCTCTTCTGTAAAATGATTGAGGGAACAGTGTATACATGGGGTTAAAAACAGGTTTGATTTGGTGATGAATGATTCTGTGCGATGAATAATGGGATTGGGAACCTGCAATATTTACAAGAATATAGAGGTGAAATATAAGTATGAAAAAAGAAATCTAGGTATGCTTTGAAGCCCAGAAGGGTTTTGCCCTTGATTGGGATACTTAGCTTTGAATTATTTTCTGCAAAGATGTCTCAGATAATTTGATATACAATGGCATAGGACCTTGTACATTGTATGATTGAATTTAGAAGAGAACATCCAGTCAAAAAGGGATATTCAGTAGGATTAGGAAGATAGTCGGTAGGTTTAGGAAGACGAGTGAGTATAGGATTTGGACCAAAAGTTCTTTAGCAATAGACTTTTGGTTATAGAGTGAATGTAAATGTCAGCACATATGAAGAGTCAGACACTATGTTGAACTGGGGAAAATATGTAGAAAAGCAGATATCAATGGAAACATTACGAAATCAGGCAAAGTATAAAGTGAGGGATAGAATTAGACATTTTCAACAGGGTTGAGTTTCAATATATAAATTAGAAAAAAACAAATATGTAGTCACCAATAGGAGTGACAATTGACAGCATTATGCAACCTGGACATGGATGTTTTTAGAAATCCATGTTCACTTTCCATTTAGGCTTTGGTACAATCATAAGTGTGACCTTTCCATTTTTTGTCCAGAATATTACTGTGATAATGAGGTGACATGAGTATTTCTTTCACCATTTCTGGGAGCAATATATTGAAGATATAAAATTAGAATCGGGGGTACAAATAGGTGTACCCTGTTTCTATGAACATAGAGAAAAACCACGAATAGACCATACTGTGAATAAATAATATAACTTTTTTGAACTTTAAATAATGAATTGAACTGATATCTGAAAAATAAAAGGAAACTGTATATTGATATAAAATCATTCATTCCAACCAGTTATATATATAATGGAAATATTAGTGTTTTGGTTTATCATGAAGAGTGTGTGAGTTTTGCTTCAAAATGATTATGGAAATTCAAAATAATGTGTTTGGAAAGAAGTCTCATGAAAAGACCATTCAAGAAACCCTGACAATACATGTGTTCTGAAGCAAGAAGTGATTAATATTGAAACAAATGCCTATTAATTTGTGAACTTGTGGATGAAATGTATATCCTATGATGTGCAAAAACTGAAGAAACAATAATGTACCAGTGTCGAATTCAAATGAATGACAAATTACATATCATGTCCCATAGGATTCTACTTGCATTGATGTTAGACTGGGTCAGATACTGTAGAATAATTAGGATTTGTATGCACCTTTCACTGAAGTTAGTAGTCAGTACTAGGAAACAAATATGTATTTCAGGTGGATGAATATTTCTGTTTATAATCTTGTGAAAAGTTGATTATAAATCAACATACATGAACATGAATGATATAGAGAGTGTATATTAGACAAATATATTTTATATTTTGAAAAATTTGGAGAGTATATCTATATCTATATCTATACCTACATCTATCTATCTATCTCTCTATATCTATCTATCTATCTATATATATATATATATATATATATATATATATATATATATATATATATACACACACACACACACACACACACACAAAAACACATACACACACACAACACTCACAGACATTAAAAAGTACCAATATAAATGCCAATCTGAATTCATCAGTAAATATATATCATCCAGAGACGCAAAAATATTTATTTTACTGAACATGAGTTTATGTATAAAGTTGTTCTACTAGGACGCTCTTTTATAGGTTGAATTTTCATTTCCAATAGCATTTAGGAAGAGTGAACACTTCTCACAATTTGTATCTGCCAAGACTGCCACCTCACAAAAATGTACGTGTGATACCTGGTAGGATTCTATATATTCATATAAATATACACGTGTGAAGAGGCTACAGAAGAGGGAAACAAGAATTCACATATTTGTTAAGTTTAAAAACACATGGAGAATATTTCAATTAAAATTTGACTAGATTTATAACCCCTACCTTATATAATGCAAATGTCGAGTCCAACTATACAACATGTCTCCTCTGAAGTGCTTGTATTTCTATTGTGTTGTGTTAATTTCCCCCATTATATTAGGATAAATAGTCTGAGTCTACTAGGTATGGGTTAGTGTCAGGGATTCAGTACTTCGAATGGAAAATTGGAAAATGAATTTAATGTGTATATAAATATATGCTGCACAAATATCCTCCCACTCTCATCCTGAACAATGCCTTGACATTACCTTCACCCCAAGTAAGACAAAATTAGAGGAGAAGAGTTACAAAATCAGTGAATACATATCTGGAATGGAAAATGCTCAGGAGTTCACAACCTTGGAGGTGGTAGAGGAGTTTCCAAAACTAGTGGACAGGGTCAACACTCCACAAACATGGAGCTCTGCTGGCCTAAAAACTTTTTGAGAAACTGCTTCTGAGCTTCCACACTTGAAATATATGTTGTATTCAGGAGATTTGGCTTCCTTTGTAGTGAGACCATCAAAGCTGGGTCTGCATCTATGTGACCTGGAGGACATGGTTTCTTATTTTCCAATGAACAAGATGAAGCAGTGCTGAATCCTCTTTTTGTAGGTAAACTGAGGCCACTGGGGACTAAGTGTCTCCCCATGTGGACTGTGAAGCCATTTGTTCCTTCTCCTCTTTTTGTGGTGTTTTTGCTGCTGCACTGTGAGTTTGGTATTTGTTTCACGAAATACTAGGAGATAAACTGGGACACAGTGCTGGAGGGAGTTCTGTCATGTGTGGTGGGTCAGGGTCTGCAAGAGAATGCACCAACTATGCTTCTATCTCTCACAGCTTGCCCCATTGTCCCCTTGTCCATATCAACCTGATTCTTAATTTTCCTCTGCTAACTCTCCATATAACAAGATGCCTTTACATATAAGGGTCTGCTGGCTGCACCATGTCAGTTACAAGCCATTTGGAATCCAATGGTAGATCCACATGGCCCTACCACGGATGTTTTATCAAACACCTCCCCACCACTGCTCTAGACCCACTACTCAGCAGGCTCCAACATACTGGCATCTCTGTTCTACACCATTTTCATGAAACTCAGTAAATCAAGGCACTGACCGGTATACTCATGATCAGCAACAGGACATCCAATGTTTCTCCAGTGCCACCTGGTCATAGGAATTTCAAAAATTTCATGGTATTTATCTAGCCATTTTTCAAGCATGAAGTTGGAGGCACTGTGGGTTTCAATTCATTCAGCAAACATTAAATGTTGAGGAAGCTCATTTCAATGAAATCTCTGGAGAACTCTCACAGGCAAGGCTTCCCAAAGAGTGGACAAAAGGTCACATTAGGCCAGGCCCATTGAGGTCTACAATGTGATGTCCATGTGTGTTTTCACTCTCAACTATGGCTGCCATTTCTTTAAGAATAAAATAATGTAATATCCTTGCTGAGATTCCCAGACCTCTGTGGAAATCCACCCGGGGTCTAGGTCTCAGTTTCCAAGAGTGACTTTCATGCTTGGCCTCTTAAAATCCCAACAAAATTCATGGCAATGCTTCTCTGAGTTCAGTTCCAAAACCCAGTGTTTAAGGGGAATCACACCAGAGTTCAAGCCCACGTGGACCCAATCATTTATTCCATTGCCACACAAATGACCAACATTAAAACCAAAGCACTCCCACATGGCCCTCATCTTATTCCATATAGTCAATCATCTTAACTTCTGGCTGGAGGTTTCCATGAGGGGCACAGCCCAAGACAGTGTCCAAAATCAGCTCCTTTGCCCCTCATTTGCCTAAAGTCTGGGTAGCCTGGACACCGTTTCTGTGAACCAGGAGTGAACAAATAAGCCTGCCTATAATACTTCTGTGTTTCTCCAATTTGAGGTATACTGATTTTAGGTATCGATTCTTTAGGTGATTTAGAGTCATGCGAAAACACAAGCACATCTGCAGTGCTTTGAAGAACTCATTTGACCCAAAGAATTCCTATTCTCATTTGATGGAGTGCAGGAACCTAACAGAGGAAGGCAAGAGACTTCATCCACAATGAATGATATTTTATGCTATTTTGGTTTTGGAAGCTCACATGGAATCATTCTTAAGATCCATCAGGTGCTGAGAACCTAAGTCACAGCCACACACAGGTCCAAGAGGCTGATAAAGACACATCCCTTTCCAAAGCAATTAAGCAAAGAGCCACAGGTGAGGCCCATTCATTTCCATTTGAAAACTGTTTTCTTCAGGCTTCACAAAGGGGTGGCCTGAGGCAAAGACCTTCCTGACATTCAGTGCAACACAACAATAAGTAAGCAAAAGGCCCAAAGCGGGGTTTCTGCACTGAGACTTTGCTGGTCACACTGATATCTGAGTTTTCTGAGATGCTCGCCATTCTCTTCAGCTATCCTGTACATGGCCATGTCACAGAGCTTGGAGGTGGTACATATTTTGGACACAAATCCATGAGCCTATTCTGGAGAGTGGCCAGAATTCAGGAAGAAAACAACAACTTAGAAAGATAGCAGGGGTTGCACATCGATAAGACAAGCTGCAGTCTATTCATATATTGGGCAGGATGAATTATGGGAAGTTTTATACTAGACAGGACACATCCATTAATGCATTCTCTTTTCTAATGTCTACAACAACGGACACAGTGGGATACACAGAAACAGAAACACTCGCCGTGTCAAATGACTTACTAGAAACTGTCCACTTCAAACCAAACAAACCAACCGCCTTTCCTATCTATTCTCACATCATGAGACAAAACAACAAACCCACACCCACTCCCACAAAGGCACCTCCTTCCCCCAAGTAGGTCTGTGACTATCCGGAGTGTCCTCTGAATGGTGGGCCATACTATGTTCCCCGAAAATGGCCTGTCTTCTCTCAGATCTTGTTTCCTTGACCAACTCTGTGAAGATGTTAGGAAAAAGTGGTTAGCCACTACCTGTTTTCTCAGGAAAGGTCCATCTTCAGAGCTCTCCTGGCGTTTGGCCATCCTCACATCATTAGGTACCAAGAAGACTGACTCTGTCCTTGGTAAATCCAAACAAGTGAGCCCACTGGGACTGGGACTGGGACTGCCTCTGGGTGCCTGCCTTCTTGGATACCAAGTTCAGAGATTTCCATCACCAAGGAAATGAGGGATGTCACATTCTTTGAAACTGAATGAGGTCACTGCCTTGGCAACCACTTTGTCCTAACAGTTGCTTCCAAGGGTAACATAAGATGGAGGTTGCCCCTACATCCTTTGACACTTTTATTAAGTAGAATGTATATCAACCATTGGCACCTGGGAACAGCTCTCCACTCAGGCCTTGTTTGGTCCACCTTCTCTACAATAAGAATAGAGAGGCAGATTCAGACACATCCCTTCATCCTGATCAGGTTGTTTGCCATGGAAGATGACTTTTTCTCTCTTAGGTGCTTCATACCTGCCTACAACTTCTCCAGGTATCATTTGTGCACGGATATTTGAGGTTCTCATCAGGAGTAAGGTCTCCAACTTTCCTGTATTGTAAGAACCACTCTGTCCCTGCTCTTCTGTAAAATGATTGAGGGAACAGTGTATACTTGGGGTTAAAAACAGGTTTGATTTGGGTTAAGAATGATTCTGTGGGATTAATAATGGTATTGGGAACCTGCAATATTTACAAGAATATAGAGGTGAAATATAATTATGAAAAGAGAAACCTAGTTATGATTTGAAGCCCAGAAGGGTTTTGCCCTTGATTGGGATACTTAGCTTTGAATTATGTTCTGCAAAGATGTCTCAGATAATTCGGTATACAATGGCATAGGACCTTGTACATTGGATGATTGAATTTAGAAGAGAACATCTAGTCAAAAAGGGATATTCAGTAGGATTAGGAAGATAGTCAGTAGGTTTAGGAAGAAGAGTGAGTATAGGATTTGGACCAAAAGTTCTTTAGCAATAGACTTTCGGTTATAGAGTGAATGTAAATATCAGCACATATGAAGAGTCAGTCACTATGATGAACTGGGGAATATGTGTAGAAAAGAAGATATCAATGGAAACATTACGAAATCAGGCAAAGTATAAAGTGAGGGATAGAATTAGACATTTTCAACAGGGTTGAGTTTGAATATATAAATTAGGCAAAAACAAATATGTAGTCACGAATAGGATTGACAATTGACAGCATTAGACAACCTGGACATGGATGTTTTTAGTAATCCATGTTCACTTTCCATTTAGGCTTTGGTACAATCATAAGTGTGACCTTTCCATTTTTTGTCCAGAATATTACTGTGATAATGAGGTGACATGAGTATTTCCTTCACCATTTCTGGGAGCAATATATTGAAGATTTATAATTATAATTGGGGGTACAAAGAGGTGTACCCTGTGTCTATTAAGATAGAGATAAAGCATGAATAGACCATAATGTGAATAAATAATATAACTTTTTTGAACTTTATATAATGAATTGAATTGATATCTGAAAAATTACAGGAAATCGTATATTGATATACAATCATTCATTCCAACCAGTTATATATCTAATGGAAATATTATTGTTTGGTTTATCATGAAGAGTGTGTGAGTTTTGCTTCAAAAGTGATTATGGAAATCAAAAATAATGTGTTTGGAAAGAAGTCTCATGAAAAAAACAGTCAAGAAACCCTGACAATACATGTGTTCTGAAGCAAGAAGTGATTAAAGTTGAAACAAATGCCTGTAAATTTGTGAACTTGTGGATGAAGTGTATAACTTAAAATGTGCAAAAACTGAAGAAATAATAATGTACCAGTGTTGAGTACATATGAACGTCAAATTACATATCATGTCCCATAGGAATATACTTGCATTGATGTTAGACTGGGTCAGTTACTGTAGAATAATTAGGATTTGTATGCACCATTCACTGAAGTTAGTTTTCAGTACTAGGAAATAAATATGTATTTCAGGTGGATGAATACTTCTGATTATAATCTTGTGAAAAGTTGATTATAAATCCACATACATGAACATGAATGAATTTAGAGAGTTTACATTAGACACATATATTTCATATTTTGAAAAATCTCTAGAGTGTACAGATATATTACACACACACACACACACACACACAAACACACAAAACACTGACAGACATTTAAAAGAAGCAATATAAATGGCAATAGAAATTCATCAGTAAATATATATCACCCACATATGCAAAAATATTTATTTTACTGAACATGAATTTATGTATAATGTTCTTCTACTAGGAAGCTCCCCTATAGGTTGAATTTTCAGTTCCAACAGCGTTTAGGAGGTGTGAACTCTTCTCACAGTTTGTATATGCCAAGTCAGCCTCCTCAAAAGGTACGTGTGATACCTGGTAGGATTCTATATATGCATATAAATATACAAGTTAGAATAGGCTAAAGAGAAAGGGAAACAAGAATTCTCGTATTTTTTAAGTTTAAAAACTTATGGAGAACTTCTTTGATTAAAAATTGACTAAATTTATAACTTTTACCTTATATAATGCAAAAGGCAAGTCCAACTATACAACATGCCTCCAATGAACTGCTTGTATTTCTATAGGTTTGGGTTATTTTTCTCTATCATATTAGGATGAGTTGTTTGAGTCTAGTAGGTATGGGTTAGTGTCAGGGATTCAATATTTCAAAATGAAAATTGGAAAATGAATCCAATTTGTATGCATATATATGCTGCACAAATATCCTCCCACTCTCATCCAGAACAATGCCTTGACATTACCTTCACCCCAAGTAAGACACAATTAGAGGAGAAGAGTTAGAAAATCAGTGAACACATATCTGGAATGGAAAATGCTCAGGAGTTCACAACCTTGGAGGTGTTAGAGGAGTTTCCAAAAGCAAGGGACAGGGTAAACACTCCACAAACATGGAGCTCTGCTGGCCTAAAAACTTTTTGAGAAACTGCCCTGAGATAGGGCACTTAAATATATGTTGTTGTCAGGAGATTTGGCTTCCTTTGTAGTGAGACCATCAAAGCTGGGTCTGCATCTATGAGACCTGGAGGACATTGTTTCTGATGTTTCAATGAACATGAGGCAGCAGTGCTGATATTTTTCTTTTTAGGTAATCTGTGGCCTCTGGGGTCTAAGTGTCTCCCTGTTGAACTGTGAAGCCATTTGGCCCTCCTACACTTTTTGTGGGGTTTTTCTGCTGCACTGGTAGTTTGGTATTTGCTTCATAAAATAGAAGGAGTTCAACTGGGACACAGTGCTGGAGGAAGTTCTGTCACGTGTGGTGGGTCAGGGTCTGCAGGAAAATGCACCAACCAATCTTCTATCCCTCAAAGCTTGCCCCATTGCATCCTTGTCCATAGCAACCTGATTCTGAACATTGCCCTGAATCCTCTCCATATAACAAGATGCCTTTACTTATAAGGGTCTGCTGGCTGCACCATGTAAGCCACAAGCCATTTTTAAGCCAATGGAAGATCCAAATTGCTCCAACACAGAAGTTTTATCACACTCCTGCCCACCACAACTCTAGGCCCAGTTCTTAGGAGCCTGAAACTTACTGGGACCTCTGTTGTACACCATTTTCATAAAACCCAGTCAAGCAAGGCACTGTCAGGTACATCCATGATCAGCAGCAGGACATCCAAAGGTTCTCTAGTGCAACCTAGTCATGGGAATTTCAAAAATTTCATGGTATTTATCTAGACATTTTACAAGGATGAAGTTGGAAGCACTGTGGGTTTCAATTTTTTCAGGAACCATTAAATGGTGAGGAAGATTATTTCAATGAAAGCTCTGAAGAACCCTCACAGGCAAGGCTTCTCAAAGAGTGGACAAAAGGTCACATTAAGCCAGGCCCATTGAGGTCTACAATGTGAGTTCCATGTGTGTTTTGACTCTCAAATATGGCTGCCAAGTCTTTCGAATGAAATCATGTGATACCTTGGCTGAGATTCCCAGTGCTCTGTGCAAAGCCACTCTGGGGCTAGATCTCAGTTTCCAAGGGTGACTCTCATACATGGCCTCTTTAATCCCAACACAATACATGGCAATACTTTTCTGAGGTCAGTTTCTGAACTCAGTCTCTAAGGGGAATCACACCAAAGTTCAAGCTCAGGTAGACCCAGTTATGTCTTCCAACTGCCACACAAATATCCACAATTAAATCCAAAACACTCCCACATGTCACTCATCTTTTCTATATACCCACTCATCATAACCTTTGGCTGGAGGTTTCCATGAGGGGTGCTGCCCAAGACAGTGTCCAAAATAACCACCCTTGCCCCTCATTTGCCTAAAATCAGGGTGGCCTGGACATCCTTCCAGTGAACCAGGAGTGATCAAATTGGCCGGCCATTAAGATGGCACTGCTTCTCCAATTTGAGGCCTACTGACTGTGGGGTTTAGAGTCTTTATGTGATTTGGAGTCATGAGAAAAATCAAGCACTTATGGGCTATCCTCTGCAGGGTTTTGAGGAACACATTTAAACCAAATGATCACTATTCTCACTTGATGAAGGTCAGGAACCTTACAGAGGAATGCGAGAGACTTCATCCAAAATGAATGCTCTTTTGTCCATTTTGGTTTTGGATGCACACATGGGATCTTTCTTTAGATCCATCAGGTGCTAAGAATCTAAGCCACAGCCTCACACAGGGCCAAAAAGCTGATTCAGACACATCCCTTTCCAAAGCAATTAAGCAAAGAGCCACAGGTGATGCCCATTCATTTCTATTTGAAAACTATTTCTTTCGACTCTACAAAGGTGTGGCCTGAGGCAAAGACGTTCTGACATTCAGGGCAACAGAACAATTGGTAAGCAAAAGGCCCGAAGCAGGGTTTCTCCATTAGAATTTTCTGGTCACACTCATATTTGAGTTTTCTTAGATGCTCCCATTCCTTTCAGCAATCCAGTACATGGCCAAGTCTCAGAGCTTGGAGGTGGTACATATTTTGGACACAAAACAATGAGACTATTCTGGAAATTGGCGAGAATTAAGGAAGAAAACAGGACCTTAGCAAGATTGTAGGAGTTGCCCACCCATAAGTCAAGCCACAGTCCATTCATAAATTGGGCAAGATGAATCTTGGGAAGCTTTCTACTAGTCAGGACACATACAATGATTCATTCTCTTTTCTAATGTCTAAAACCACGGACACAGTGGGATACACAGACAAAGAGACACTGGCCTTGTCAAACAACTTACCAGAAACAGTTCACTCCAAAACAAACAAACTGCCTTTCCTACCTATTCTCAGAACATGAGACAAAACCTCAAACCCACACCCACACACACAAAGGCAGCTCCTTCCCCCAAGTAGGTCTGTGACTATCAGGAGTGTCCTCTGACAGGTGGGCCATACTATGTTCTGATGAAATCGCCTGTCCTGTGTCAGATATGGTCTCATTGGCCCAATCTGTGAAGTTGTCACTAGCCAGCTGTGAGCCACTACCTGCTTTCTCAGGAAAGGCCTCTCTTCAGAGCTTTCCTGACATTTGTCCATCCTCACATCAGTAGGTACCAAGAAAGACTGACTCTGTCCTTGTTAAATCCAAACAAGTGAGACCACTGGGACTGGGAATGGGACTGGCTCTGCGTGCCTGGCTTCCCGGATCCCAAGTTCAGAGAGTTTCATCACCAAGGAAGTGAGGTGAGATTACTTCCTTCAGGAATTTAATGAGGTCACTGCCTTGGCAACCACTTTGTCCTAACAGTAGCTTCCAATAGTCCTATGAGATGGAGGCAGCCCTTACTTCCTGTGACACTTTCATATGTTAGAATGGTATATCAACCATAGGCACCCAGGAACAGCTCTCCACACATGCCTGGTATGGTCCATCTTCTCTACATTAAGAAGAGAGGCTTATTCAGACAAAACCCTTCATTCTGGAAAGGTTGTTTGCGATGGAAGATGACTTTTGCTCTCTCAGGTCCTTCATAGCTGCCTAATCTTCTCCAGGGATCAAATCTGCATGGACCTTTGAGGTTCTCAGCAGGAGGCAGATCCCCTACATTCCTGTATTGTAAGATGAACTCTCTCGCTGCTCTTCTGTAAAGTTAGATTGAGGGAAGAGTGTATGGTTAGGGTTATTAACATGTTCGATTTGGATTACGAATCATCCTGCAGGATGATTAATAGTATTGGGAACCTGCGATATTTATGAGATTATAGAGGTGAAATATAAGTATGAAAACAGAAATGTTGGTAAGATTTGAAGCCCAGAAGGGCATTAGGCCCTTGATTGGGATACTTAGCTTTTAATTACGTTCTACACAGATGTCTCAGATAAATTGATAATCAATGGCATAGGACCTTATTCTTTGGATGTTTGATTTTAGAAGAGAACATCCACTCAAATTGAGATAGTCGGTGGGATTAGGAAGATAGTCGGTAGGTTTATAAAAAAGAGTGAGTATAAAATTTGGACAAAAATTTCTGTAGCAATAGGGTTTCGGTTATAGAGTGAATGTAAATGTCAGCACATGTGAAGAGTCAGTCACAATGATTAACTGGGGAAAATATGTAGGAAGGAAAATATCAATAGAGACATTATGAAATGAGGCAATGATATAGTGAGTGATAGGATTAGACATTTTCAACAGGGTTGAGATTGAGTACATAATCTTAGGAAGAAACAAATATGTAGTCACCAATAGGAATGACATTTGAAAGCATTAGGCAACCTGGATATGGATGTTTTTAGTAAGCCATGTTCACTTTCCATTTAGGATTTGGTACAATCATAAGTGTGACCTTTGCATTTTGTGCCCAGAAAATTATTGTGATCAAATATATATGTAGATCATATGATATGTGCATTTCTTCCACCATTTCTGGGAGCAATATTTGAGGACACATAAATTAGTATTGTGGGTACCAAGTGGTGTACCCTGTGTCTACGGATATAGAGATAATGCATGAATAGACCTTAGTGTGAATAAATAATATAACTTTTTTCACTTTAAATAATGGATTGAATTGATATCTTAAAATGTATAGGAAATCATATATTGACATACAATCATTCACTCCAACCAGTTACACATATAATGGTAATCTTAGGGTTATTGTTTATCTTGAAGTGTGTGTGAGTTTTGTTTCAGAAGTGTTTATGGAAATCGAAAATAATGTGTTTGGAAGGAAGTCTCATGAAAAGACCAGTCAAGAAATATGGAGGAATCCATGTGTTCAAAGCAGGAATTGATTGAAAGTGAAACAAATGGCTATAACTTTGCTAAATTGTGGATGAAATATATATCCTGTGATGTGCATAAACTGATGAAATAGTAATGTACTAGTGTTGAATAAAAATGAAGGTCAAAGTACACATCATGTCCCATAGGAATCTACTTGCATTGATGTTAAACTGGTTCAGTTACTGTAGAAATATTAGGATTTCATGCATTATTCACCATAGTTAGTTTTATTTTTTTTCATTTTTATTTATAATTGTTCAAAACATTACATAGTTGTTGTTATATCATATTTCACACTTTGATTCAAGTGCATTATGAACTCCCATTTTTACCCCATGTACAGATTACAGAATCACATCATTTACACATCTATTGATTCACATATTGCCATACTAGTGTCTATTGAATTCTGCTGCCTTTCCTATCCTCTACTATCCCCCCTCCCCTCCCCGCCCCTCCCCTCTTCTCTCTCTACCCCCTCTACTGTAATAAATTTGTCCCCCTTGTATTATTTTTCCCTTTCCCCTCACTTTCTCTTGTATGTAATTTTATATAACCCTGAGGGTCTCCTTCCAATTCCATGCAATTTTCCTTCTCTCTCCCTTTCCTTTCCACCTCTCATCCCGGTTTAATGTTAATCATCTTGTCATGCTCTTTGTCTCTCCTCTGTTCTTAGTTACTCTCCGTATATCAAAGATGAGATTTGGCATTTGTTTTTTAAGGATTGGATAGCTTCACTTAGCATAATCTGCTCTAATGCCATCCATTTCCCTCCAAATTCTATGATTTTTTTCATTTTTCAATGCAGAGTAATACTCCATTGTGTATAAATGCCACAGTATTTTCTCCATTCTTTCATTGAAGGGCATCTAAGTTGGTTTCACAGTCTTCCTGTTGTGAATTGTTCTGCTATGAACATCGATGTAGCAGTGTCCCTGTAGCATGCTCTTTTTAGGACTTTAGTGAATAGACTGAGTAGGGGAATAGCTGGGTCAAATGGTGGTTCCATTCCCAGCTTTCCAAGAAATCTCCATACTGCTTTCCAAATTGGCTGCACCAATTTGCAGTCCCACCAGCAATGTACAAGTGTACCTCTTTCCCCACATCCTTGCCAGAACTTGTTGTTGTTTGACTTCATAATGTCTGCCAATCTTACTGGAGTGAGATGGTATCTTAGGGTGGTTTTGATTTGCATTTCTCTGACTGCTGGAGATGGTGAGCATTTTTTCATGTACTTGTTGATTGATTGTAAGTCCTCATCTGATAAGTGTCTGTTGAGGTCCTCAGCCCATTTGTTGATTGGGTTATTTGTTATCTTATTGTCTAATTTTTTGAGTTTTTTGTATACTCTGGATATTAGGGCTCTATCTGAAGTGTGAGGAGTAAAGATTTCTTCCCAGGATGTAGGCTCCCTATTTACCTCTCTTATTGCTTCTTTTGCTGCGAAAAAACTTTTTAGTTTATGTCCCATTTGTTGATTCTAGTTATTAACTCTTGTGCTATGGGTGTCCAATTGAGGAATTTGGAGCCTGACCCCACAGTATGCACATCGTAAGCAAATTTTTCTTCTATTAGACACTGTGTCTCTGATTTGATATCAAGCTCATTGATCCATTTTGAGTTAACCTTTGTGCATGGCAAGAGAAAGGGATTCAGTTTCAATTTGTTACAAATGGATTTCCAGTTTTCCAAACACCATTTGTTGATGATGCTATCCTTCCTCCATTGCATGCTTTTAGCCCCTTTATCAAATATAAGATAGTTGTAGTTTTGTGGATTGGTTTCTGTGTCCTCTATTCTGTACCATTGGTCCACCGGCCTATATTGGTACCAGTACCATGCTATTGTTGTTACTATTGCTCTGTAGTATAGTTTGAAGTCTGGTATCGCTCTACCGCCTGATTCACACTTCCTGCCTAGCATTGTTTTTGCTATTCTGGGACTTTTATTTTTCCATATGTATTTCATGATTGCTTTCTTTATTTCTACAAGAAATGCCTTTGGGATTTTGATTGGCATTGCATTAAACCTATAGAGAAATTTTGGTAATATCGCCATTTTGATGATGTTAGTTCTGCCTATCCATGAACAGGATATATTTTTACATCTTCTAAGATTTTCTTATATTTCTCTCTTTAGGGTTCTGTAGTTTTCATTGTATAAGACTTTCACCTCTTTTGTTAGGTTGATTCCCATCTTTTTTTTTTTTTTTTAGGATATTGTGAATGGAGTGGTTGTTCTCATTTCCATTTCAGAGGATTGGTCGCTGATATAGAGGAATGCCTTTGATTTATGTGTGTTGATTTTATATCCTGCCACTTTGCTGAATTCATTTATTAGCTCTATTAGTTTTTTGTAGACCCTTTTGGGTCTGCTAGGTATAGAATCATGTCTTCTGCAATAGTAATAATTTAAGTTCTTCTTTTCCTATTTTTATGCCTTTAATTTCTTCCATCTGTCTAATTGCTCTGGCCAGTGTTTCGAGAACTGTATTGAACAGAAGTGGTGAGAGAGGTCATCCCATTCTTGTTCCAGATTTTAGACGGAATGCCTTCAATTTTTCTAGATTCAGAATGATGCTAGCTTGAGGCTTAGCATAGATTGCTTTTACAATATTGAGGTATGTTCCTGTTATTCCTAGTTTTTCTAGAGTTTTGAAGATAAAGGGATGCTGTACTTTGTCGAATGCTTTTTGTGCATCTATCGAGATGATCATATGGTTCTTATTTTTAAGTCTATTGATGTGGTGAATAACATTTATTGATTTTCGTATATTGAACAAGCCTTGCATTCCACGGATGAATCCTACTTGATGATGGTGCACAATTTTTTTAATATGTTTTTGTATCTGATTCGCCAGAATTTAATTAGGGATTTTTGCATTTAGGTTCTTTAGGGATATTGGTCTGTAGTTTTCTTTGTTTGAAGTGTTTATGTCTGGTGTAGAAATTAGGGTGATATTGGCCTGGTAGAATGAATTTGGAAGATCTCCCTCTTTTTCAATTTCCTGAAATAGCTTGATAAGTATTGGTATTAGTTCATATTTAAGGGTTTGTAAAACTCTGCTGTATACCCATACTGTCCTGGTCTTTTCTTAGTTGGTAATCTTTGGATGGTTTCTTCTATTTCCTCAATTGATATTGGTCTGTTTAGGTTGTCTATATCCTCCTGACTCAATCTGGACAGATCATATGACTTAATAAATTTTTTGATGCCTTCACTATCTTCTATTATATTGGAGTATAACGAATCAAATTAATTTCTTATTATCTTCTGTATTTCAGAAATATCTGCTGTGATTGCCAGGGGGTGACAAATAACTTGTGCAGATTGATACAGCAGGAGTGGAAGCCGTTTATTGTAGAATCCAAGCGATATTTATACATTTTATAAAGCTTATCTAATTAGCATAAAATAGATACAGCAGTCAACCAATAAGGAATCTCCACACTTAATGGCTTGCTTTTGTTACTTCAAAAAGCACTCCCTATGGCATTTGGCCGGGCGCCATCCAGACTTGTTTCCAGACCCTAACATTTCTCTGGCAAAATACCAGGTGCCATGCTGACTTGTTTATAGACCTTAACATGTGATATTGACTTTTTCATCCCGTATGCTAGTAATTTGAGATTTCTCTCTTCTTCTTTCATTAGCATGGCTAAGGGTCTGTCGATTTTATTTATTTTTTCAAAGAACCAACTTTTAGTTTCCTCAATTTTTTCAATTGTTTCTTTTGTTTCGATTTCATTAATTTCAGCTTTGATTTTAATTAAATCTTACCTTCTACTTATTTTGCTGTTGTTTTCCTCTTCTTTTTCTAGGATTCTGAGATGAAGTATGAGATCATTTATTTGCTGTTGTTTTTTTCTTTTTTTAAGGAATGAAATCCAAGCAATGAATTTTCCTCTTAGAACGGATTTCAATGTGCCCCATAGATTCTGATATGTTGTGCCTGTGTTTTAATTTATCTCTAAGAATTTTTTAATTTTCTCCTTTATGTCTTCTATAACCCATTGTTCATTCAGTAACCTGTTGTTCATTCTACAAGTGATGCATGATTTTTCCTTCCTTCTTTTATCATTGATTTTTAGTTTATATTCCATTATGATCAGATAAGATGCATGGTATTATCTCTACTGCTTTATATTGTCTAAGAATTGCCCTGTGACATAATATATGATCTATTTTTGAGAAGGATCCATGTGCTGCTGAGGAAAAATGTAACTGCTTGATGTTGTGGAGTATATTCTATATATGTCAATTAAGTCTAGGTTATTAATTGTGTTATTGAGTTCTATAGTTTTCTATTTCAACTTTTGTTTGGAAGACCTGTCCAGTGGTGAGAGAGGTGTGTTGAAGTCTCCCATGATTATTGTATGGTGGTCTATTAGACTCTTGATCTTGAGAAAAGTTTGTTTGATGGACATAGCTGCACCATTGTTTTGGGGCATATATATATTTATAATGGTTATGTCTTGTTGCTGTATGGTTCTCTTGAGCAGTATATAGTGTCCCTCTTTATCCCTTTTGATTAACTTTGGCTTGAAATCTATTTTATTTGATATGAGTATGGACAGTCCTACTTGTTTCCGAAATCCATATAAGTGATATGATTTTTCCCAACCTTTCCCCTTCAGTCTATGTATGTCTTTTCCTATCAAATGCGTCTCCTGTAGGCAGCATATTATTGGGTCTTGTTTTGTGATCCATTCTACTAGCCTCTGTCTCTTAATTGGTGAGTTTAAGGCATTAACATTTACAGTTATTATTGAGATAATGGTTGTTCTTCTAGCCCTATTTGTTTATTTATGTTATTAAACATGGATTGTTTTCTTCTTTGATTATTTCCCACTTTTACTGTACTACATCCCACTGTTGGTTTTTATTGTTATTTCCCTTTCTTCTTCCTGTAATATTTTCCGAGGATGTTTTGAAGAGATGGTTTTCTAGCTACAAATTATTTTAACTTTTTTTTTTATCATGGAAGGTTATAATTTTATCTTCCATTCTGAAGCTTGATTTCACTGGATACACAATTCTTGGTTGGAATCCATTTTCTTTCAGTGTTTGAAAAATGTTATTCAAGGATTTTCTAGCTTTCAGAGTCTGTGTTGAAAGATCAGCTGTTATCCTGATTGTTTTACCCCTAAATGTAATCTGCTTTTTTTCTCTTGTAGCATTTAAAATTCTCTCCTTATTGTGTACGTTGGGCATCTTCATTATAATGTGTCTAAGTGTGGATCTCTTATGATTTTGCACATTTGGCGTCCTGTAGGCTTCTAGGACTTGGGAGTCAGTCTGATTCTTCAAGTCTGGGAAGTTTTCTCGTATTATTTCATTGAATACATTCCTCATTGCTTTGGTTTTAACCTCTATACCTTCCTGTATTCCAATGACTCTTATGTTTGGTCTCTTTATGTTATCCCGTATTTCTTGGATATTCTGTTCATGGTTTCTTAACAGTCTTGCTGAGCTGTCTATGTTCTTTTCAAGTTGGAATACTTTGTCTTCATTGTCTGATGTTCTATCTTCTAAGTGTTCTACTCTGCTGGTAGTCTTCTCAATTGAGTTTTTTAGTTGGTTTATTGCTGTCTGCATTTCTAGGATTTCTGTTTGTTATTTTTTACAACCTCTATCTCTCTGTATAGCTGATCTTTTGCTTCTTGGATTTGTTTATGTAATTCATTGTCGAAGTGATCTTTCATTGTCTAATTTTGCTGTCTAATGTCTTCCTTGAGACTCCAGATCATCTGAAGTATGTATATCCTGAGTTCTTTATATGACATTCCATCTGCTGCAGCTATTACCCGTGGACCCCTGGGGTGTTCTGCCGATCGGTCGCAGGTCTGCCTACCTTGTAGGTGCTGGCGGTGGCTCTGCTCTGCCCCTATTCCAATTGGGGTGACGTGACTACCATGCAGGTGTGTTGCTGGGCCTGTTCCGCCAGTTTGTCGCAGGTCTGCCTGCTTGCGGGCACGGGCAATGGATCTGCTCTGCTCCTATTCCAAATGGGGTGAAGTGTCTGCCGTGCCGGCAGGGTGATGGGCCTCTTCTGCCAGTCAGGTGCAGGTGTGCCTACCTTGCGGGCGCGGGTGATGGCTCTGCTCTGCCCCTACTCCAATTGGGGGGTCGTGACTACCATGCCGGCAGGTTGCTGGGCCTGTTCTGGGTGCGGGCGAAGGCTCTGCTCTTCCCCTACTAATATTGCGGTGACCTGACTACCATGCCGGTGGGCCACTGGGATTGTACTAGGTGCGGGAGAAGGCTCTGCTCTGCAACTACTCCAATTCGGTTGATGTGACTACCACGCCTGCAGGTCGCTGGGCCTGTTCTGGGCAAGGGTGGCGGCTCTGCTCTGCCTCTATTCCAATTGGGGTGACGTGACTACCATGCAGGTGTGTCGCTGGGCCTGTTCCGGGCATGGGCGGCGGCTCTGCTCTGCCCCTCTGGCTTGATGACAAAGTGAGAGAGACCCGGGTGTTTGTGACTCACTTTCTTTACCAGGAGACCAACTGTTTCTGTCACCGCTGGTATCAATGAGGTTATCTCCTCTGCTGCTTTCTGATGACATCAGATCTCTGCCATGTTGGTATCCCATGCAAAAGGCAGCATTTCGTTCCCTTTGTTGGGTGACTAAAGCAATCGGTGAGTCCTGACCGGCATTCACAAGCCCCGTCTCAATCCTGTTGCCACTGCCTATGAAGGCTCGGTTGATATTTACTGATATTCAGCAAGACCCGGACCGAGAAGCAGTTTCTGCCGGTTCTTTAGCCCTGGGCCAGATCAGTTCCTGGAGGCGGAATTCGGCCGCTCTGGGCTCGCTGTATGTTCTAATAGAAGCAGGCTCCAAGACGCAGTTTCTGCGTGTTCTTTAGCACTGAGCCTGAGTAATTTGACTGTAACACAAAGGTGAATGGCATCCTGAAATTACCTGTTCTATAGCTGAATAAGCTGCGATCAGTCGAAAACAGGGATGATGAAGTCACCTCTCCATGATGGTGGCCGCTGGGTTCCTCTGTGGTCTGACGGGTGTGGAGAAACGAGTTGGACTGCATGCTTTCCCATCTCAAACCCAGAATTCAGCACTGAGCACAGTGATTGCATACCTGGCAGGAGCCCACAGTACCTGCACCGCTGTATATTTGCCTTGCTATCTCATCGTTTCCCAGCACGCGCCACAGACTCTAGCCACGGAGCGATTTCCTGAATTAGTCGCATGACCTTCTGTGAGGACAAATCACTCGCGTTTGAGCCCCCGTAGCTGATCCTCCTGAGATGGAAATATGTACACTTGGTTTTGGAGAACCACAATTTTGCAGGAAATTCCTAACAAGATAGGTTTTAGCCATTCTAACTCGTCATTCTCCCTCACAGTGACGCAGTACATGGGGGTGATGCACTCCCTTCGCAGCCATCATATGATCCCCTGAAGTTAGTTTTCAGTACTAGGAAACAAATAAGTATTTCAAGTGGATGATTTTTTCTGAGAATAATCTTTTGAAAAGTTGATTATAAATCCACATACATGAATATGAATGAATTTAGGGAGTGTATAATAAGAAAAATATACTTCATATTTTGAAAAATCTGCAGAGTGAAAAAAAATATATATATATGTATATATATATATATATATATATATATATATATATATATACACATACACACAGAGACATTAAAAAGTAGCATTATGTATGCCAATCGAAATTCACCATGAAATATATATCATCCACAGATCCAAAAATATTCATTTTAATGAACATGGATTTATGTCGTTCAACTAAGAAGCTCACCCGTATGTTGAATTTTCAGTTCCAACAGCATTAAGTAGGAGTGATCTCTTCTCACAATTTGTATCTGCCACGCCAGCCACCTCACAAAATGTACGAGTGATACCAGGTAGAATTCGATATGTGCATATAAAAATACATGTGATGAATAGGCTACAGAGAAAGGGAGACAGTTATTCACATATTTGTTTACTTTTAAAACACATGGAGAACTATTTCAATTAAAATTTGCTAGATTTATAACACCTACCATTTATCATACAAAAGGCAAGTCCAACTATACACCATGCCTCCTGTGAACCTCTTGTATTTCTATTCTGTTTGGGTTATTTTTCTCCATAATATTAGCATTAAAAGTCAAAGTCTATTAGGGTATGTGTTAGTGTCAGGGATTCAGTATTTCGAATGGAAAATTTGAAAATGTATCCAATGTGTATGCAAATATGTGCTACACAAAAAACTTCCCACTCTCATTCAGAACAATGCCTTGACATTACCTTCGCCCCACATAAGACACAATTAGAGGAGAGGAGTTAGAAAATCTGTGAATACATATGTGGAATGGAAAATGCTCAGGAGTTCACAAATTTGGAGGTGGTAGAAGAGGTTCCAAAAGTAAGGGACAGGGTAAACACTCCACAAACATGAAGTTCTGCCAGCCTGACATCTGGAGAAACTGCCTCTAAGGTTTGGCAATGAAATATATGCTGTTGTCAGGAGCATTAGCTTCATTTGGAGTGACACCATCAAAGCTGGGTCTTCATCTATGTGACATGGATGACATTGTTTCTTATTTTCCAATGAACATGAGGCAGCAGTGCTGAATTTTCTATTTGTATGTAACTTGTGGCCACTGGGGTCTAAGTGTCTCCCCGTGTGCAGTGTAAATCCATTTGGTCATCCTCCACTATTCATGGTGTTTCAAGCTGCTGCACTGGGAGTTTGGAATTTGCTTCATGAATTAAAGAGTTCAACAGGGACACAGTGCTGAAGTGAGTTCTGTCAATTGTGGTGGGTTGGGTTCTACAGGAGAATGCAACAACCAGGCTTCTATCCCACATTGCTTGCCCCATTGACCATAGCAACCTGATTTTGAACATTGCCCTGAAACCTCTCCATATAACAATATGCTTTTACATATAAGAGTCTACTGGCTGCAAAATGTCAGTCACAATCAATTTGCAAGCCAATGGCAGATCCACATGGCCCACCACAGATGTTTTATCACCCACCTGCCAACCACTGCTCTAGGACAACTACTCAGCAGGATCTAACTTACTGGCATCCCTGTTCTACACCATTTTCATAAAACCAAGTCAATCAGGGCACTGTCTTACATACTCATGATCAGCAACAGGACATCCAAATGTTCTCCTGCCACCCGGTCATGGGATTTTCAAAAATTTTTATGGTATTTATCTAGCCAATTTTCAAGAAAGAAGTTGGAGGCACTGTGTGTTTCAATTTATTCAGGAACCATTAAATGGTGACTAAGCTCATTTCAATGAAAACTCTGGAGAATTCTCACAGGCAAGGCTTCCCAAAGAGTGGCCAAAATGTCAGATTAAGCCAGGCCCATTTAGGTCTACAATGTGAGGTCCATGTGTGTTTTGACTCTCAAAAATGGCTGCCAAGTCTTTAAGAATAAAATCATGTGATATCCTGGATGAGATTTCCTGTGATCTTTGGAAAGTCAACTTGGGCCTAGATGTCACTTTCCAAGGGCAACTCTCATGCATGGCCATCTAAAATCCCAACACAATTCATGGCAATACTTCTCTGAGATCAGTACCAGAACTCAGTCTCTAAGGGGAATCACACCAGAGTGCAAGCCCAGGTGGACCCAGTCATCTCTTCCAACCACCATTCAAATGCCCACAATTAAAACCAAAACACTCCCAAATGGCCCAAATCTTCTTCCATATAGACACTCATCATAACCTGTGGCTGGAGGTTTCCATGAGGGGAGCAGCCCACGTCAGTGTCCAAAATAAGCTTCCTGCCCCTCATTTGCCTAAAGTCAGGGTGGCGTGGACACCCTTCCTGTAAACCAGGAGTGATCAAATAGGCCTTCCTTTAATACTGTTTGGCTTCTCCAACTTGAGGACTACTGACTTTGAGGTTTAGATTCTTTAAGTGAATTGGAGTCATGAGAAAAAACAAGCATCTATGGGCTAGCCTCTGCTGGGTTTTGAAGAACTTATTTGACCCAAAGGATCCCTGTTCTCACTTGATGGATTTCAGGAACCTACCAGAGGAAGGCAAGAGAGTTAATCAACAATATCTGATCTTTTTGCCATTTTGGTTTTGGATGCATGCATGGGATCTATCTTTAGATCCATCAGGTGCTGAGAATCTAAGCCACAGCCTCACACAGGGCCAAGAGACTGATTCAGACATATCCCTTTTCAAAGCAATTAAGCACGGATCCACAGGTGATGCCCATTTATTTGCATTTGAAAACTGTTTTCTTCAGGCTTCACAAAGTGGTGGCTTGAGGCAAAGATCTTCCTGACATTCAGGGCAACAGAACAATAGGTAAGCAAAAGGACCAAAGCAGGGTTTCTCCACTGAGACTTTCCTGGTCAACTGATATCTGAGATTTCTGAGATGCTAGCCATTCCCTTCAACTATCTAGTACATGGCCATGTCACAGATATTGGAGGTGGTACATATCTTGGACACAAAACCATGATACTATTCTGGAGTGTTGCCAGAATTGAAGGAGAAAACAGGAAATTATGAAGCTAGTAGGTGTTGCCCATCTATAAGGCAAGCCTGAGTCCACTCATATATTGGGCACAATGAATGCTGGCAAGCTTTCTAGTAGACAGGAAACATCCATTCATCCATTCTCTCTTCTAATGTCTACAATCATGAACACAGTGGGATACACAGACACTCGCATTGTCAAAGGACTTACTAAAAATAGTCTACTCTAAACCAAACAAACCGCCTTTCCTACCTATTCTGAGAACATGAGCCAAAACCACAAAATCACACCCACACCCAAAAAGGCACCTCCTTCCCCCAAGTAGGTCTGTGACTCTCCGGAGTGTCCTCTGACTGGTGGGCCATACTATGTTTCCCCAAAATGACCTCTCCTGTCTCAGTTCTGGTCTGCATGGCCAACTCTGTGAAGTTGTCAAGAGCCAGTGGTGAGACACTACCTGCTTTCTCAGGAAAAGTCCCTCTTCAAAGGTTTCCTGGCATTTCGTCATCCTCACATCTGTAGGTTCCAAGAAAGACTGACTCTGTCCTTGGTAAATCCAAACATGTGAGACCACTGGGACTGGGACAGGGACTGTCTCTGAGTGCCTGGCTTCCTGGATCCCAAGTTCAGAGAGTTTTATCACCAAGGAAGTGAGGTGAGGTCACTTTCTTCAGGATCTGAATTATGTCACTGCCTTGACAAGCACTTTGCCCTAACAGTTGCTTCCAAAAGTCCCATGAGGTGGAGGCTGCCCCAGTTTTCCTGTAACACTTTCACAAGTTAGAATGTCATATCAATCATAAGCACCCCGGAACAGCTCTCCACACAGAACTGGTTTGGTCCATCTTGTATACATTAAGAAGAGAGAGAATGATTCAGACACAACCCTTCAACCCGACCAGGATGATTGCCATGGAAGATGACTTTTGCTTTCTGAGGTCTTTCATAGCTGCCTTCATCTTCACCAGGGATCATTTCTAAATGAACATTTGAGGTTCTCAGCAGGTGAAGATACCCTACATTCCTGTATTTTAATACCAACTCTGTCCCTGCTCTTCGGTAAAGTTAGTGTATGGTTAGGGTTAATTATATGTTCGATTTGGGTTAGGAATCATTCTGCAGGATGAATAAAGGGATTGGGTACCTGCGATATTTATAAGAATATATAAGTGAAATATATGTATGAAAACGGAAATCTAAGAAAGATTTGAAGCCCAGAAAGGCATTGGGCCCTTGATTGGGATACATAGTGTTGAATTACGTTCTGTACAATTGTCTCAGTTAAATCAATATACAATGGCATAGGACCGTGTACCTTGGATGATTGAATGTAGAAGAGAACATCCAGTCAAAAAGTGATAGTCGGTAGGATTAGAAAGATAGTCGGTAGGTTTAGGAAGAAGAGTGAGAATATGATTTGGAATAAAAAGCTTATTTAGCAATAGGGTTTCGTTTAGAGAGTGAATGTAAATGTCAGTACATGTGAAGAGTCATTCACAATAATGAACTGGGGAAATAATGTAGAAAAGTAAGTATCAATAGCGACATAACGAAATCAGGCAAAGTATAAATGAGTGATAGGATTAGACATTTTCAACAGGGTTGAGTTTGAATATATAATCATAGGTAAAAACAAATATGTTGTCACCAATGGGATTTACATTTGAGAGCATTAGGCAACCTGGACACGGAAGTTATTAGTTATCCATGTTCACTTTCCTTTTAGGCTTTGGTACAATCATAAGTGTGACCTTTACATTTTTTTTGTTCAGAATATTACTGTGGTAAAATGTATATGTAGATCAGGTAACATGAGTATTTCTTTCACTATGTCTGGGAGCAATATTTTGAAGACATATACATTAGTATTAGGGGTACAAAGAGGTGTACCCTGTGTCTATGAATATAGAGATAATGCATGAATAGACGATAATATGAATAAATAATGTAACTGGTTCCACATTAAATAATGGATTGAATTGAAATCTGAAAATATATAAGAAATCTTATATTGATATATAATCATTCATTCCAACCAGTTATATATCTAATGGTAATATTAGGATTATGGTTTATCATGAAGGGTGTTTGAGTTTTGCTTTATAAGTGATGATGTTAAAGGAAAATAATGTGTTTGGAAAGAAGTCTCATGAAAAGACCAGTCAAGAAACATAGAAGAATCATGTGTTCTGAATCAGGAAGTGATTGATCGTGAAACAAATGCCTATAAATTTTCTAACTTGTGAACGAAATATATATCCTATGATGTGCATTAACTGAAGGAGTAGTAATGTACCAGTGTTGAATAAAAATGAAAGTCAAAATACACATCATGTCCCCTAAGAATATACTTGCATTGATGTTAAACTAGCTCCGTAACTGTAGAAATATTAGGTTTTGTTTGCACCGTTCACTGAATTTAGTTTTCAGTACTAGAAAACAAATATGTATTTCAGGTGGATGATTATTTCTGAGAATAATCTTGTGGAAAGTTGATTATAAATACACATATATGAATATGAATGAATTTAGGGAGTGTATAATAAGACACATATATTTCATATTTTAAAAAATCTGGAGAGTGTGTATATATATATATATATATATATATATATATATATATATATATATATATACACTCTCATACATACACACTCACATGCACAGATATAAAAATTAGCAATACAGGAGATCCATCATGAAGGCAGGCATGGAAAAATCAAGTCTCTGACCTCTTCAGCTGAGCGGGCATAGGGAGTCGTAAACTGTCTAAATGCTGTTTGCTCAGAATCAGTAGGCAATGTTGACCTGATGTGGATCTGGGGCGAACATTCTGGGCCCCTCAGAACACACACCGAGCCTGGATGGGCTGCATTCAACCTCCGGTTTGCCTGGTTCTCATGACTCAGAACTAAGATCCCACTGAAATAACTGTTTGGCCCTTCTGAACTTTCAGAGGTAAAAGCCAACCAAGCCTTCAAAAGCAGTGGCCACAGGATTGAAACGGCGCTTGGGAGAGACAGTCAGGACCCACCCGTTGCGTTGGTTACCTTGCAAAGGGAACAAACGGTCACCATTTGCATGGGATACCACCATAGCATAGAAATGACTTCACGGGCAGAGGAGATAACTTCATTAAAACCAGCGTGACAGGTGTGTAATCCCCTAGCCATCTCTCTCAACACAGCGGGGAAACCTTAAGGGCCCCTCCCAGCTCAGCCTTAAGGGCCTCTCCCAGCTCTCCCATGAGCACAATAGCCAGACCTAGGGAATCAGGATTGGCTCGGGACTAGCGCGTGGAATTCCCGGCTCCTGATCCCACAAGTGCTGACAATTGAGGTCTCTTACACCACGTACCGGGGGCATGGCTCCCAGAGGGCAAGAAAATTCACTGGGGGTCCTCATCCCCAAGCTATACAAAACTAGGGTCTGAGGGAGGCAAACAGGGAGAGTGTGCCCAGGCATTCATGAAAACAGGGCTGCCAGGAGTAGAGTTCTGGCTTGTAACCACTATTGTGGTGAGCATCACAGGTGAGCAAGGCATGGCTTGAGGAAGCACAAGAGAAGGCCCTAGGCACTCAGGATTGGAGATCCGCCAAGTCTGGGAGGAAGAGCTGCTGCACAGTGATTGGTTCCCACTTATTCAGAGGAGAAGCTTTGCCCAGTGCACACAGCTCCACCTACTGAAAGAGAAGTTAATTGAACTCTATGACTGCATTTATTATTATTATTTTTTTAATTTATATTTTTTCTATTTCTTTCATTTTCATTTTTGTTGTTGTTGTTCTTTAACTTTTTTAATGTTTTTATTTTTTTTATTTTATCATTATTATTATTAATATTATTTTAAATTTTAATTTTCATCTTTTAATTATAATTATTTAAATTTTTTTTCTTTATTTATTTTCTATTTTTCTTTTGTCTTTTCATTTCTTTTCAATTTTCTTATTCCCCCTTCCTTGAATTCTACCTGCCTACTCTCATTCTCTTTAGTGACTTCTTCCCTTCCCTTCTAATATCTTTCCTCTGAAGCATCAAATAAATTTATAAGAGTAAGCAGTAACTCAGCAGTCAAACAAAACAAGAAGTAACATGAGCAGCATAAAAAAACAAGGAAGAAAAGGAGTACAAACAACAATGGACAGCCTAAATATTCAGAAGGAATCATCAGAAAAATGGTCATATAAAGAACTCAAGGAATACCTTAGACAGATGGAATGGAACCTTAAAGAGGATACGAGACATCAAAACCAAACAGTGAAAGAACACATTGAAAATGAATTACATAAACAGATATAAAAAGAAATTAAGCATCTTTATTAGGAGATAGAGATTATAAAAAAATCAAACAATAATTCTAGAAATGAAGGAAATGATAAACCAAATTAAAAACTCAATTGAGAGTATCACTAACAGAGTGGAGCGAGTAGAAGACAGAATGTCAGATAATGAAGACAAAATATATCATCTTGAAAAAAGTCTAGCCAACAAAGAAATGCTGGTAAAAAGTCATGAGAAAAACATCCAAGAGATATGGGATATCATAAAAAAAAAAAAAACTTATGAGTCATCTGGATAGAGTAAGGTACAGAGATTCAAACCAAGGGAATGAGTAACGTGCTGAATGAAATAATTACAGAAAACTTTCCAGAAATAAAAATGGAAACGGATAAAAAAAATTGTAGATGCTTACAAGACACCGAGCACAAAAAAATCACAGTAGACCAATGCCAAGAAACATTGTTATGAAGATATCCAATGTACAAAACAAAGAGAAAATATTAAAAGCTACAAGAGAAAGGAGGCAGATTACAATCAGGGGTAAACCAAAAATGTTAACAACAGATTTTTCATCACAGACGCTGAAAGTGAGAAGATCCTGGAACAACGTATTTCAAACACTTAAAAACAATGGATGACAACCAAGAAATCTGTATTCAGAAAAATTAAGTTTCAGGTAAGACAACTAAATAAAAATATTTTGTGATAAACAAAAGCTAAAAGAATTTGCAGCCAGAAAACCAGCATTGCAAAGCATCTTAAGGAAAACACTACACGAGGAAAAAATGAATATCAACAACGAAAACCATCAGTGGGAATTGCCTCAGTAATGACAGAGGGAGGGGGAAAAGCTAATCATGGATAAACAAACTAAATTTTAAAAAAAAGATAAATAATCAAAGACGGGTGGCAATACAAACCATATATCAATAGTAACTCTAATAGTTAATGGCTTAAACTCTCCAATAAAGTGACATAGGCTTGTAACGTGGATTAAAAAAAACAAATCCAACAATATGTTGCTTCCAGGAGACACATCTGAATGGAAAAGACATACACAGGCTGAAGGTGAAAGGTTGGGAAAATTTATACCATGCACACGGTCCTTGTAAGCAAGCAGGGGTGGCCATCCTCATACGGAATAAAATCGACTTCAAGACTAATTTAATCAAAAGGGATAAGGAAGGACATTATATACTGTTAAAAGAAACCATTCACCAACAAGACATAACAATTATCAATATTTATGCAGAAAACAATGGTGCTGCGACATTTATAAAACAAATTCTCCTCAATTTCAAGAATCAAATAGACCACAACACAATAATTATGGGAGACTTCAACTCACCTCTCTCACCATTGGACAGATCCTCCAAACAAAAGTTGAATAAAAAAAATATAGAATTCAATATCACAATCAATACCCTAGACTTAACTGACATATATAGAATATATCAACCATCATCAAGTGGATATACTTTTTTCTCACCAGCACATGGATCCTTCTCAAAAATAGACCATATATTATGGCGTAGGGCAACACTCAGTAAATATAAAGGGGTGGAGATAATACCATGAATTTTTTTCTGATCACAATTGAATGAAACTGGAAACCAATGGTAAAAGAAGGAAGGAAAAATCCTACATCACATGGAAAATGAACAATATATTACTGAATGATCAATGGGTTACAGAAGACATAAAAGAGGAAATCAAAAAATTCTTAGAGATAAATGAAAATACAGACACAACATATCAGATTCAATGGGACACAATGAAACAAGATTCAAGAGGCAAATTCATCGCCTGGAGGTCATTCCTCAAAAAAAGAAAAAAAAAAAAAACAACAACAAATAAATGAGCTCTCACTTCATCTCAAAGCCCTAGAAAAGGAAGAGCAAAACAACAGCAAATGTAGCAGAAGGCAAGAAATAATTAAAATCAGAGCGTAAATCACGAAATTGAAACAAAAGAAACTATTAAAAAATTAACAAAACTAAAAGTTGGTTCTTCGAAAAAATAAATAAGATGGACAGACCCTTAGCCATGCTAACGAGGAGAAGAAGAGAGAGAACTCAAATTACTAACATACGGGATGAAAAAGGCAATATCACAACAGAAGCTACATAAATACGAAAGACAATTAGAAATTATTTTGAAAACCTATATTCCAATAAAATAGAAAATAGTGAAGACATCAATACATTTGTTAAGTCATATGATTTGCCTAGACGGAGTCAGGAGGATACACACAATTTAAACAGACCAATATCAATCGATGAAATAGAAGAAGCAATCAAACGACTACCAACCATGAAAAGCCCAGGACCGGATGGGTATACAGCGGAGTTTTACAAAACCTTTAAAGAAGATTTAATACCAATCCTTTTCAAGTTATTCAGGAAATAGAAAAACAGGGAGCTCTGCCAAGTTCATTCTATGAGGCCAACATCACCCTGATTCTGAAACCAGACAAAGACACCTCAATGAAAGAAAACTACAGACCAATATCTCTGATGAACCTAGATGCAAAAATTTTCATTAAAATTCTGGTGGTTTGGATACAAAGGCACATCAAAAAAATTGTGCACCATGATCAACTAGGATTCATCCCTGGGATGCAAGGAGGGTTCAATATATGGAAATCAATAAATGTTATTCACAACATCACTGGACTTAAAAATAAGAACCATAAGATCATCTTGATAGATGCAGAAAAACCATTAGACAAAGTAGAGCATTCCTTTATGTTCAAAACATTAGAAAAACTAGGGATAACAGGAACATACCTCGACATTGTAAAAGCTATCTATGTTAAGCCTCAGGCTAGCATCATTCTGAATGGAGAAAAAATGAAGGCATTCCCTCTAAAATCTGGAACAAGACAGGAATGTCCTCTATCACCACTTCTATTCAACATAGTTCTCGAAAAACTGGCCAGAGAAATTAGACAGATGAAAGACATTAAAGGCATAAAAATAGGAAAAAAAGAACTTAAATTATCACTATTTGAAGATGACATGATTCTATACATAGAAGACCCAAAAGGGTCTACAGAAAAAACTACTAGAACTAATAAATGAATTCAGCAATGTGGCAGGAAATGAAATCAACATGCATAAATCAAAGGCATTTCTGTATATCAGCGACAAAACTTCTGAAAAGAAAATGAGGAAAAACATTACATTCACAATATCCTCATAAAAAATTAAATACTTGGGAATCAACCTAACAAAAGAGGTGAAAGATTTATACAATGCAAACTACAGAACCCTAAAAAGAGAAGTAGAATAAGATCTTAGAAGATGGAAAAATATACCCTGTTCATGGATAGGCAGAATGAACATCATCAAAATGGCGATATTACTAAAAAGTTCTCCATAGGTTTAATGAAATGCCAATCTAAATCCCAAAGGAATTTTTTGTAGAAATAAATAAACCAATCATGAAATTCATATGGAAAAATAAACGACCCAGAATAGCAAAAGCAATTCTAACAAGGAAGTGTGAATCAGGCGGTATAGCGATACCAGATTTCAAACTATATTACAGAGCAATAATAACAAAAACAGCATGGTACTGGTACCAAAACAGGCGGGTGGACCAATGGTACAGAATGGAGGACACAGAGACTAATCCAAAAAGCTACAACTATCTTATATTTGATAAAGGAGCTATAAGCATGAAATTGAGGAAGGATACCATCTTCAACCAATTGTGTTGGGAAAACTGGAAATCCACATGCAACAAAATGAAACTGAATCCCTTAATCTCGCCATGCACAAAAGTTAACTCAAAGTGGATCAAGGAGCTAGATTCAAATCAGAGACTCTGCATTTGATAGAAGAAAAAGTTGGTTCCTATGTACATATTGTCTGGTCAGGCTCCAAATTCCTTAATAGGACACCCATAGCACAAGAGTTAATAACAAGAATCAACAAATGGGAGTTACTTAAACTGAAATTTTTTTTTTTCTCAGAAAGAGAAACAATAAGAGAGGTAAATATGGAGCCTAGTTCATGGGAACAAATTTTTACTCCTCACCCTTCAGATGGAGCCCTAATATCCAGAGTATACAAAGTATACAAAGAACTCAAATAATTAGACAATAAGATAACAAATAACCCAATGGGCCAAGGACCTGAACAGACACTTCTCAGAGGAGGACATAGAATCAATCAATAAGTACATGAAAAAATGCTCTCCATTTCTTGCAGTCAGAGAAATGCAAATCAAAACCACCCTAAAATACCATCTCAATCCAGTGAGATTGGTAGCCATTATGAAGTCAAACAACAACAAGTGCTGGCGACGATGTGGGGAAAAGGGTACTCTTGTACATTGCTGATGGGACTGAAACTGGTGCAGCCAATTTGGAAAGCAGTATGGAGATTCCTGGGAAAGCCGGGAATGGAAGCACCATTTGAACCAGCTATTGCCCTTCTCGGACTATTCCCTGAAGACCTTAAAAGAGCATACTACAGGGATACTGCCACATCGATGTTCATAGCAGCACAATTCACAATTGCTACACTGTGGAACCAACCCAGATTCCCTTCAATAGATGAATGGATAAAAAAAAAATGTTTTTTTATATACTATGGAGGATTACGCAGCACTAAAAAATGACAAAATCATGGAATTTGCACGGAAATGCATGGCACTAAAGCAGATAATGCTTAGTGAAGCTAGAAAATCCCAAAAAAACAAATACCAAATGACTTATTTGATATAATGAGAGCAACTAAGAACAGAGCAGAGGGGAAGAGCATGAAGAAAAGATTAACATTAAGCAGAGACATGAGGTGGCAGGGAAAGGGAGAGAAAAGAGAAATTGCATGGTAATGGAGGGAGACCCTTATTGTTACAAAAAAATTACATATAAGAGGTTGTGAGTGTAATGGGAAAATAAACAATAAGAGAAATGAATGACAGTAGGTAGGGTAGAGAGAGAAGATGGGAAGAGAGGGGAGGGGGGATAGTAGAGCATAGGAAAGGTAGCAGAATACAACAGTAACTAATAAGACATTATGTAAAAATATGGATGTGTAACTGATGTGATTCTGCATTCTGTATTTGGAGTAAAACTTGGAGTTCAAAACCCACTTGAATTTAATGTATGAAATATGATATGTCAAGAGCTTTGTAATGTTTTGAGCAACCAATAAAAGAAAAAAAAAGTAGCAATATATATGCCAATCTAAATTCATCATGAAATATATATAATCCAAAGATCGAAAAATATTCATTTTACTGAACATGGATTTATGTATAATGTTATTCAACTAGGAAGCTCACCTGTAGGTTGAATTTTCAGTTCCAACAGCGTTTAGGAGGAGTGATCTCTTCTCACAATTTGCATCTGCCAATTCAGCCACCTCACATGTGTGTACAAGTGATATCAGGTAGGATTCTATATGTGCATATAAAAATACATGTGCTGAATAGGCTACAGAGAAAGGGAGACAGGGATTCACATATTTGTTAATTTTAAAAACACATGTAGAACTATTTCAACAAAAAAATTGACTAGATTTAAAACTCCTACATTATATAATGCAAAAGGCAATTCCAACTATACACCATGCCTCCTCTGAACTGCTTGTATTTCTATTCTTTTTGGGTTATTTTTCACCATCATTTTAGGATTATTAGTCAGAGACTAGTAGGGTACGGGTTAGTGTCAGGGGTTAAGTATTTCAAATGGAAAATTGGAAAATGAATCCAATGTGTATGTAAATATGTGCTACACAAAAATCTTCCCACTCACATCCAGAACAATGCCTTGACAATACCTTTGCCCCAAGTAAGACACAATTAGAGTAGAAAAGTGTAAAAATCTAGGAATACATATATGGAATGGAATATGCTCGGGAGTTCACAACCTTGGAGGTGGTAGAGGAGTTTCCAAAAGTAAAGGAAAGGGTAAACACTCCACAAACAAGGAGCTCTGCTGGCCTAAGAATTCTTGGGAAATGGCCTCTGAGGTTGGGATCCTGAAATATATGTTGCTGTCATGAGCTTTAGCTTCCTTTGTAGTGAGACCATCAAAGCTGGGTCTGCATCTATGTTACCGGGAAGAGATGGTTTCTTATATTCCAATGAACATGAGGCAGCAGTGCTCAATTCTCTCTTTGTAGGTAAACTGTGGCCACTGGAGGCTAAGTGTCTCCCAGTGGGGACTGTGAAGACATTTGGTCATCCTCCACTTTTCATAGTGTTTTTTGCTGCTGCACTGGGAATTTGGTATTTGCTTCACAAAATATAAGAAGTTCATCTGGGATACAGTGCTGGAGGGAGTTCTGTCACTTGTGGTGGGTCAGGGTCTGCAGGAGAATGCACCAACCAGGCTTCTATCGCACAGAGCTTGCCCCAATAACCATAGCAACCTTATTCTGAACATTGCCCTTAAAGCTCTCGATATAACAGGATGCCTTTACATATAAGGGTCTCATGTCTGCACTATATCAGTCACAAGCCATTTGGAAGCCAATGGCAGATACACATAGCCCCTCCATGATGTTTTATCACACTCCTTCCCACCACTGTTCTAGGCGCACTACTCAGAAGGCTCCAAATTACTGGCATCTCGTGTTCTACATCATTTTCATGAAACCCAGTCAAACAAGGCACTGTCTGGTATACACATGATAAGCAACAGGACATCAAATTTTCTGCAGTTCCACCTGGTCATGGGAATTTCAAAAATTTCATGGTATTTATTTAGCAATTTTTCAAAAATGAAGTTAGAGGCACTGTGCGTCTCAATTCATTCAGGAACCATTAAGTGTTGAGAAAGTTCATTTCAATGAAAGCTCTAGAGAACTCTCACAGTCAAGGCTTCTCAAAGAATTACCAAATGGTCACATAAAGCCAGGCCAATTGACGTCTACAATGTAAGGTCCATGTGTGTTTTGACTCTCATCTATGGCTGCCATGTCTTTCATAATAAAATCATGTGATATCCTGGCTGAGATTCCAAGGCCTCTGTGGAAAGCCACCCTGGGCATAGATCTCAGTTTCCAAGAGTGAGTCTTATGTGTGTCCTCCTAAAATCCCAACACAATTCATGGCAATACTTCTCTGAGGTCAATTCCAGAATGCAGTCTCTAAGGGGAATCACACCAGAGTTCAAGCCCAGGTGGATCCAGTCATCCCTTCCAACCGCCACAAAAATTACCACAATTAAAATCAAAACACTCCCACAGGCCCATCATCTTCTTCCATGTAGACACTCCTCATAACCTCTAGCTGGAGGTTTCTATGAGCCCAAGGTAGTGTCCAAAATAAGCTCACTTGCCCCTTATTTGCCTAAAATCATGGTGGCCTGGACACTCTTCCTGTGAACCAGGAGTGATCAAATATTCCTGCTGTTAAAGTGTTCCACTTCTCCAATTTCAGCCTACTGGCTGTAGGGTATAATTCTTTATGTGATTTGGAGTCATGAGAAAACCCAAGCACATATGGGGTAGCCTCTGCACGGATTTCAAGAACTCATTTGACCCAAATGATCCCTATTCTCACTTGATGGAGTTCAGGAACCTAAAACAAGAAGGCAAAAATATTCATCCACAATGACTGCTCTTTTGGACATTTTAGTTTTGAAAGCAGATGGGATCTTTCTTTAAATCCATCAGGTGCTGAGAATCTAAGCCACAACCTCATACAAGGACAAGAGGCTGATTCAGACACATCCCATTCCAAAGCAATTAAGCAAAGAGCCACAGGTGGTGTCCATTCATTTCCATATGAAAACAGTGTTCTTCAGGCTACACAAAGGGGTGGCCTGAGGCAAAGACCTTTCTGACATTCAGGGTAATAGAAATAGAATTAAGCAAATGGCCCAAAGAAGGGTTTCTCCACTGAGTCTTTACTGGTCACACTGATATCTGAGTTTTCTGAGATGCTCTCATTAACTTCAGCTATCCAGAACATGGCCATGTCACAGAGCCTTGTGGTGTTACATATCTGGGAAACAAAACCATGAGTCTATTCTGGAGAGTGGCCAGAATTCACGAAGAAAAGTGGAACTTTAGAAGATAATAGATGTTGCCCATCCATAAGGCAAGCTGCAGTCCATTCATCAATTGCGCAGTATGAATCGCGGAAGCTTTCAACTAGAGACAACACATCCATTGATGCATTCTCTTTTCTAATGTCTACAACCATGGATACAGTGGGATACACAGACATAGAAACACTCACAATGTCAAACGACTTACTAGAAACAGTCCACTCCAAACCAAACAAACCACCTTTCCTACCTATTCTCAGAACATGAGAAAAAACCACAAACTCACACCTACAACGGCAAGGCACTTTCTTCCCCTAAATAGGTCTGTGACTATCCGAAGTGTCTTCTGACTGGTGGGCCATATTATGTTCCCCCAAAATGGCCTGTCCTGTTTCACATCTGGTCTCCTTGTCCAACTCTGTGAAGTTGTAAGGAGCCAGCGGTGAGCCACTACCTGCTTTCTCAGGAAAGGCCCCTCTTCAGAGCTCTGCTGGCATTTGGCCATGCTCATATCAGCAGGTACCAAGAAAGACTGACTATGTCTTTGGGAAAAGCAAACAAGTTAGCCCACTGGGTCTGGAGTGGGACTGGCTCTTGGTGCCTGGCTTCCTGGATCCCAAGTTCAGAGAATTCCATCACCAAGGAAGTGAAGTGAGGTCACTTCTTTCAGGAACTGAATATGGTCACTGCCTTGGTAACCACTTTGTCCTAACAGTTGCTTCCAAGGTTCCCATGAGATAGAGGCTGCCCCAACATCCTGTGACACATTCAGAAGTTAGAATGATATATCAACCATAGGCACCCTGGAACAGCTCTCCACAGAGGCCTGGTTTGGTCCATCTTCTCTACATTAAGAAGAGAGAGGCTGACTCAGACACATCAATTCATCCTGACCAGGTTGTTTGCCATGGAAGATGACTATTGCTCTCTCAGGTCCTACATAGCTGCCTACATATTCTCCAAGGATCATTTCTTCATGGATCTTTGAGGTTCTCAGCAGGTGGAAGATCTTCTACATTCCTATATTGTAAGACCCACTCTGTCGCTGCTCTTAAGTTAGTTATATTGTGGGAACAGTGTATGGTTAGGGTTAATAACATGTTCGATTTGGGTTACGAATCATTCTGCAGGATGAATAATGGTATTGGCAACCTGTGATATTTACAAGAGTATACATGTGAAATATAAGTATGAAAGCAGAAATCTAGGTAAGATTTGAAGCCCAGAAGGGCATTGGGGACTTGAGTGGGATACCTAACTTTGAGTAATGTGCTGCACAGATGTCTCAGATAAATCAATATACATCGGACCTTGTACCTTGGATGATTGAATGCTGAAGAGAACATCCAGTCAAAAACCGATATTCGGTAGGATTAGGAAGGAAGTTGGTAGGTTTAGAAAGAAGAGTGAGTATAGGATTTGGACCAAAAGTTCTTCAGCAATAGGGTTTCGGGTAGAGAGTGTATGTAAATGTCAGCACATGTGAAGAGTCAGTCACAATGATGAACTGGGGAAAACATGTAGGAAAGCAGATATCAATAGAGATATTAGGAAATCAAGCAAAGTATAAAGTGTGTGATAGGGTTAGACATTTTCAACAGGTTTGAAGTTGAATATATAATCTTAGGAAGAAACAAATATGTAGTCACCAATAGGATTGATATTTGAGAGCATTAGGCAACCTGCACATGGATGTTTTTAGTAATGCATGCTATCTTTCCATTTAGGCTTTGGTACAATTGTAAGTGTGATCTTTGCTTTTTGTGTCCGGAATATTTCTGTGATAAAATGTGTATGTAGATCAGGTGACATGAGTATTTCTTCCACCATTTCTGAGAGCAATATTTTGAAGATTTATAAATTAGTATGGGGGTAGAAATAGGTGTACCCTGCTTCTATTAATATAGACATAATGCATGAATAGACCATACTGTGAATAAATAATATAACTGGATCCACTTTAAATAATGGATTGAATGGATATCTGAAAATATATAACAAATGTTATATTGATATACAATCATTAATTCCAACCAGTTATATATCTAATGATTATCTTATGGTTAATCATGAAGGGTGTGTGAGTTTTTCTTCAAAATTGATTATGGAAATCGAAAACAATATATTTGGAAAAAAAAGTCTCATGAATAGACCAGTCAAGAAACATAGAGAAATACATGTGTTCTGGAGCAGGAAGTGACTAAAAGTGAAACAAATGCCTATAAATTTGCTAACTAGTGAATGAAATATATATCCTATGATGTGCATAAACTGAAGAAATAGTAATGTACCAGTGTGGAATAAAAATTAACGTCAAAATACACATCATGTCCCATAGGAACCAACATGCATTGATGTTAAACTGGGTCAGTTAATGCAGACATATTAGAATTTGTATGCACCTTTCACTGAAGTTAGTTCTCAGTACTAGGAAACAACTATGTATTTCATGTGTATGAGTATTTCTAAGAATAATCTTGTGAAAAGTTGATTATTAATCCACATCCATGAACATGAATGAATTTAGGGAGTGTATATAAGACACATATTTTTCATATTTTTAAAAATCTGGACAGTATATATATATAGATAGATATATACACATATATGGACACACACACACACAAACACAGAAATTAAAAAGTAGCAATATATATGCCAATCGAAATTCATCATGAAATATATATCATAAAGATGCAAAAACATTCATTTTACTGAACATGGGTTTATGTATAATGTTGTTCCACTGGGAAGCTCACCCATAGGTTGAATTTTCAGTTCTAACAGCATTTAGGACGAGTGATCACTTCTCACAATTTGTATCTGCCAAGTCATGTAACTCAAAAGAATGTACGTTTGATACCATGTAGGATTCTATTTGTGCATATAAAAATACATGTGCTGAATAGGCTCCAGAAAATGAGAGACAGTAATTCACATATTTGTTAACTTTAAAAACACATGGAGAACTATTTCAATTAAAAATTGACTAGATTCATAATACCTACCCTTTATCATGCAAAAGGCAAGTCCAACACTGAACTGCATGTATTTACGTACTGTTTGGGTTATTTTTCTCCATCATATTAGGATTAGTAGTCGGAGTCTATTAGAATATGGGTTAGTGTCAGGGATTCAGAATTGCGAATGGAAAAATAGGAAAATTAATCCAATGTGTATGCAAATATGTGCTAAAACAAATCTTCCGACTCTCATCCAGAACAATGCCTTGAAATTATCTTCGCCCCAAGTAAGACACAATTAGAGAAGAAAAGTTGCAAAATCTGTGATTACATTTCTGTAATGGAAAATGCTCAATAGTGCACAAACTTGGAGGTGGTATAGGAGTTTTCAAAAGTAAGGACAGGTACACACTCCACAAGCATGGAGCTCTGCATGCCTAAATCTTTTTGAGAAACTGCCACAGAGGTTGGGCACTGATATATAGGTTTTTGTCAGGAGTTAAGGTTCCTTTGTAGTGATACCCTCAAAGCTGGGTCTGCATCTATGTGACCTGGAGGACAAAGTTTCTTATTTTCCAATGAACACGAGGCAGCAGTCCTGAATTCTCTCTTTGTAGATAAACTGTGGCCCCTGGGGGTTTATTTTCTCCCCGTGTGGACTGTGAAACCATTTGGTCATCCTCCAATTTTCGTGGTGTTTCTTGCTGCTGCACTTGGAGTTTGGTACATGCTTCACAAAATACAAGGAGTTCAACTGGGAAACAGTGCTGGAGAGAGTTCTGTCACGTGTGTTGGGTTATGGTCTGCAAGAAAATGCACAAACCAGGTTTCTATCTCTCAAAGATTGCCCCCTTGTTCATAGCAACCTGATTCTGAACATTGCCCTGAAACCTCGCCATATAAAAAGATGCCATTACATATAAGGGTCTGAAGTCTGCACTATGTCAGTCACAAGCCATTTGGAAGTAAATGGCAGATCCACATGGACCCACCATGATACTTTATCACACACCTGCCCACCACTGCTCTACGCCCACTACTCAGCAGGCTACAAATTACTGGCATGTCTGTTCTAAACAATTTTCAGAAAACCCTGTCAATCAAGGCACTCTCTGGTACACTCATGATAAGCAATAGGAGATCCAATGTTTCTTGAGTGCCACCGGGTCATGGGAATTTCAAAAATTTCATGGTATTTATCTAGCCATTTTTCAAGGATGACATTGGATGCACTGTGAATTTCAGTTATTCAGAAACCATTAAATGTTGAGAAAGCTCAATTCAAAGAAAATTCTGGAGAACTCTCACAGGCAAGGCTTTCCAAAAAGTGGACAAAAGGTCATTTGAAGCCAGGACCATTGAGGTCTACAATGTGAGGTCCTATGTGTTTTGACTCTCTACTATGGCTGCAAAGTCTTTCAGAATAAAATCATGTGATATCCAGGCTGAGATTCCCAGTTCTTTGTGGAAAGCCACCCTGGTCCTAGATCTCAGGTTCCAAGGGCGACTCTCATGCGTCGCCTCCTAAAATACCAACACAATTCATGGCAATACTTCTCTGAGGTCAGTTTCAGAACTCAGTCTCTAAGGGGAAACACACCAGAGTTCAATCCCTGGTGACCCAGTCATCTTTTCCAACCGCCACACAAATGACCAGAATTAAAACCAAAACACTCACACATGCCCCTCATCTTCTTTCATATAGACACTAATCATAACCTTGGCTGGAAGTTTCCATGAGGCACACAGCACAAGACAATGTCAAAATAAGTTCCCTTGCCCTTCATTTGTCTAAAGTCAGTGTTTCTGGACACCGTTCCTGTGAACCAGGGCTGATCAAAGATGCCTGCCATTAATACTGTTCCGCTTCTCCAATTTGAGGCATACTGACTGTCAGGTATAGTTTCTTTATGTGATTTGGAGTCATGAGAAAACCCAAGCACCTATGGGCTAGCCTCTGCAGGGCTTGAAGAACTCAGTTGACCCAAAGGATCCCTCTTCTGACTTGATGGAGATCAGGAACCTTACAGAGGAAAGCAAGAGATTTCATCAACAATGATTGCTCTTTTGGCCATTTTGGAATTGGATGCACACATGGGATCTTTCTTTAGATCCATCAGGTGCTGAGAATCTGAGCCATGGACTCACACTGCACTAAGAGGCGGATTCAGACATATCCCTTTGCAAAGCAATTAAGCAAAGATCCTCAGGTGATGCCCATTTATTTCCATTTGAAAACTGATTTTTTCAGGCTTTCGAAAGGTGTGGCCTTAGGCAAAGACCTTCCTTACATTCAGGGCAACAGAACAATAGGAAAGCAAATTCCCAAAGCAGAGTTTCTCCACTGAGACTTTCCTGGTCACACTGATATCTGAGTTTTCTGAGATACTCACCATTACCTTCAGCTATCCAGTACATGGCCATGTCCCAGATTGTGGAGGAGATACATATCTTGAACACAAAACCATGAGCCTATGGGAGAGTGGCCAGAATTCAGGAAGAAATCAGGAATGTAGAAAGGTAGTAGGTGTTGCCCATCTATAAGGTAAGCTGCAGTCCATTCATAAATTGGACAAGATGAATGCTGCAAAGATTTCTACTAGACAGGACACATCCTTTGATGTATTCTCTTTTCTATTGTCTACAACCACGGACACAGTGGGATACACAGAAACACTCACCTTCTCAAAGGACTTACTAGAAACAGGCCACTCCAAATTAAACAAACCGACTTTCCTACATATTCTTAAAACATGAGACAAAATCACTAACACACAAACACACCCACAAAGGCACCTTCTTTCCCCAAGTAGGTCTGTGACTATCCAGAGCATCCTCTGACTGGTGGGCCATACTATGTTCCCCTGAAATGGGCTGTTGTATGTCAGATCTGGTCTCCTTGGCCAACACTGTGATGTTGTCAGGAGCCAGCGGTGAGCCACTGCCTGCTTTATCAAAAAAAAAAAAAAAAAAAAGCCCCTCTTCAGAGCTTTCCTGGCATTTGTCCATCTTCAATTCAGTATTTGCCAAGAAAGACTGACTCTGTCCTTGGTTAATCCAAACATGTGAGACCACTGGAACTGGGACTGGGCCTGCCTCAGGGTGCCTGTCTCCCTGGATCCAAAGTTCAGAGTGGTACATCAACAAGAAAGTGACGTAGGTCACTTCCTCTAGAACTGAATGAGGTCACTGCCTTGGCAACCACTTTGTCCTAACAGTTGCATCCAAGGGTCCATGAAATGGAGCGTGCCCCTACTTCCTATGACACTTTTACAAGTTAAAATGGAATATCAACCATAGGCACCCGGGAACAGCTCTCCACACAGGCCTGGTTTGGTCCATCTTCTCTAGATTAAGAAGAGAGAGACTGCTTCAGACACATCCCTTCATCCTTACCTGGTTGTTTGTCATGGAAGATGACTTTTGCTCTCTAAGGTCCTTCATAGCTGCCTATATCTTCTCCAGGGATCATTTCTGCATGGACCTTTGAGGTTCTCTGCAGGTTGAAGATCTCCTAAATTCCTGTATTGTAAGACCAACTCTGTCCCTGCTCTTCTATAAAGGTAGATTGAGGGAATCGTGTATGGTTAGGGTTAATAACATTTTTGATTTGGGTTAGGATCATCTGCTGGATGAATAATGGTATTGGGAACCTGCAATATTTATAAGATTATAGAGGTGAAATATATGTATGAAAACAGAAATCTCAGTAAGATTTAAAGCCCAGAAGGTCATTGGGTCCTTGATTGGAATAGTTAGCTTTGAATTATGTTCTGCCCAGATGTCTCAGATAAATCTATACACAATGGCATAGGATCTTGTACCTTAGATGATTGAATGTTGAGGAGAACATCCATTCAAAAAGGGAGAGTTGGTAAGATTACGAAGATAGTTGGTAAGATTAGAAAAATGTGTGAGTATAGGATTTGGACAAAAAGTTCTTTAGCAATAGGGTTTCAGGTACACAAAAAAATGTAAATGTCAGCACATGTGAAGAGTCAGTCACAATGATGAACTGGGGAAAATATGTAGGAAAGCAGATATCAATAGAGACATAAGGAAATCAGGCAAAGTATAAAATGAGTGATAGCAATAGATATTTTCAACAGGCTTGAGATTGAATATATAATCTTAGGAAGAAACAAATATGTAGTCACCAATAGGATTGACATTTGAGAGCATTAGGCAACCTGGACATGGGTGATTTTCATAATCCATACTCACATTCCATTTAGGATTTTGTACAATCGTAAGTGTGACTTTGCATTTTGTGGCCAGAATATTACTGTGATAAAATGTATATGTAGATCAGGTGACATGAGTATTTCTACCACCATTTCTTGGAGCAATATTTTGAAGAGGTATAAATTAGTATTGGGGGTACATATAGGTGTACCATGTGTGTATGAATATAGAGATAATGCATGAATAGACCATAGTGCGAATAAATAATATAACTGGTTCGAACTTTAGAAATTGGAATAAATTGATGTCTGAATATACACAGGGAATCATATGTTGAAATACATACATTCATTCCAACCATTTATAGATCCAATGGAAATATTACGGGTGTGGTTCATCATAAAGAGTGTGTGAATTTTGCTTCAAAATTGATTATGGAAATCGAAAATAATGTGTTTGGAAAGAAGTCTCATGAAATGACCAGTCAAAAACAAAGAGGAATACATATGTTCTGAAGCAGGAAGTGATAGAATGTGTTACAAATTTCTTTAAATTTATGAAGTTGTGGATGAAATGTATATTCTATGATGTACAAAAACTGAAGAAATAGTAATGTACCAGTGTTGTATAAAAATGAACGTCAAAATACACATCATGTCCCATAGGAATCTACTTGCATTGATGTTAAAGTGGGTCAGTTACTGTAAAAATATAAGGATTTGTTTGCACCATTTACTGAAGTGAGTTTTCAATACTATAAAACAAATATGTATTTCAGGTGGATGAATATTTCTGAAAATAATCTTATGAAAATTTGAATATAAAACCACATACATGAACAAGAATGAATTTAGGGAGTGTATAATAAGACACATATATTTCATATTTTGAAAAATCTAGATATATATATATATATATATATATATATATATATATATATATATATACAAAACACACACAGAGACATTAAAAAGTAGCAATATATATGCCAATTAAAATTCATCGTGAAATATATATCATCCACAGATCCAAAAATATTAATTTTACTGAACATGGATTTATGTATAATGTTTTTCAACTAAGAAGCTCACTCATAATTTGAATTATCATTTCCAAAAGCATTTAGGAGGAGTGATTTCTTCTCACACTTTGTCTCTGCCAAGTTAGCCACCTCTCAAGAATATAGGTGTGATACCAGGTAGGATTCTATATGTTCATATAAAAATACATGTGCTGAATTGGCTACAGAAAAAGGGAGACAGGAATTCACATATGTGTTAACTTTAAAAACACATGCAGAACTCTTTCAACAAAAAATTGACAAGATTTATAACTCCTACCCTATATCATGCAAAAGGGAAGACCAACTATACACCATGGCTCCTCTGAAGTGCTAGTATTTCTATTCTGTTTGGGTTATTTTTCTCCATTATATTAGAATTAGTTGTCAGAATCTAGTAGGGTATAGGTTAGTGTCAAGGATTCAGTATTTCAAATGGAAAATTGAAAAATGAATCCAATGTGTATGTAAATATGTGCTACACAAAAATCTTCCCACTCTCATCCAGAACAATGCCTTGACAATACCTTCGCCCCAAGTAAGACACAATTAGAGGAGAAGATTTAGAAAATCTGTGAACAAATATCTGGAATGGAATATGCTCAGGAGCCCACACCTTGGAAGTGGCAGAGGAGTTTCCAAAGGTAAGGGACAGGGTAAACCCTCCACAAACATGGAGGTCTGCTGGCATAGACACTTCTTGAGAAACTGCCTGTGAGGTTGGGCACTTGAAAAATATGTTTTTGTCAGGAGCTTTAGCTTCCTTTCTAGTGAGACCATAAAAGCTTGGTCTGCATCTATGAGACCTGGAGGACATGCTTTCTTATTTCCCAATGAACATGAGGCAGCAGTGCTAAATTCTCTTTTTAGGTAAACTGTGGCCACTGGGGGCTAAATGTCTTTCCATGTGCACTTTGAAGCCATATGGTCATCCTCCATTTTCGTTTTGTTTCTTCCTGCTGCACTGGGAGTTTGGTATTTGCTTCACGAAATACAAGGAGTTCAATTGGGTCTCAGTGCAAGAGGGAGTTCTGTCATGTGTGGTGCGTCAGGTTCTGCAGGAGGATACAAGAACCAGGATTCTATCCCACATAGCTTGCCCCCTTGACCATAGCAACCTGATTCTGAACAATGTCCTGAAAACTCTCCATATAACAAGTTGCCTTTACATGGAAGGTTCTGTTGGCTGCACCATGTCAGTCACAAGCCATTTTGAAGCCAATGGAAGATCCACATGGCCCCACCACAGATGTTTTATCACATACCTGCCCACCACTGCTCTAGTACAACTACTCAACAGAGTCCAACTTACTGGCATCTCTGTTCTACACCATTTACATGAAACCCAGTCAATCATGGCAATGTCTGGTATATTCATGATCAGTAACAGGACATCCAAAGGTTCTCCAGTGCCACCTGGTGATGGGAATTTCAAAAATTTTATGGTATTTTTCTAGCCATTTTTCAAGGATGAAGTTGGAGGCACTGTGAGTTTCAATTCTTTCAGGAACAATTAAATGGTTAGGAAGCTCATTTCAATGAAAGTTCTGGAGAACACTCACAGGTAAGGATTCCCAAAGAGTGGCCAAAAGATCAAATGATATTATGCCCATTGAGGTCTACAATGTGAGGTTCATATGAGTTTTGACTCTCAACTATGAGTGCCAAATCTTTCAGAATAAAATCATGTGGTATCCTGGCTGAGAGGCCTAGTGCTCTGTGGAAAGCCATCCTGGGCCTAGAACTTAGTTTCCAAGGGCGACACTCATGCCTGGCTTCATAAAATCTCATCACTATTCATGGCAATACTTCTCTGAGGTCAGTTTGAGAACTCAGTTTCTAAGGGAATCACACCAGAGTTCAAGAACATGTGGACCAAGTCATCTCTTCCAACCGCCACCCAAATGACCACAATTTAAAACAAAACACTCCAATGTGGCGCTCATCTTTTTCCATATAGACACTCATAATAACCTCTGGCAAAAGTTTTCCATGAGGGGCACAGCCCAAGACCGTGTCCAAAATAAGCTCTCTTGCACCTAATTTGCCTAAAGTCAGGGTGGCCTGGAAACCCTTCTTGTGAACAAGGAGAGATCAAATAGGCCTCCCATTAATACTGCTTTGCTTTTTCAATTTGAGGCCAACTGAATGTGGAGTTTGGATTCCTTATGTGAATTGGAGTCTTGAGAAAACCCAAGAAACTATGGGCTAGCCTCTGCAGGGCTTTGAAAAACTCATTTGACCCAAAGGATCCCTATTCTGGCTTGATGGAGGTCAGGAAAGTTACAGAAGAGGCGAGAGACTTCATCCACAAGGACTGCTCTTTTGGCCATTTTGGTTTTGGATGTACACATGGGATCTTTCTTTAGATCCATCAGGAGCTGAGAATCTAAGCCACACCTTCACACAAGGCAAATAGGCTGATTCAGACACATCCTTTCCAAAGCAATTAAGCAAAGAGCCACAGGTAATGCCCATTCATTTCCATTTGAAAACTGTTTTCTTCAGGCTTCACAAAGTGGTGGACTGAGGAAAAGACCTTCCTGACATTCAGGGCAACAGAAGAATTGGTAAACAAAAGGCCCCAAGCAGGGTTTCTTCACTGAGACTTTCTTGGTCAAACTGATATCTGAGTTTTCTTAGATGCTCGCCATTCCCTTCAGCTATTCAGTACATGGTCATGTCACAGAGCTTCAAGGTTGTACATATCTTAAACACAAAACCATGAGCCTATTCTGGAGAGTGGCGAGAATTCAGGAAGAAAACAGGAACTTAGGTAGATAGCAGGTGTTTCACATCAATAAGGCAAGCTGCAGTCCATTCATAAATAGGGCAGGATGAATGCTGGGAAGCTTTCTACTAGATAGGACATATTCATTGATGCATTCTCTTTTCTAATGTCTACAACCACGGACATAGTGGGATACATAGACATAGAAACACTCACCTTGTCAAACGACTTACTAGAAACAGTTCACTCCAAACAAAACAAACCGCCTTTCATACCTATTCTCACAACATGAGACAAAACCACAAACCCACACCCACACCACAAAGGCACCTCCTTCCCCCATGTAGGTCTGTGACTATCCGTAGTGTCCTCTGAGTGGTTGGCCAAACTATGTCCTCTGGAAATGGCCTGTTCTGTCTCAAATCTGGTCTCCTTGGCCAACTCTGTGAAGTTGTCAGGAGCCAGCGGTGAGCCACTGCCTGCTTTCTCAGGAAAGGCCCCTATTCATAGCTTTACTTGCATTTGGCCATCCTCACATCAGTAGGTTCCAAGAAAGACTGAGTCTGTCCTTGGTAAATCAAAATAAGTTTGACCACTGGGACTGGGACTGGGACTGGCTCTTGGTGCCTGGATTCCTGGATTCCAAGTTCAGAGAGTTCCATCACCAAGGAAGTTAGGTGAGGTCACTTCCTTTAGCAACTGAATGAGGTCACTGCCTTGGCAACAACTTTGTCCTAACAGTTGCTTCCAAGGTTCCCATGAGAAGGAGGCTGCCCCGACTTCCTGTGACACTTTCACCAGTTAGAGTGGTATGTCAACCATAGGCATGCAGGAGCAGCTCAACACATGCCTGCTTTGGTCCATCTTCTATACATTAAGAAGAGAGTGGCTGATTCAGACACATCCCTTCATCCTGAGCAGGTTGTTTGCCATGGAAGACTTCTGCTCTCTCAGGTCCTTCATAGTTGCCTACATCTTCTCCAGGGATCATTTCTGCATGGACCCTTGAGTTTCTCAGCAGGTGGAAGATCCTCTATATTCCTGTATTTTAAGACCAACTCTGTCCCCACTTTTCTGTAAAATTAGATTGAGAGAACAGTGTATGGTTAGGTTTAATAACATGTTCGATTTGGTTTAGAAAGGAAACTACACGGTTGAGCAAACAGGGTCCTACCGTTAGCAATAATATGAGGATTATTAATGGAACGGCCCTGGCAGATAAAAGCGTAGTTAACCAGGTTGACTATGTGAACTAAGACTCAAACCTTCCTTCTGGGGCCTCTGTCTCTCTTTGACGCTCTTCAAGTCGTTTTCTTAATTTACTCATTGATTCTTTTACAACTCCAGTATTGTCGGCATAAAAACAACATTCTTCCCTCAATGCAAGCAAAAAGGCACCTTTCTCTCATGAAGAGGAGGTCCAACACTCGCCTGCTCTATAAAACAACTTCAGAGAGAGAGAGGTTAAAATTCCTGTAAAGCTGTGATGTCGGTTTTTAATGTCTTTAAGCTTTGGTCTATTTCTGCTTCTAATTGTGTCTTTGTTGTGTCTCATGGACTAGGGCAATTCTTCCTGTGCCCACGCCTTCAGCAATTATTATTCCTAATAGGATGGCTAAAGTGAGGGATACAGGTTCCCGGTGGAACCGGGTTGTATGCCTCCCTATTTGAACTTTAAATGAACCTGCGTCATGATAGAGCACTCTGAAAAACATCTACATCATTACATAATTAATCACATCTATTGACCATTTTATGAAAACATAAATAATGTTAAAGTGTACAGAATTATACTGTTTTATGGATGGACAAGAAAATGCACCTAAGATAGCACCAAAGTGAGGAAAACATTCTTATTTGGTTGCATCCGGATTTAGAGGGCATTGCTTCTTTTGTAATCAATTAATCCCCTGAAACCCAAGTTTTGGTAGTTTTAGAGTTTGTACCCAACATGTAAGGGAAGGGGCTCAGAAGTTCACAGTCTGCAGAAATTCACAAAAATTAGTTTTTGTTTCTGTTTTTTTTTCCTCTGTTCTGGACAAGTTAACTTTTCAAGGACACCTTGGAAGGGGAGAGCTTTTTTGTCTCTTTTTTTTCTCCCTGCCAGCTGTCACCATGGAGCCCAGTTGCTAACATTTTTATATTAGAAATGTAGCCATCTCGGTGAAGCCCCAGCTCAAGGCCAGAGGCCTTGTTCACATATTTTGTGAAAAACTGGTAAGGAGGTGTCTAGCTTATGGGTGGTGATTTTTCCAGCCAGTGGCCAAGTAGAACAGGGCAACACGAAAAGTGCAAGTTTATGTACATTGAACTCTTTCAGAGGGACTCTTTTGCTGAAAGACCTAAAGTAAGCCTTGGTGAAGACTTCTGGAGAAGGTCATTTAAGACATTTCTATGGACCTAGTACAGAGGGGGAAGACGGGGTAGTCGAGGCTGAGAGCAGCTCCGTGGATCTTAGAATGAGGAAAGAGAGATGTAAAAGAAAAATGGGAAAGGGGTTTGGGATTTTCCTAAAACAAAACTTGAGCAGTAGAACAGGTAGAGCAGAGGGGAAGATGGGAGTAAATATTCCAAAAAGCCTTTGAGGGACTTTAAATTCTTAGAAACCTGTTTTCAGTGATGACAAAGCAACTTTAAAGGCCATTTTCATTACATCTTGTATAGGGGTCTGAGGCCTCTTATCAGCTGGTTTGAGCTTTGGGTTAGCTTGCTAGAGGACTTGCTGGGACCTAGTGCAGGCACTGACAGGAAAAGAGAGGAGTGAGTGGGTGAAGGGGTACCTTGGTACCTGCTACCTCAGCAAGGGGGCAATGTTCTGAGAAGCAGCGGAGGTTTGGTTTTTTGATTTAGTAATTGGAGAGGAGAAATCAGGTTGCTAAGATGGGAGTGATAGCAGAGAGTCTAGAGCAGAAGGCTGAGGGTGAGGAACTATTGGAGAAGCATAGTACAGGATGTGAGCAAAGGAGGGAAAAGGATTCCACATAGGGAAATTTCCCCCTTTTGAGAACTTGCCAAAGTTAAAAATGTCACGCAGAATTTCAGGATCTAGAGAACCCTCTGGGGGCCATAGTATTTGGTTGTCTAATTGGTAATATGGCCAATGCTGTGTACTGAATTTGATGAGGAGTTTGGGTTCCACCAGGCAGCCCCTGTATGCTCACATTCACTTGACTTACACAAGAAGTCGGCTTCTCCCCTACACAGCCGTGGCTGTTTGTGCCTTTGATAGTCCGCTAGGCAAACATAGTAATCTAGGCTAGCCAACCTGAATCTGTCTCGCGTGTCCCTGCATCCATAATGTTTGTTTCCATTATCTATGGTACAGAAGAGATTTAATGGAATTTTAGTGGGATCCTCTTCATCAGGGATATCTCAATAGGAAAGACCTATACCGAGTTGACAAATGTCTGGGTGGATAGATGGCCACCAGGTCTCTAAGGGGGCTGTATGCGAGATAGACCTACTTCTTGTCTAGTAGGATTTGTGATCAGCCATTGCTGCTGAACGGAATGATGAGGGTTAGAACTACTGGTGGCCAAGGGGAGAGTCTATAGTCTTATCCACATAGCGAATACGCAATTTGAAATGGTTAGCAGGCTTTTCCAGTTTCCAACAAGAGTCTGGACACAGCGAAGGCTTGAGATGAGAGGCATGGATCCAAAAAGTGATTCCGTCTACTTTTATCACTTTAGGTTTTATAAGTAGCACCTGGTATGTTCCTTTCCAGTGGGGTTCCAGGGATGACACCTGATGTTGTCTTATGTAGACGAAGTCTCTTACTTGATATTGACTTAGAGTCCCCTCCTCCCAAGGTTGGTAGGCAGTGGCCAGCTGTTTCCACAGGTATCGCTGAGTTCTTTCAATGACTTTAAGTCTGTCAAGCAAGGGGGTGTGGAAGTGATCGTTAGGCCTTAGAGTTGGGGTTAGGTTCCTTAGTGGATGATGGGCATCATAGAGAATTTCATAGGGGGTGAGGTTACACAAAGAAAGAGAGGGAGTATTTCTCGCACGAAACAGTGCATAAGGCAGGAGCATAATCCAATCTTTTATGCGGGGCTCTAAGCTTAATTTCGTTAAGGTCTCTTTAATGGTTCTGTTTATTTTTTCTACCTGTCCTGAGCTCTGGGGTATATAAGCATAATGTAACTTCAAATTAATCCACAGGGTCCCAGTGAACACCTGACTTACCTGAGCCATGAACACCAGTCCATTATCAGACCCTATTGCCTTAGGCAGACCGTATCTTGGAGAAATATCTTTCAGGATCTTCTTGAAAACCATTTGTGCAGTTTGGTTGTTTTTGTGTGTGTGTGTGTGTTTGTGTGTAAGGCTTCAGTCCATCCTGAAAATGTATCTACAAAGACTAGGAGATATTTAAGTCCATACGTTGCTGGCTTAATTTCACTATTGTCCACTTCCCAAAATTGTCGTTTTCTGGTTCCTCGTAGGTGCTTTCCTCTAGGAAACTGGAAGGGTAAGCATTAACCAATTGACGGACTCGACAGGCTTTTGTTACCCGTTCAGTTATTTCCTTTCGCTGTGAGTCGGTTAGTGGAAAACTCTGTTCTTAATCCTACAGGAATGCCTGCAGTTTCATTGAACCAAGGTGAGTGAGTTGGTGTACACTTTTAACGTTTTGTAGGGCTTTCTGTAATTGCAGCCTGAGCTCAGTGAAGTTGAGGCGTTCAGTGTCAGTGTCCATAGATGTTATCAAAAACTTCCTGGTGATCAGGGGTCCATTGGAATTGGGCATCTCCCATTAACACTGGGTATAAAGGAGCAGCTAAAGACGCAAACCCAGGTATCCATAACCTGCAAAAGCCAGCAGTCCCAAGAAACTCTCTGAGTTGTCTCCTGTTAGATGGGGGTGGAATCTACACAATGGTTTGTTTTCTGGGCTCAGTGAGCCATCGTTTACTGCCCCTAAGGTAACAGCCCAGGAAGATTACTTCATGCTAGCAAATTTGGGCTTTTTTTGGCCGAAACTCTATACCCAAGTTGAGCAAGCTCATATAATAGTGCTTGGGTCCCAGACTCACAGTTTTCCTTGGTGTTGGCTGCCAGTAGCAGGTCATTCACGTATTGAAGCTGGGTGATTTGGGGTGCATAGTTCTGAAATTGCTGAGATCTCTGTGGAGGGCTTCATCAAAGAGAGTGGGGGAGTTTTTGAACCCCAGTGGGAGTCTAGTCAAAGTTAGTTGACCAGGCGTTCAGGTTTCTGGGTCTACCCACCCAAAAGCAAACAACAACTGACTATCTTTATGCAGAGGCAAGCAAAAGAAAGCATCTTTTAAGTCCAGAACAGTATACCATTTCCGCTCAGGGTTCAGAGTGCTAAGCAGATTTTACGGATTAGGTACCGTGTGGTGAATGTCCTGAACTCTGTTGTTGATCTCTCTTAGGTCTTTAACAGGACAATAGTCCCCGGTTCCTGGCTTTTTTTTTCTAGTAGCAGGGGAGTGTTCCAGGCCAATTGACAGGGCCTTAGGAGCCCTAAGTCCAGATATTTCTGAATATGGGGCCTTATCTCATCTTTAGCTTTTTTTGCTTAGAGGATATTATTTGACATTGATTGGGGAGGCTGAGGTTTTTAACTCCACTGTTATTGGAGGTTGTTTCACGGCCAGGCCTAACCCAGCAGTTTTTGCCCAGGCATCTGCATAATCTGTTATCCATTTCTGGTGTAGCTTGCCTGTTTGATCAGTCTTGGGGGGTGTGAAGAGTGGATGTTCATCTTCTACTAATATAGTTAAAGCCATGACTATAGGAGTTTTTACTGAAGAATTTAGAAATTTCATTTGGGGGCCTTCAGGGTTAAAAGTTATTTGGGCCAAGAGCTTGGTGAGCAGATCTCTGCCCATCAATGGGTCCAGGCATTCCTGGATTACTAGGAAGGAGTGATAGATTTTTCCTTTCCCAAGGTCCATGGTCCTCTTAGTAGTCTAAGCCCAATATTTACTGCCATTAGTTCTTTGAACTACAGACCTTTTATTTGATAGAGGGCCCAATGGGGCCTTAAGGGCTGAGTATACTGCTCCTGTTTTCATTTCAAAGTTTACTGGGGTCCGCTACACTTCAAAAGTTACCCTGAGCTAGGGGAAGTGATCTGAGCCCCAACTTTTTTAGTCATGCTCCAGAGTCAGAATGGCTGCCTGGCGTGGCTGTCTCTTTATAGGGCACTCTTTGGCCCAGTATCCTTTTTTTTACAGTATGCACATTGATCTGAGGCCAGGGGTGGCCTCTGGCATGGCCCCAGGTATCCCTTCCGGTCACCTTACGTCTTAATTTCTGGCCTCTTTCTTGTTGTGACCAGGATCTTGGTAAATCCCTTAGTCTGTCTTTTGCTTCTCTCATCCTTCCTTTGCTCCCTTTCTTTCTCCCTGTTTCTCTCTTATAGTATATTTTCTCGGCTTCTCTGACTAAATCTCTCTTTTAAATTTTTTTAATATCCATGGCAGCTTGCCCAATTATGGCCATCGTTACAGATGAATTTTGATACGCTGCCTGAGGATCGAAAGGAGTATATCTCTTATATGCCTCCATAATTCTTTCTAGAAACAAAGAGGGAGATTCATCAGGCCTTTGAATAATTTCTCTTACCATGGCCAAATTAGTTGGTCACCTAGTAGCCCCTTGGAGACCCGCTATTAGAGCCAGGCAATAATTGGACAGATGCTCTTTATCTTCAAATGTGTTGGGGTTCCAGTTGGTTTGGTTTAAGGGTAAGCTGGCTTTGATTATGTTGGGAATTTGTCTTGGTCGCCAATCAGGTCCGAGGATTTTTTTTTTAGTTTCTTGGAGGTTTTTCTCTTATTCCTCTGTCATAAAGAAAGTCCCTAGGAGTTGTTGGCAGTTATCCCAAGTAGGCAGGTGTAAAAACGTTGGCGAGTTCTCTGAGTTCTTTTAGCCGGGCCAGCTTCCTCCAGGGAAGGAGGGGCTCTGTGTGCCACGGGACAGTCATCTGGATGGTGCTGGGCCATCCTAGCTTCTTTGAATGGTGGAGAGGCTGAGTCAGCAGGAAGGGAATCACTTAGAGGGTGTTGGGAGTTGGGGGATGAAGGCAGAGGATAAGGAGGGGGAGGAGAGTCCAGTAGAGTCTTGAGACTCATGGAGAACAGAGGGTGCAAGAGGAGGAGCAGAGAGTTAAAGAGATAGAATCGTGGGGGAAGGAGTAGGAGCGGGTGCAGGGACAAGGAAAGGCTTCATCCTTGGAGGAGGAGATTTGTAGAGGTCCTGACAAGTTAAGATATATGGCTGTTGATCTGGATGTCTACGTGGACCCTGCTAAAAGACAATATCTCGAACTTTTCAAATTAGTGCGAAGTAGAAAGATCCTTCTAGGGGCCATCCGACTACAAAGGTGGGTCATTCTGAGACACAGAATCTGCCAGATCCGGCATTTTACTGAAAAAGAAAGATTCTGAGCCCTTAAGCAGACTTTGGACTAGTGATCAAGGGTCAGGAACAGAGGCATTGAAGTGCTCTGTCCCATAATGAAATATACACAGACAATAAAAGCAATGACACATGACACAGACAAGACAAGACAATAAAGACAGGCAATGGACGTCCAATACTGAGACCAGGACTGAGTAGCCGGCAAAACATGATGGGCTGGCAATACCGAATCCGAAACAAAATATCACTGAATCAAGGAGACTATTGTTCCTCGATTTCATGAGTTCATCCCCCAGGGACATGGCCTGTGGCTCTGTGACATGTGTGTCAGTCACTGTGGGAGAGAGCTCACGCTCTTTACCAATAGCCATTTTGTGAAACCCTAACCTGAATCCTGAAACCAGAAAGAGGGGCCTTATTTACCCCCAGAGGAGCCCGTTGGGGGTCTTTCATCTGCGGCTGCCGGATCTCACTGGGGCCACGAGATGTAAAGATCGGGCGAGGGTCGGTTGAAGAGACCACCATGAGACTGTCTCATGCAACAGCAAAGGCTTTATTGGGAGTCCGGCATGCAAGGCCTCAGAGCTCTCTTGAATAGAGCAGAGAGCCCTGAGAACAGCTTAAGAAGTGCTTATATATTTTTCTTGGAGAGGGCAGGGAGGGAAGTTTATTGATGGGTAAGGGCGAGTGGGCGGTTTGCGTGCAACTGGTTGACCGAGTACATTCTGCAGTTTGGCAGTTGGGGACAGCACATTCTGGGAAAAAGAATAGCGAACAGTTCTCAAGATTTCAACAGTGTTTTGTTAAGGATACAGAAAATCAAGAACTGACAAGTACCTATTTTATTAACCTTTCAATATAAGTATGAAAACAGAAATATAGGTAAGATTTGAAGCCAAGAAGTTCATTGGGCTCTTGATTGGTATACTTAGCGTTGAATTACATTCTGTAGTGATGTCCCAGAAATATGGATATACAATGGCATAGGACCTTATACATTCTCGGAGGTCAATTCCAAAACACAGACTCTAAGGGGAATCACACCAAAGTTAAAGCCAAGGTGGACCCAATTATCTCTTCCAACCGCCACACAAATGACCACAATTAAAACCAAGACACTCCCACATGCCACTCATCTTCTTCCATATAGACACTCACCATAACTTCTGGCAAGAGGATTCCATGAGATGCGCAGCACAAGACAGTGTTCCAAATAAGCTCCCTTTCCCCTCATTTGCCAATAGTCAGGGTGGCCTGGACACCCTCCCTGTGAACCAGGAGTTATCAAACAGGTCTGCCATTAATACAGCTCTGTTCTCCAATTTGAGGCCTACTGACTGTGGGGTTTAGATTCTTTATTTGAATTGGATTCATAAGAAAACCCAAGAACCTATGGGCTAGCATCTGCAGGGCTTTGAAGAACTCATTTGACCCAAAGGATCCCTATTCTCACTTGATGTAGGTAAGGAACCTTACAGAGGAATGTGAGGGACTTCATCCACAGTGACTGATTTTTGGCCATTTTGATTTTGGATCCACACATGGGATTGTTCTTTAGATCCATCAGGTGCTGAGAATCTAAGCCACAGGCTCACACAGGACCAAGAGGCTGATTCAGACACATCCCTTTACAAAGCAATTAAGCAAAGAGCCACAGGTGATGCCCATTCATTTCCGTTTGAAAACTGTTTTCTTCAGGATTCACAAAGGCGTGGCCTCAGGCAAAGAACTTACTGACATTCAGGGCAACAGAAAAATAGGCAATCAAAAGGCCCATTGCAGGGGTTCTCCACTGAGACTTTCCTGGTCACATTGATATCTGAGTTTTCTGAGATGCTTGTCATTCCCTTCAGCTATCCAGTACATGTCCATGTCACAGTGCTTGGAGGTGGTACATATCGTGGACTCAAAAGCATGAGCCTATTTTGGAGAGTGGCTAGATTTCAGGAAGAAAACAGGAACTTAGGAAGATAGCAGGTGTTGCCCATTGATATGGCAAGCCCTAGTGCATTCATATATTGGGCAGGATGAATGCTGGGAAACTTTCTACTAGACAGGAAACATCCATTGATGCATTCTCTTTTTCTAATGTCTACAACCATGGACACAGTGAGATACACAGACATAGAAACACTCGCCTTGTTAAACAACTTACTAGAAACAGTTCACTCCAAACCAAACAAAGCGACTTTCCTACCTATTCTCAGAACATGGGACAAAACCACAAACACACATCCACACCCACAAAGGCACCTCCTTCCCCCAAATAGGTCTCTCACTATCCGGAGTGTCCTCTGACTGCTGGGCCATACTATGTTCCCCCAATATGGCCTATCCTGTCTCAGATCTGGACTCCATGTCCAACTCTGTGAAGTGGTCAGGAGCCAGCTGTGAGCCAGTACCTGCTTTTTTAGGAAAGGCCCCTCTTCAGAGTACTCCTGGCATTTGGCCATCCTCACATCAGTAGGTACCAAGAAAGACTGACTCTGTCCTTGCTAAATTGAATCAAGTGAGACCACTAGGACTGGGACTGGGACTGACTCTGTGTGCCTGGCTTCCTGCATCCCAAGTTCATAGAGTTCCATTACCAAGGAAGTGAGGTGAGGTTGCATCCTTCAGGAACTGAATGAGGTCACTGCCTTGGCAACCACTTTGTCCAAACAGTTGCTTTCAAGCGTACCATGAGAAGGAGGCTTACCCTACTTTCTGTGGCACTTTCACAAATTAGAATGGTATATCAACCATAGGCACCAAGAAACAGCTCTCCACACAGGCCTGATTTGGTCCATCTTCTCTATATTAGGAAGAGAGCCTTTAGTCCGGGGAGCACTGCAGTGAACCTCTGCACTAAAACTATTAGCCAGCACCTGGTGGAGGAGTCCTCCATAGGTAAGTGGCGCCTTTATAACATCTGATATCCGGTAAAGGGAGATCTTTTCTGATGACAGAGATGTGGCCTGGGGAGGCTCACATATACTCCTTTCCAGGAGAGTAACGAGAATCTTTCTGTCCTCTGTTCTGTTCTGTAGGGAATTCCTCTGGAACTGTAGAGAGGGGCCGACAGGCACGCACGCACTCCTACCCTGGAGCTATAGCAAGATGTTGCACTGTTCCACTGTTTTTCTGTTTAGGCGCTGGTTTTCTGTTTTTTGTGTTTTGTTTTGTCTTCTATTTTTTTGATTGTTTGTTTGTTTTTGTTTGTTTTGTTGTGTGATTTCAGTGGTAAAAACTTAAGTATTTTGGACGTAAAAATGGGTAATAAAGAGAGTAAGCGTGACACCCCTTTGGACTGTGTTTTAGGGAACTGCGATGAACTTTACCCCCCTTTGTTAAGCAGGATGACAGAAGCTCCTAGCTGGCTGCCTGGAGCACACCCATTGCAGAGGGCAATGCTTGCTGGGGACCTAAGAACTGAGCATCTCCCAGGTTAACAAGTGAAACTCCTTTAAAACCCCTTGTCGCTCCAGATCAAGAGAGTCACAACATTTTGCAGAGTCCCCTGTGTTTCTCCTTTGTTCGCAAAGCAATAAACCTCCCTTTTTCTTTTTCTCAAAACTCAGTCCTCATTATTAAATTGGTATTAATTGGCTTCAAGTTCAGGAATCGAACTTTAATTTACAAATTTGGTACCCCCCCTTCTCCCCGGAACTTTGTGAGAGCTGTCTACTGGAATATTGGGAGATGAAGCATGCTTGGTGTGGAACTGAACAAGAGGAGCTAATCCTGTAAGTAAAAGGAAGGACTGAGGGACTCCCAGCAGCTGCCAAAGCCCTGTTGATTCAGGGAATTACCTCCTTCCTTTCCGCACTGTAAGAATTATGCCACCCCTGTCTTGTTAAAAAAGAGAAAAAGAAAAAGGGGACACTAAATGCAGTGAAGTCACCATGGAGACACTTTATTTTACATTTCAGGTTGCCCCTCTGTTAAAACATGTGGTCCCCCCCCCTGTGGATATCTATGGTGCACACTGGTGTAGGAGATTTTTCTCTTATCTGCTCTGGTTTAATGGGTTCTCCCTGACAGCCATAGTCTGGACCTCCTTTCTGTCTGTCTTGTGTCTTTGTATCTGGCCCTTTAACACATGTGCAATAATGTGTTGATATTATAAATTGTTTCTTGGGAATGATCTTAGCTGAATGTGTGTCTAAATGATGATGTTTTATTTTAACAATCTGGTATCTGAATGGGTTTTTGAAGCATTGCACAATCTTGCAGTTAAAAGTCGGGTTTAGGTAATTGTTTAGTTTATGATTTCAGATAATTCATGCCAGAGAACTTAAATACTTAGGATGGAAAACTGAAGAACTCTACTTCCAAGTTGTCAAGTAACTTCCCAATCATACAGTCTTTTTTTCACCAATTTTGAATTGGATAGCCTGGGGAAATATCACTGTGTGTACCAGTGCATTAATTTGGACAAGGATAGTAAATCATAGAATGGTATCTGTTGACAAAACAAGATGTAAAGATATAAAATTTTGTGAATTGTATCTTAAATTTATATCATAATTTTCAACATCCGAACCTCAAAATTATGGTTAAAATGCCTTAGGCCTGAGGTGTCTGCTCAGAATAGCAGTTTTTCCTGCTCCTTCCAGACCTCAGCCATGACTTATGTTGAAATGTAAATGAAAGAAGCCTGCAATCTTAGTAGGAGACTGATTTGAGGCCTAAGGGGGAAAAAAAAGGTAAATTGTATGGTATTTACTAATTACTAGCCAGTCACTTTTTCTAGGACTTTTTTTTTTCCTTAGATACTTTTTTTTTGAGCTCATAATTTTGAGCATACAGACCTAGGTTAATGTTTTTCAGATCAGTTCTATCTTTGACCAACTGTAGACATTTTGAAACATTGCAATGGAGATTTCACCTGAGAAAAGCTACAAGGCCTTTACTATTATTATGTGTGCACACTTTTGTTATGTGTTGTATGTCTATATATACATATGTCCGTATATCATATATATGATACACAAACTAACATATACAAGGAGCACTCATAAAAAAGTGCTCATTAAAACAAATTTAAATAGGAGATCCAAAGATCTTTAATTCACGTGATTTAAATGTTTCAATTTAAATTGGATAAACAGATAAAAATCAATGTCTTTAAATTTAAGCTTACAAATTTTTCTAGGTGTTCAAAAATCTAATAAAATATTAATATCTACAAAATGTCTAATATGCCTTGGTACTAGGACCTTTCCTTCAACATAAAAATGGTTTACACTGTCAATACATTTCTCTAATATTTTGATAAATAAATAAAGTAAATTTGATTGGGATTACTCATTCATGAGTACTTTTGTTAGATATCTGATTGATTTACTAAGGTCTGAATAAGTTTTTATTAAAGTCTGTATAAGAATATAAAAATCAGTCATGTGTTAATGAGACAGAAATTTCTTAAAACATAAGTTTACCCATAACGTTGTGTTTATTAAGTTTTATTTTCTCTAGAGCAAGCAACCATAAAAATTAATCAACTGATTAAATAAGAACTGTTGTTTTAGAGCACTGTACTGCCATTGCTTTAAAAGCTAAACTTGGTTAATGTAGAAACATCAATGTAATTGTGATGCTATCAATGTTTTCATATCTTATATGTATTCAAGTCTGTAAGGTAGAAACTTTAAAAGAGCATTATATCAAGCTGGTGCTCTGAAGTTTTATGGTAAAAAAATATATTGGGGATTTATTTACCTGTTATCAATAAGATATGTAAACTTTTATGTTACTTTTTACATTGGGGAAAAATTTAAATGTATTTTTTAGTTAATGAGAGCCTAATCGATGTAAAGGTTAAAAACTTTCAGCCTTTCTTTAATTCATGTTTTAAATGTGATATCATATGGTGTTAGCTAATGTTCATGTGACCTCAAACAATTTATGTAAACTTTGTCAAATGATATTTATAAATAAAGATTATCTTTAGAACTAAAATACTTAAGATTTATAAAGAGCCCTGCCTTACCTGAGATAAGGCTCTGTGTCCCATCTTACTACATGTGAGAATGACTACAAAACCAGTAGGTCAGATAATATTTCTTTAAAGTTATGTTAAAAAGTTGGTTTTTTTAAGGTCAATATTCCTAGGATCTCAAACAGGGGATATAATGTATAACTCAGCCAAAAAATTCAGGGTAGCTATTACACAAGCTAAGTATTTTTACTTTTGTTAATTTTATTTTGAAAATATTTTATAAGTGATCTAAAGATTCTCTGTTACTGTTTTACAAACGTGTTGCTTTAAGAACACAACATGGGTTTATTCAAGATAATAAGTCATTACTTACAATACAGACAGAAAAATACAGATCCCAATTAATAAAAAGATAATGATATAGTTATAGACATTAAAGCCCAGTACTCTTAATATAAGGCTGTTAAAATTTATTTGCTGGATGTTTAAGATTAGGATTTAAAATTAAAGTTAAATGAAAAGCGCCAAGAAAACCAATATTTGGCTTTTGCCCTCTGAGTCAGTCTGAATCCAGGGAACAGGGAACTTCTCTATAGAGCTTTGAAACTCTGAGCCACATAACCTCCTCCTGATCAGGGAGATTAATGAGACCACTGGAGAAGAGAAAGCCAATCAGGGTATTTGTTACGAAGAGGAGAGTCATCAAAGAAAGGAGACATCCCTGATGCTTCCGAGGGAAGCCAAATGGTCAAGCAAGATCTGGACCCACCTAGCGCAAATGGCACTAGCAGAACTGAGAATCTGCTCTCAAGTTTCCCCAGAATTGACTCCCATAAAAGCTCAGCTGACTGTTAACAATAGATGGAAACAAAAGTCAGTTTGACTGCTTCATCTTAAACACTTAGCAAAGACAGTTAAGAACAAAATACATCCATTCCTGGGCATTTTAAATTATAATAATAATAATATAATTTTAAGGTATGCACTTTATGTTTGCCTCCCAAAATAAGTAAGACTGGTGGCTACAAAGAAGAATTCTCAGAAAGGAATGCCTGATACTTATAAAAAGAGACTATCAAGAAGACCTGCCACAGGGAAAAGTTTTCAGTTTAAGGCCTACAGATATTCCTAACCTACACAGGTAGGCTTGGTGTTTGCTAGTACAATTATCCATCCATGAGTAACAGAATTAAAGGTTTCTCTAAGAGACACAGAGGTCATACTAGTAAAAAGATTTTACAAGATCAGATGACATTAAATTATTAAACTGTATCTTATGGGGAGGGACAAGTGTAACAGTACAAGTTAAGTTGACAGTCCGGATAACTGGGGATATTAAAGACTGGTGATGGAACTTCTATACAGTGACATGTTCCAGCTGCTGCAACATTTTTTCAGTACTCATGGTTTTTGTTTCTCTCATAGAAGAACCCATCCCCAGATGACTTTACAACCTGTTCTTCCCCAATCAGACTTCAAACCGAACTGACTTCTAAAAGGCAACTCATGTCCCTCAACTGACTTCTAAAAGGCAACTCATGTCCCTCATGCCATGCCCACTCAAGTCACCCTGTCTCAGGTCAGAAGAAGAAAAAATGAGTGACACCACTCTTCTTAAAACAATGGAGAGAAAGATAAATAGACTATCAATATAAGTAATTAATTAAGTCAGGTAAAATCAGGGAGATCGGTTTTGGGTGAGTTCTAAAAATTTGGAGACTCTTACCTGAGGGATTAAAATTTCCTCAGTGCTCTTCCCGTAATCTATCAAAGATTTGAAAGGGACACAAAGAAAAGGGGGGAATGATAGACCCAACCTGATCTTTAATTAAAATTGGGAGCCATCTTGCCAAAAAGCCATGAAAAGATAATTTTGGCTTTAGCATAAATCACTTCAAATTCTAAACCTGCTTGGAATGCCTGCCCACGCCTGGAACTCACCCATGCCCGGCTCTCTGACCAGATAGCAGCCCTCTCTGAAACTTTAGTGACACATCATAAATATTTGCCTTCTCTGGCGAGACAACAACCCTCTCTGAGGCTCTAATGGTCTTCATGAACTCTGATGTAGGGACAGCAAAAAAAATGTAGACTGCCATTAGTGTGATGTTTGTCAGAGTTCTGTTATCTGTAAACCCCCTTTTGTGTAATTTTCTGGGCTATTAAGCTGCCTGTAGGAAAGCTGGGGTTGCTGTCTTATTCCCGCCATTTTGTGAGGGAGAGGCAGCACAGCCGGTGAAAATAATAAGCTTAATTTAATTTGATTTTAATTAGAGTCAGTGGTCTTTTCTTGTGTCCTGGTCTAACAGGTAATCACTCCAAAAACATGGAGCTCTGCTGACCTAAACACTTCTTGAAAAACTTCCTCTGAGTTTGGGCACTTGAAATATATGTTGTTGTAAGGAGCTTTAGCTTCCTTTCTAGTGATACCATCAAAGCTGAGTCTGCATCTATGTGACCTGGAGGACATGGTTTCTTGTATTCTAATGAACATGAGGCAGCAGTGCTGAATTTTCTGTTTGTAGGTAAACTGTGGCCACTGGATGCTAAGTGTCTCCCCGTGTGGACTGTGAAGCCATTTGGTCATCCTCCACTTTTTGTGGTGTTTCTTGCTGCTGTACTGGGAGTTTGGTATATGCTTTATGAAATACAACGAGTTCAACTGGAACCCAGTGTTGGAGGGAGTTCTGTCACTTGTGGTGGGTCAGGGTCTGAAGGAGAATGCACCAACCAGGCTTTTATCTCACAGAGCTTGCCCCCTTGTCCTTAGAAATCTGACTCTGAAATTAGCCCAGAAACCTCTCCATATTACATGATGCCTTTACATAGAAGGGTCTGCTGGCTGCACCATGTCAGTCACAAACCATTTGGAAAGCAATGGCAAATCCTCATGGCCACACCACATATGTATTATCACACACCTACCCACCACTGCAATAGGCCCACTACTCAGCAGGCTCCAACTTACTGGCATCTTTGTTCTACACCATTTTCATGAAACCCGGTCAATCATGGCATCCTCTGGTACACTCATGATCAGCAACAAGACATCTAAAGGTTCTCCAGTGCCACCTGGTTAAGGGAATTTCAAAGATTTCATTGTATTTATCTAGCCATTTTTCTTGGATGAAGTTGGAGGCACTGTGGGTTTCAGTTTATTCAGGAACTATTAAATGTGAGGTAGCTATTTTCATTAAATTCTCTGGAGAAATCTCACAGGCAAGTCTTCCCATAGAGTGGCCAAAAGGTCACATGAAGCCAGGCCCATTGAGGTCTTTAATGTGACGTCCATGCGTGTTCTGACTGTCAACTATGGCTGCCAAATATTTCAGAATAAAATCATGTGATATCCTAGCTGATATTCCAAGGCTCTGTGGAAAGCCACCCTGGTATTTGATCTCAGTTTCCAAGGGCGAATCCCATGCGTGGCCTCCTAAAATCTGAATGCAGTTTATGGCAATATTTCTCTGAGATCAGTTCCAGAACTCAGACTCTAAGGGGAATCACACCAGAGTTCAAGCCCAGATAGACCCAGTCATCACTTCCAACTGCCAAACAAATGACCACAATTAAAACCAAAACACACCCACAAGGCCCTCATCTTCTTCCATATAGACACTCATCATAACCTGTGGCTGGAGGTTTCCATGAGGGACTCAGCCCAAGACAGTGTACAAAATAACCTCCCTTGCCCGTCATTTGCCTAAAGTCAGGGTTGCCTGGACACCCTTCCTGAGAACCAGGAGTGATCAAATAAGCCTGCCATAAATACTGCTCTGATTCTCCAATTTGAGGCCTCCTGACTCTCGGGTATAGATTCTTTATGTGAATTGGAATCATGAGAAAACCCAAGCACCTATGGGCTATCCTCTGCAGGGATTGAAGAACTCATTTGACAAAAAGGATCCCTATTTTCACTTGATGGAGATCAGGAATCTTACAGAGGAAAGCGAGAGACTTCGTCCACAATAACTGCTTTTTTGGCCATTTTGGTTTTGGAAGCACACATGTAATTGTTCGTTAGATCCATCAGGTGCTGAGAATCTATTCAACAACCTCACACATGGCCAAGAGTCTGATGCAGACACATCCCTTTCCAAAGCAATTAAGCAAAGATCTACAGCTGATGCCCATTAATTTCCATTGAAAACCGTTTTCTTCAGGCTTCACAAAGGGGTGGCCTGAGGCAAAGACCTTTCTGACATTCAGGGCAACAGAACAATAGGTAAGCAAATGGCCCAAGGCAAGGTTTCTGGAATGATATCTGAGTTTTCCGAGATGATCCCATTCCCTTCAGCTATCCAGTACATAGCCATGTCACAGAGCTTGGAGGTGGTACATGTCTTGGAAACAAAACCATGAGCCTATTCTGGAGAGTGGCCAGAATTCAAGAAGAAAACAGGAATTTAGGAAGACAGTGGTTTTTGCCCATCCATTAGGCAAGCCAAAATCCAATCATAAATTGGGCAGGATGAATGTTGTGAAGCTTTCTACTATTCAGGACACATCCATTGATGCATTCTCTTTTCTAATGTCTACAACCACGGACACAGTGGGATAAACAGACATAGAAACACTCACATTGTCAAAAGACTTACTAGAAACAGTCCACTCCAATCCTAACAAACCGACTTTCCTACCTATTCTCAGATCATTAGACAAAACCACAAACTCACACACACACCCACAAAGTCACCTCCTTCCCCCAAGTAGGTCTATGACTATCCGGAGTGTCCTCTGACTGATGGGCCATAGTATGTTACTCCAAAATGGACTGTCCTATGTCAGGTCTGGACTCCTTGGCCAACACTGTGATGTTGTCAGGTGCCAGTGGTGAGACACTACCTGCTTACTCAGGAAAGGCCCCTCTTCAGACCTTCCTGGCATTTGGCCATCCTCACATCAGTAGTTACCAAGAAAGACTGATGCTGTCCTTGGTAAATCCAAACATGTGAGGCCACTGGGACTGGGACTGGGACTGCCTCTGGGTGCCTGGCTTCCTGGATCCCTAGTTCAGAGAGTTCCATCACCAAGAAAGTGATGTAGGTCACTTCCTTCAGGAACTGAATGAGGTCACTGCCTTGGCAACCACTTTGTCTTAACAGTTGCTTCCAAGTGTCCCAATTGATGGAGTCTGCCCCTACTTCCTGTGACACTTTCACAAGTTTGAATGTTATATCAAACATAGGCACCCGGGAACAGCTCTCCACACAGGCCTGGTATTGTCCATCTTCTCTACATTAAGAAAAGAGAGACTGCTTCAGACACACCCCTTCATCCTGACCAGGTTGTTTGTCGTGGAAGATGACTTTTGCTCTCTCAGGTCCATCATAGCTTCCTATATCTTCCCCAGGGTTCATTTCTGCATGGACCTTTTTGTTTCTCAGCAGGTGGAAGATTTCTTACATTCCTGTATTGTAAGACCAACTCTGTCCCTGCTTTTCTGTAAAGTTAGATTGAGGGAACAGAGTATGGTTAGGGTTAATAACATGTTTGATTTGGCTTAGGAATCATTCTGCTGGATGAATAATGTTATTGGGAACCTGCGATATTTATAAGAATATATAGAGGTGAAATATATGTATGAAAACAGAAATCTAGGTAAGATTTGAAGCCCAGAAGGGAATTGGATCCTTGATTGGGATACTTAGGTTTGAATTCTGTTCTGCACATGTGTCTCAGATAAATCTATACACAATGGCATAGGACCTTGTACCTTGGATGATTGAATGTCAAAGAAAACATCCAGTCAAAAAAGGATAGTTGGTAGGATTAGGAAGATAGTTGGTAGGATTAGGAAAAAGAGTGAGTATAGGATTTGGACAAAAAGTTCTTTAGCAATAGGGTTTCGGGTAGAGAGAAAATGTAAATGTCAGCAGATGTGAAGACTCAGTCACAATGATGAACTGGGGAAAATATGTTGGAAAGCAGATATCAATAGAGACATTAGAAAATCAGGCAAATGATAAAGTGATCGATAGGATTAGACATTTTCAACAGGCTTGAGTTTGAATAAATAATATTAGGAAGAAACAAATATGTAGTCAGCAATAGGATTGACATTTGAGAGCATTAGGCAACCTGGACATGGGTGATGTTCATAATCAATACTCACATTCCATTTAGGCTTTGGTACAGTCGTAAGTGTGACTTTGCATTTTGTGGCCAGAATATTACTGTGATAAAATGTATATGTAGATCAGGTGACATGAGTATTTGTTGCATCATTTCTGAGAGCAATATTTTGAAGAGATATAAATTAGTATTGGGGGCACAAATAGGTGTGCCATGTGTGTATGAATATAGAGAGAATGCATGAATAGACCATACTGTGAATAAATAATATAATTGTTTCCAAATTTAGAAATTGGAATAAATTGATATCCCAAAATACACAGGAAATCTTACATTGATATACATACATTCATTCCAACCAGTTATACATCTCATGGTAATATTAGGGTTGTAGTTTATCATAAAATGTGTGTGAGTTTTGCTTCCAAATTGATTATGGAAATCGAAAATAATGTGTTTGGAAAGAAGTCTCATGAAATAAACAGTCAAAAACAAGGAGGAATACATGTGTTCTGAAGCAGGAAGTGATTGAATGTGTTACAAATGTCTTTAAATTTGTGAACTTGTGGATAGAAATGTATATTCTACGATGTATAAAAACTGAAGAAATAGTAATGTACCAGTGTTCATTAAAATGAACATCAAAATACACATCATGTCCCATAGAAATCTACTTTCATTGATGTTAAATTGGGTCAGTTACTGTAGAAATATAAGGCTTTGTTTGCACCATTCACTGAAGTGAGTTTTCAGTTCTAGGAAACAAATATGTATTTCAGGTGGATGAATATTTCTAAAAACAATCTTATGAAAAGTTGATTATAAAACCACATACATGAACATGAGTGAATTATTTAGGGAGTGTATAATAAGACACATATATTTCATATTTTGAAAATTATATATATATATATATATATATATATATATATATATATATATATATATATCACAGATACATTAGAAATTAGCAATATATATGCAAATCAAAATTCATCATGAAATATATATCATTCACAGATCCAAAAATATTAATTTTACTAAACATGGATTTATGTATAATGTTTTTCAACTAAGAAGCTCACTCATAGTTTGAATTTTCAGTTCCAAAAATATTTAGGAGGAGTGATCTCTTCTCATACTTTGTATCTCCCAAGTTAGCCACCTCACAAAAATGTACGTGTGATACCAGGTAGGATTTTATATGTGCATATAAAAATACATGTGCTAAATTGGCTACAGAAAAAGGGAGACAGAAATTCACATATGTGTTAACTTTAAAAACACATGGAGGACTATTTCAACAAAAAATTAACAAGATTTATAACTCCTACCCTATATCATGCAAAAGGCAAGACCAACTATACGCCATGCCTCCTCTCAACTGCTTGTATTTCTATTCTGTTTGGGTTATATTTCTCCATCATATTAGGATTAGTAGTCAGAGTCTAGTAGGGTATGTGTTAGTGTCAGGGATTCAGTATTTTGAATGGAAAATTGAAAAATGAATCCAATGTGTATGTAAATATGTGCTACACAAAAATCTTCCCACTCTCATTCAGAACAATGCCTTGACAACACCTACGGCCCAAGTATGACACAATCAGAGGAGAAGAGTTAGAAAATCCGTGAATACATATATAGAATGGAATATGATCAGGAGTTCACAACCTTGGAAGTGGTAGAGGAGTTTCCAAAAGTAAGGGACAGGGTAAACCCTCCACAAACCTGAAGGTCTGCTGGCCTAGAGACTTCTTGAGAAACTGCCTGTGAGGTTGGGCACTTGAAATATATGTTGTTGTCAGGAGCTTTAGCTTCCTTTATAGTGAGACCATAAAAGCTGGGTCTGCATCAATGTGACCTGGAGGACATGGTTTCTTATTTTCCAATGAACATGAGACAGCAGTGCTGAATTTTCCATTGTAGGTAAACTGTGGCCCCTGGGGGCTAAATGTCTCCCTGTGTGGACATTGAATCCATATGGTCATCCTCTATTTTCGTGGTGTTTCTTGCTGCTGTACTGGGAGTTGGGTATTTGCTTTACGAAATACAAGGAGTTCAACGGGGACACAGTGCGGGAGGGATTTCTGTCACGTGTGGTGGGTCAGGGTCTGCAGAAGAATACAAGAACCAGGCTTCTATCCCACATAGCTTGCCCCCTTGACCATAGCAACCTGATTCTGAACAATGTCCTGAAACCTTTCTATGTAACAGGGTGCCTTTACATATAAGGGTCTGCTGGCTTCACCATGTCAGTCACAAGCCATTTGGAATCCAATGACAGATCTACATGGCCCCACCACAGATGTTTTATCACACACCTGCCCACCATTGCTCTAGACCCACTACTCAGCAGGACCCAAATTTCTGGCATCTCTGTTAAACACCATTTTCATGAAAACCAGTCAATCAATGCACTGTCTGGTATACTCATTGTTAGTAAAAGTATAAACGGCAGCCATACCCCAGAAAAAAACCCCAACATGGTGCCTAAGGACTTCTTCTTCCTACCTTCTTTTTTCTGCAGTGGTGCGAAATGTTTCCACCCGTGTGAACTCTCTTGATGGCGCCAATTTGAAATCTCGCTGGTGGGAAACCTTAGCCCCAATAAGAACTAATTCCTGGGCTCCAGAGCTGATATCTGAAAGAACTTACCAATAAACGTTTTGCCTGCCATTTATCTAAGCCCTTCCATCTTCCCCTTAGTTCTATATAAGCACACAGCTTTTTGCAATAAAATTGGAATTCTCCCAGCAAAGTGCCTTTGCGTGGGAAGTTCTTTCATTATGTTGCCCCGTGTGAGAATATGGGTGAGCTGTTTCTAAAAAGAGCCCCGTCCCCTGCCCCTCCAAGACACTCCGCCCTGGTCCACTCTTTTCAGATGCCGGCTTTCTGCACTCACAACAGATCTGATATATGTAAGCCTCCCCTGACCCTGGCTCTCCAACTCCCTTCAGGCTACCACTGGTTTTGTGACCGTGATCATCTGGCACACTCTAGATGCCCTGTAGGGGGCAGGAAATTCCTGCCACTAAGACCTTTACTGGTCGCAGTGGACCCTCTGGTGATCCGTTTTCCTTTGGGGCATGAGGCTTCTGAGTTTACATGAGAGGCTCTTTGGTTTTTCTCCTCTGCTGCCGCTGCCGCTGCTGGCTAGAAGTGCTGTTTGCTGCAGGGCTGCTGTGTCTGGCTGAAGCTGCCTCTCTGCTCGGGGAAAACTGAACTCCTGTCCTGCAACTGCATTCTGCCGGAACCAGAGTTCTGTTTTCATTACTGACTTTTTCTGCTGCGTTCGAAAACTTTCCTGACGTCAGGTTGCCCGTGGTTCCGAACCCATTGGGTCTCACAGATCGCACTTCACTGGTGACGACCAGGTAGTGCCCTCTGTATTTCCTCATGACGGCTGGTCATTTTGGGGACGCCCACCTGACCACTGTTCGCCCTGAGCTTCCTGGAAGCCGTTCCAGCCCGGGTTTTCTCTTTGTCTCTCTCGCTTACTCTTATTCTCTCTCTCTCTCTCTCTCTCTCTCTCTCTCTCTCTCTCTCTCTCTCTCTTCCTTCTCTCCCTGTGACAATGGGCACCTCTTCATCTGTACCTGAAGCCTCACCTCTCAAATGTTTAATAAAAAATCTGGCCACACTCTCCCTCACACCAGACATCAAGCCCAAACTTCTAATCAAATTCTGTACCCATGATTGGCCTACATATCCACTGGATAATGGAAATCATTGGCCTCCAGAAGGCTCCTTACATCCAAACCTTCTCTGGGATCTTTTTAACTACTGCCAGCATCTGAAAAAGTGGAGTGCGATTTCCTGCATTTAAGGTTTTAGCCTTCTCACACAGCACCCTGTCGCTGCTCCTCCTGCCCTCCCTCTCAGGTCCTCCTTGTTTGCAAACCCTTCTCTTCCCCTACTTCTACTCCTGACTTCACAGATTCTTCCTCATTCAGCCCAGCAGATTAACCCCCACCTTATCCCCCAGTCCTATCTGCCCCTTCTCTCCCGCTATACCCTCCTCTTCCTCTGCCTGATTCCAAGGATCCTCAGCCTTCCATTTCATCCTCCTCCCCTCCGCCCTCTTCTGCCTGCTCCACCTCCTCCTCTTCCAAAGAGACACTCCCTTCCCCTCCCTCTCCTTCCTGTCCGCCTCCTGCCTCTTTCAGTCCTCCTGTTACCAGGTCTAAGGGACTCCTTCGCACCCCCAAGACCATCGCACCCCTTCGTGAGGTAGCTGGTCCCGAGGGTGTCATCAGAGTCCACGTGCCTTTCTCCATGTCGGACATTACTCAGCTAGAGAGGAAGTTAGGCTCATTCACCACTGACCCCACCACTTACATTCGGGAGTTTCAATGGGTCCTGCAAGCATATAGCCTCACTCAACATGACATCTACATGCTCTTGGCCAATACACTTCTCCCTGAGGAAAGGCAATGGGTCTGGGAGCTAGCCCAAGCCCATGCTGATAAAAATCATAGGACCAATCCTAACCACCCCACAGGCCCTCATGCTGTCCCAGAGCAGGATTCTCTATGGGATTACAACACCCCTGAAGGCTTACAGTCTCGTGACCTTTTTACATCCTGCCTCTTGGCGGGCCTGAAAAAGGCCATCCGTAAGGCTGTTAACTTTAAAAAGGTGCAGGAGGTCATTCAAAGGAAGGAGGAAACACCTTCAGAATTCCTGGATAGACTAACCAAGGCCCTTCAACAGTACACAAACCTCAACTCAGAAACCCCTGATGGCCGTCATGTCTTAATGACATATGTTCTGGCCCAAAGCTACCCTGACATTAAAGCCAAGCTTAAAAAGCTTGAACAGGGCCCTGCTACTCCTTAGACCAAAATTTTCATTTTCAAGGTTTTTTATGATAGAGAGGATGAAAGTGAATGCCGTAGGCAGAGGGCTGAAAATGCCAAATTCCAAATGTTGGCCCAGGTCATTCAGAGAAGGCCATCACCACGCCATCCCAATATGACACCCCCGGGAGCTTGCTTCAAGTGTGGTAAGGAGAGACATTGGGCCAGGGATTGTCCTTCAGTGAGGACATCGTACAACCCCTGCCCAAAATGCCATCAAAGGGGACACTGGGGGGCAGACTGCCCAACAACCCAAAAGGGAAATTGGTCAGCCGCCCGGCAACCACAGCCTCTCTTGGGCTTGGCAGAGGAGGATTGACGGAGTCCTGGGCTTTCCCTCCAGACTATTACCATCAAGAATCAAGAGCCTAGGGTTACCTTCCTGGTGGATGGATGCTTCATTACCTTCCTCTTGGATACTGGTGCCGCTTTATCAGTCTTAAGGGAGTATTGGGGTTCTACCACACCCTCAAAAACTCCTATTGTCAGGGTAGGAGTTAAACAGATTTTCCCTCAAACCCCCCCATCATGTTATATGCAGGGATCCCTTTTGTCCTTCACTCACTTCTTTTTCGTTATGAGCCATTGCCCCATTCCCCTTCTGGGAAGGGACATACTCTCACTATTAAAAGTCACCATTCACATATCACCCCACACCTCGCCTACCTCTCATTTCCTCATGATGTTCCTAGGGGCAGATACACCTCCTTCATGCACTCCTCCATGACTCTGTAAACTAGTTAAGCCTGAGGTTTGGGACACCACTACACCCTTTATGGCTAAATGCAGTCCAATTCATATTGTCTTACGGGACCCTTCAAGATATATTAGTCAACCACAATATCCACTCACAACCACAGCCCTCCTCGAATTAGAACCCATCATCCAGGATTTATTACGAAAGGGGTATCTTAGGCCTACACACTCTCCTTTCAACACCCCCATTCTGGCACTTAAGAAACCTAACGTGTCCTACAGGCTGGTTCAAGACCTTCTCCTTGTCAACTCCTCTGTGGTCCCCATCCACCCGCTAGTGCCCAACCCTTACACCCTCCTCTCTCAGATTCCTGGCACTACTACCCACTTCTTGGTCCTAGATTTAAAAGATGCATTCTTTTCTATTCCCTTGTTCTCAGAATCTCAGAATATCTTTGCTTTTACGTGGACTGACTCTCACATCCACCATTCTCATCAGCTTTCCTGGACTGTCCTCCCACGGGGATTCAGCCCCCATCTCTTTTGCCAAGTTCTTGCCCAGGACCTCACATCCTTTCACCCGACCTGTCCTGACTCTATTCTCCTTCAATATGTCAATGACCTTCTTCTATGTAGTCCCTCTGGGAACACTCTCAATCCCACACCGCTCAGCTTCTTAATTTCCTAGCAGACAAGGGATATAGGGAGTCTCCCCACAAGGCCCAGGTTTCCCAGTCTTCTGTCACCTCTCTTGGTTTTTGCCTTACACCCGGGAAAAAGGAAATAACACTGGATAGGAGGCAACTCCTCTCTGATCTTCCAGTGCCCCATATGAAAGCCAAAATACTATCATTCCTAGAAGTAGCAGGTTATTTTAGGGCCTGGATCCCAAATTATTCTCTTCTATCCAAACCCCTGTATGACCTAGCAAATGGACCCCCTAGTGAATCTCTTGTCTTCTCCCCCATCTACCACTTCCGCAGGCTTCAGCAACTCCTCTTAAAGGCACCTGCCCTTCACCTTCCTGATCTTTCAAGACCATTTCATCTATATATCCATGAAAAAGGGGGGCAAGCACTTAGGGTCTTAGGTCAAAACTATGGGCCTACATTTGCACCTGTGGCATATTTTCCAAGAAACTAGACTCTACCATTCGTGGGTGGGCCCCTTGCTTAAGAGCTCTGGTTGCTGGACAAATTTTACACAAAGAAGCCTCTAAGCTGACTTTTGGGGCACCTTGAACTATCCACTCCCCACATCACTTGAAAGATCTTTCAGCTTATAAGGGCCTTCAAACCCTTCCTCCATCCAGAGTTCTGTCGCTCCTCACTTTCTTTCAGGAAAACCCTAATATTACTTTCCTCCCATGCTCTGCACTGAACCCTGCCTCACTGCTCCCAATGACTCCCACGTCTAACACACCAACTCATAATTGCTTGGAAACCTTAGATGATTTCCTCCGCTGTCATTGTTCCATTTCTGAGGAACCACTCACCAAGCCTGACCTTATCTGGTTTACTGACAGCAGTTCCTTTAGGCAGAACGGCACTCATTACTCTGGATACACTGTAGTTTCAGCCACTGAGATTATAGAGGCCAAAGCTATGCCTTCAGGAACTACCAACCAGCAGATTGAACTTATAGCAGCCACTCGTGCCTGCCTACTAGCACAAGGCAAATCCCTCACCCTCTATATTGATTCAAAATATGTCTTCCAGATCTTATTATCCCATGCTTCAATATGAAAGGAGCGAGGCCTACTTACCACCAAAGGTAATGCGATCACTAATTCAGCTCTTTTAACCAATCTGATAGAGGCCTCCCACTTACCCACCCAGTTGGGAGTTGTCCATTGTAGGTCACATCAGAAGGACGGCTCTCTTATCACTGAGGGCAATGCCAAAGCTGACCAGGCGGCATGAATGGCTGCTACCACTTCCAATTATGGCCCCCATGGGGGACATATTATGGCCACTTTAGACACCTCATCTGAAGCCCCTACTTCTTCCAGTAAGAACAAAAATCTTTTCAAGTTCCTTCATACTCTACACCATTCCAATTCTCAGTCTTTGACCCTTTTTTTACAGAGCTTCTTTTCCCTCAACCCTTCTGACATAGCCATGCTAGAGAATATAGCCTCTAATTGTCAGATCTGTCAGCGGACCAACCCTCATACTCCTTTAAGGCCCAAACCTTTCCCTTTCCACCAAGCCCCGAGACACATTCCCGCTGCTGACTGGCAAGTAGACTTCACCAACATGCCCACAGTATGGCACACTAAATACCTCCTTGTCTTTGTGGACACTTTCTCTGTTTGGGTTGAGGCATTTCCCACTTCCAATAAAAAGGCTTCCACTGTAGCTTCAATCTAACTGACAGACATCATCCCCAGGTTTTGTATGCCGACTTCCCTACAATATGACAATGGCCCTCAGATTATTTCTAGGATCACAAAAAAGGTCTCTCAAGCTCTCTCTTTAAAGTGGCATTTCCACTGTCCATATTACCCCCAGGCTTCAGGGAAAGTGGAAAGGGTAAATCGAACTCTGAAGGAAGTCCTTACTAAATTGACAATGGAATTAAACTTAGACTGGGTCAAAATCCTTCCCTTGGCTTTGCTTCGAATCAGAGCTCTCCCTAAGAAACCATCTTTACTGTCTCCCTTTGAGATAATGTATGGAAGACCTCTTATACCCCCTGGGTTGGTCATTTCACAAGGACCTCTCACCCGAGATTTGTCTTTGCCTCTCTTGTTTCATCTCCGCTCGGAACACTGGAAATATCAGAACTGGCTTCTTCCAGACCCAGTCTCCTCTCCAAACACTCCTCCCTTAACACCTGGGAGTCTCGTCTATTATAATACCCCAGAGGAGAAAGGGACTCTTGCACCAAAATGGGAAGGCCCCTATCCTGTCATTCTCTGTAACCCCACCGCCGCCAAACTCTCCTTATCAGACAACCATCTCACTCCCTGGATTCCCATTTCTAGGTTGAAGCCATATCACCAGGAGGCCCCACCTGCTGACGACAGGACCACCCCAGAGGAACTCCAAGAATCACCTCCTGAACGTCCCCTTTAGTCCTGCTTTCCACACCCATCTCACCCATTTAAGTTGCGGCTCACACGGTGTTCCCTGCAGCCCAATTCCTCTTAAAGAAGGCACAATGAGCTCTCCCAACACCCTAGTCTTCTCTAACTGATGTTTTTTTGTGCTCTGCTTCTTTTCTGTGCTCTGTTGGGACTTGTCTTTACCCTCCTAACCTACCATGTATTTATTCACTCTTTGGGAACGATACTCAGAACATGGCATGCAGAAGGTCCGCGCAGTGGATGCAACTACTTGCTTCATCCACAACTGCACCTCTATTCCCCTAAAATTGTCACCTTCAAGGACCTCCATCCCTGGTAGCTGGAACTGGCCTTTCATTTGCTTCCTTTTTAATCAAACCAAAGACTATTGTCATTGGTGGCCTGAGATATATAATGGGTGTCCCTATTGGTCATGCAGGTTCCATGATGAACGTGGTAGCTGTTCTTACCACTCACTTGGCTACCCTGAAGGGTGGACTTCTAGTTACCTAAAGTGGCATAAAGGCTCTTCATCCGATAACAATGGATCATATACTTCAGATACACCTGACCCCAAGGCCAAACGTTGGGGCTATGTTGAGTTTGCTGTCTATGCTCGGACAACCTCAGCCAGACCCACAGGGTGGATGACTGTTGGCCGCACCCTGATTACACCACCTAAGGCAACCATCCAGGTAGTCGAACACATTAAGGAGTCAGAATCAAAACTTCGAGATCTTATCCATAGCTCATCCAAAGAGGATTCAGAGCCTTCAACCCCCTAAGGTCCCCCTTCCACATGGCTCAATTTGCTACACCAAACTCTTCGATTATTAAACTCCTCCATTCTTTTGGTGCCTACTTCTCAGTGCTTTCTCTGTGCGTCACTTAGTCGTCCACTTCTAGCAGTGGTCCCATTAGCGGCAGGAAATATTTCAGCAAAAACCTACAATTTCTCTAATTAAGGACAACCCCTACATGTGACACATATCCCACTGTGGGAAAGTTATTCCAACAATACTTTATTTCCTTTCATCTGTATCCACCTGCCAATAATGAATCCTTTACCCATTTGTTCCTTGAGCTATAGCACCCCATAGAGCCCTGCGTTTATGCAACCTGGACATTTCATCTGGTGTAATTGGTCTTTAAGTACCTCAACGATCAATGTCTCTGGCACCTGTATCTTGGTTACTGTAGTTCCTCTGCTTTCTTTGTATACTCCCACTGAATTCCGACAGTTGGCCCTACCTTCCCGCACCCGTAGGGCAGTCTTTCTGCCGGTTCTGGTAGGCCTCACTTTAACAATCTCAGTGGCGAGTCTCGGTCTCTCTGGTGGAGCTATAGGTCATGCTCTATGGGCATTCAATGACGTGCAACAAAAACTGCAGGAAGCACTCGATACCACTGCTGAGTCTCTTGGCTCCTTGCAGTGGCAGGTTACTTCATTGGCACAAGTGGCTTTACAGAACCGAAGGGCAATTGATCTTCTCACTGCAGAAAAAGGGGGTACATGCCTCTTCCTCAGAGAGAATGTTGCTATTATGTTAATGGATCTGGGCTAATAAAAAAAAAGTTGTTAAATTGCAGGAATTATTGACCCAATTGCTCAAACCTACCTACTCCAATCCCATAACGAGGTTCTTCCAATCCTATCTTGCCATGTACTTACTACCTCTCTCTGGGCCCCTTATTGGGATGCTCCTTTTTTGTGCTCTCTTGCCCTGCATAATGAAGTTCCTTCAAACCCAACTGCAAAAAATTCGTAATCAAATTTTCAACCAGCTTTTGCTTAGGCACTACCAGCCTCTGATGACCGACGAACCCCCAACATCTCCAAGAGAACAGTTCACTCCGTGATGAAGCTCACTACCAGGCATGATGGAATGCAATGGACATCAGACAGTGGGAGACAACAAGCTCGGAAAACCTCTTAATCTGCCATCCTGGATTCTTGAATCTTTATGACCTTCTAAGCTTCCTCATGGCCCTTGGAATCTTCTATGTCACTCCCCCAACATGGAACTTCTGCCAAAAATTTACCTTTGCTTTAATTTTTATCTTCATTCTGTTTTTATTCACTCTGATCTTCTTCAGGTCCTGTGGCACCTTGTCCAGGCAACGCTTCCAGTATTTTCTAGAGTCTCTGTTACAGGACCAGTGGCTGATACCAACAATCTCCTCCATCCAGGACTGGTTCCATGCCATTGACAACTTGTGGCTTCAGGAAACTTTCATTGACTTCACCCCTACGGAAGTAGCTGTCTATAGCCACTGGGTTTTATTTCTTGCTGCCATGATATTCCCAGACCTGCCCCCCGAGCATTCCTCCCCTTCCCTTTCTAGGCCTCACAGCACCCCCATACAGCAGGAAGCAGCCGGTTCTAAAAACGACGCCCCACTTCCTAAGAAAACAAAAAGGGAGGAATGTTGGGAAAAGTGTAAATGGCAGCCATACCGCAGAGAAAAACCCCAACATGGTGCCTAAGGGCTTCTTCTTCCTACCTTCTTCATTTCTGCAGTGGTGCGAAAAGTTCCCGCCCTTGTGAACTCTCCCGCCAGCGCCAATTTCAAATCTCACTTTTGGAGAACCTTAGCCCCAATGAGAACTAATTCCTGGGTTCTGGAGATGATATCTGAAAGAACTTGCTTTCAATAAACGGGTTGCTGCCATTTATCTAAGCCCTACCATCTCCCCCTTAGTTCTATATAATCACACAGCTTTTTTGCAATAAAATTGGAATTCTCCCTTTGAAGTGTCTTTGCGTGGGGAATTATTTCACTCATGATCAGCAACATGACATCCAAAGGTTCTCCAGTGCCACCTGGTCATGGAAATTTCAGAAATTTGTTGGTATTTATTTAGCCATTTTTGAAGGATGATGTTGGAGGCACTGTGGGTTTCAATTCATGCAGAAACCATTATATGGTAAGGAAGCTCATTTCAAAGAAATCTCTGGAGAACACTCACAGGCAAGCCTTCCCAAAGAGTGGCCAAAAGGTCACATGAAGCCAGGATCATTGAGGTCTACAATGTGAGTTCCATGTGTGTTTAGACTCTCAACTATGGCTGCCAAGTCTTTCAGAATAAAATCATGTGATATCCTGGCTGAGATTCCCAGTGCAATCTCTAAAGCCACCCTGGCCCTCGATCTCAGTTTCCAAGGGCGATTCTCATGCGTGGCCTCCTAAAATCCCAACACATTTCATGGCAATACTTCTCTGAGGTCAGTTTCAGAACTCAGTCTCTAAGAGGAATCACACCAGAGTTCAATCCCAGGTGGATCCAGTCATCTCTTTCAACCGCTACACAAATGACCACAATTAAAACCAAAACACTCCCACATGGCCATCATCTTCTTCCATATAGACACTAATCATAAACTCTGGCTGGAGTTTTCCATAAGGGGTGCAGCCCAAGACAGTCTCAAAAATAAGCTCTGTTGCCCCTCATTTGCCTAAATTCACGGTGGCCTGGACACCCATCCTGTGAACCAGGAGTTATCAAATAGGCCAGGTGTTAATACTGCTCTGCATCTCCAATTTGAGGCCTACTGACTGTCAGGTATAGATTCTTTATATGATTTGGAGTCATGAGAAAACCCAAAAACCTATGGGCTAGCCTCTGCAGGGCTTTGAATAAATAATTTGACCCAAAGGATCCCTATTAACACTTGATGGGGGTCAGGAAACTTACAAATGAATGTGAGAAACTTCATTCACAATAACTGCTCTTTTGGCCATTGTGGTTTTGGGTGCACTCATGGCATATCTCTTTACATAAATCAGGTGCTGAGAATCTAAGCCACAACCTCACACAGGGCCAGGAGGTTTATTCAGACACATTCCTTTCCAAAGCAATTAAGCAAAGAGCAACAGGTGATGCCCATTCATTTGCATTTGAAAACTGTTTTCTTCAGGCTTCACAATGGGGTGGCCTTAGGCAAAGACCTTCCTGACATTCAGGGCAACAGAACAATTGATAAGCAAAAGGCCCAAAGCAGGGTTTCTCCACTGAGACTTTCTTGGTCACACTGATATCTGAGTTTTCTGAGATGCTCGCCATTCACTTCAGCTATCCAGTACATGGCCATGTCACAGATCTTGGAGGTGGTACATATCTTGGACACAAAACCATGAGCCTATTCTGGAGAGTGGCTAGAATTCCGGAAGAAAACAGAAACTTAGGAAGATAGCAGGTGTTGCCCATGGATAAGGCAAGCCTCAGTTCATTCATAAGTTGGGCAAGATGAATGCTGGGAATCTTTCTACTATACAGGACACATCAATTGTTGCATTCTCTTTTCTAATATCTACAACCACGGACACAGTGGATACACAGACATAGAAACACTCGCCTTGTCAAACTACTTACTAGAAGAAGTCCACTCCAAATCAAACAAACCACCTTTCCTACCTATTCTCAGATCATGAGACAAAACCTGAATCACACCCACAAAGGCACATCCTTCCCCCATGTAACTCTCTGACTATCCGGAGTGTCCTTTGAGTGGTGGGCCAAACTATGTTCCCCCCAAATGGCCTGTCCTATCTCAGATCTGGTCTCCTTGGCCAACTCTGTGAAGTTGTCAGGAGCCAGCAGTGAACCACCACCTGCTTTCTCAGGTAAGGACCCTATTCAGAGCTCTCCTGGTATTTGGCCATCCTCACATCTGTAGGTACCAAGAAAGACTGACACTCTCCTTGGTAAATCCAAAAAAATGAGCCAATGGGTATTGGACTGGACTGGCTCCAGGTGCCTGGCTTCCTGGATCCGAAGTTCAGAGAGTTCCATCACCAAGAAAGTGAGGTAGATCACTTCTTCAGGAACTGAATGAGGTCACTGCCTTGACAACCACTTTGTACGAACAGTTGCTTTCAAGGGTCCCATGAGATGGAGGCTGCCCCTACTTCCTGTGACATTTTCATAAGTTAGAATGGTATATAAACCATGGGCACTCGGGAACCGCTCTCCACCTAGGACTGGTTTGGTCCATCTTCTCTACATTAAGAAGAGAGAGGCTGATTCATACACATCCCTTCATGCTGACGAGGTTGTTTGCCATAGAAGATGACTTTTCTCTCTCAGTCTTTCATAGCTGGCTACATCTTCTCAAAAGATCATTTCTGCATGGACCTTTGATGTTCTCAACAGGTGGAAGATGCCCTACATTCCTGTATTGTAAAACTAACCCTGTCCCTGCTCTTCTGTAAAGTTTGATTGAGAGAACAGTGTATGGTTTGGGTTAATAACATGTTCAATTTGGGTTAGGAATATTTCTGCATGACAAATAATGGTATTGGGAAACTATGATATTTACAAGAATATATAGGTGAAATATAAGTATAAAAATAGAAATCTAGGGAAGATATGTAGCCCAGAAGGGCATTGGGCCCTTAATTGGTACACATAGCTTTGAATGATGTTCTGCAAAAATGTCTCAGATAAATCTACATACAATGGCATAGGAGCTTGTACCTTGGATGATTGAATGTCGAAGAGAACATCCACTCAAAAAGAGATAGTCGGTAGGATTAGGAAGATAGTCGGTAGATTTAGAAAGAAGAGTGAGTATAGGATTTAGAGCAAAAGATCTTAAGCAATAGGGTTTCGGGTAGACAGTGAATGTAAAAGTCAGCATATGTGAAGAGTCAGTCACAATAATGAACAGGGGAAAATATGTAGGAATACATACATAAATAGAGACATTACTAAATCAGGCAAAGTATAAAGTGAGTGATAGGATTAGACATTTTCAACAGGCTTGAGGTTGAATATATAATCTTAGGAAGAAACAAATATGTAGTCACCAATACGATTGACATTTCAGAGCATTAGGAAACCTGGACATGGAAGGTTTTAGTAATCCATGCTCACTTTTCATTTAGGCTTTGGTACAATCTTAAGAGTGACCTTTGCTTTTTTGGTCCAGAATATTACTCTGATAAAATGTATATGTAGATCAGATGACATGAGTATTTCTTCGACCATTTCTGGCAGCAATATTTAAAATATGTATAAATTAGTATTGGGGGTACAACGAGGTGTACCCTGTGTCTATAAATATAGAGATAATGCATGAATAGATCATACAGTTAATAAATAATATAACTGGTTCCACTTTAAATAATGGATTGAATTGATATCTGAAAATATATAAGAAATCATATATTGATATAGAATCATTCATAACAACTAGTTATACGTCTAATTGTAATCTTAGTGTTATGGTTTATCATGAAGAGTGTGTGAGTTTTGCTTCAAAAGTGATTATGGAAATCGAAAATAATGTGTTTGGAAAGAAGTCTCATGAAAAGACCAGTCAGACACATGGAGGAATACATGTTTCTGAAGCAGAAAGTGATTGAAAGTGAAATAAATGCCTATAAATTTGTGAACGTGTGGATGAAATATTTATGCTATAATGTGCATAAACTCAAGAAATAGAAATGTACCAGTGTTGAATCAAAATGAACTTCAAAATAAATGTCATGTCCCATAGGAATCTACTTGCATTGATATTAAACTGGGTTAGTTACTGTAGAAATATTAGGATTTATATGCACTATTCACTGAAGTTAGTTTTCAATACTAGGAAACAAATATGTATTTCAGGTGAATGAATATTTCTGAGAATAATCTTGTGAAAATTTGATTATAAATCCACATATATGAACAAGAATAAATTTAGGGAGTGTATAATAACACACATATGTTAAATATTATGAAATATCTGGAGAGTATATATATGCCAATCTAATTACACAGTGAAATATATATCATCCACAGATCCAAAAATATTCATTTTAGTCGATATGGATTTATGTATAACTTTTTTAACTAGGAAGCTCCCCCATAGGTTGAATTTTCAGTTATTACATCGTTTAGGAGGAGTGATCTCTTCTCACAGTTTGTATCTGCCAAGTCATGTAACTCATGAAAATTTGCGTGTGATACCAGGTAGGATTCTATATGTGCATATAAAAATACATGTGCTGAATAGACTACAGAGAAAGGGAGACAGGAATTCACGTATTTGTTAACATTAAAAGAACATGGAGAACTATTTCAATTAAAAATGGACTAGATTTATAACTCCTACCCTATATAATGCAAAACGCAAGTCCAAAAATACAACATGCCTCCTCTGAACTGCTTGTATTTCTATTCTGTTTCGGTTATTTTTCTCCATCATATTATGATTAGTACTCAGAATCTATTAGGGTATGTGTTAGTGTCAGGGATTCAGTATTTCAAATGTAAAATAGAAAAAGAATCCAATGTGTATACAAATATGTGCTAAACAAAATCTTCCCACTCTCATCCAGAACAATTCCTTGACATTACCTTCGCCCAAAGTAAGACACAATTAGAGGAGAAGAGTTAGAAAATCTGTGAATATATATATGGAATGGAATATGCTCAGGGGTTTACAACCTTGGCAGTGGTAGAGGAGTTTCCAAAAGTATGGGACAGGGTAAAAACTCCATAAACATGGAGCTCTGCTGGCCTAAATACTTCTTGAGAAACTGCCTCTGAGGTTGGGCACTTGAAATATATGTTGTTGTCAGGAGCTTTAGCTGCTTTCTAGTGAGACCATCAAATCTGTGTCTGCATCTATGTGACCTGGAGGAAATGGTTTCTTATTTTCCAAAGAAACATGAGGCAGCAGTGCTGAATTCTCTCTTTGTAAGTAAACGGTGACCATTGGGGGATAAGTGTCTTTTCATGTGGACTGTGAAGCCATTTGGTCATCTTCTATTTTCGTGGTGTTTCTTGCTGCTGCACTGGGACTTTGGCAATTGCTTCATGAAATTAAAGGAGTTCAACTGGGACACAGTTCTGGAGGCAAATCTGTCATGTGTGGTGAGTCAGCGTCTGCAGGAGAATGCACCAACCAGGCTTCTAACGCACATAGCTTGGCCCCATGTCCATAGCAACCTGATTCTGAACATTGCCCGGAAACATCTCCATATAACAAGATGCCTTTTCATGTAAGGGTCTGCTGGCTGCACCATGTCAGTCACAAGCCATTTGGAAGCCAATGGCAGATCCACATGGCCCCAAAACAAATTTTTTATCACACACCTTCCCACCACTGCTCTAGGCATATTACTCAGCAGGTTCCAACTTACTGGCATCTCTGTTCTACACCATTTTCATGAGCCCAGTCAATCAAGGCACTGTCTGGTACACTCATGATCAGCAACATCCAAAGGTTCTCCAGTGCCACCTGGTCATGGAAATTTCAAAAATTTCATGGTATTTATCAAGGCATTTTTCAAAGATGACATTGGAGGCACTGTGGGTTTCAATTCATTCAGGAACCATTAAATGGTGAGGAAGCTCATTTCAATGAATGCTCTGGAGAACTCTCACAGGCAAGGCTTCCCAAAGAGTGGCCAAAAGGTCACATGAAGCCAGGCCCATTGAGGTCTACAATGTGACGTCCATGGGTGTTGTGACTCTCAACTATGGATGCCAAGTCTTTCAGAATAAAATCATGTGATATCCTGGCTGAGATTTCCCGGGCTCTTTGGAAAGCCACCCTGGGCCTAGATCTCTGTTTCCAAGGGTGATTCTCATAGGTGGCCTCCTAAAATCCCAACAAAATTCATTGAAGTACTTCTCTGAAGTCAGTTCCAGAACTCAGTCTATAAGGGGAATCACACCAGAGTTCAAGCCCAGGTTTTCTCAGTCATGTCTTCCAACCGGACACAAATGACCAAAATTAAAACCAAAACACTCCCATATGGCCCTCATCTTCTTCCATATAGACACTAATCATAACCTCTGGCTGTAGGTTTCCATGAGTGACGGAGTCCAGGAGAGTGGCCAAAATAACTCCCTTGCCCTCATTGGTGTAACATCAGGGTGGTCTGGACACCCTTCATGTGAACCAGGATTGATCAAATATGCTAGACTTTAATACTTCTATGCTTCTCCAATTTGTGGAAAACTGAGTATCAGGTATATAGTTTTATGTGATTTGCAGTCATGAGAAAACACAAGCACCTCTGCAGGTCTTTGAAGAACTCATTTGACCCAAAGGATCCCTATTCTCACTTGATCGAGTTCAAGAACTTTAAAGATAAAGGCGAGAGACTTCATCCAAAATGACTGCTCTTTTGACCAATTTGGTTTTGGATGCACACATGGGATCTCTCTTTACATCCATCATGTGCTGAGAATCTGAGCCACAACCTCACATAGGGCCAAGAGGCTGATTCAGACACATCCCTTTCCAAAGCAATTAAGCAAAGAGCCACAGGAGATGCCCATTCATTTCCATTTGAAAACTTTTTCTTCAGTCTTCACAAAGGGGTGGCATGAGGCAAAGACCTTCCTGACATTCAGGGCAACAGAACAATAGGTTAGCAATAGGCCAAAAGCAGGGTTTCTCCACTGAGACTTTCCTGGTCACACTGATATCTGAGTTTTCTGAGATGCTCGCCATTCCCTTCAGCTATCCTGTACATGGCCATGTCACAGAGCTTGGAGGTGGTACATATCTTGGACACAAAACCATGAGCCAATTCTGGAGAGTGGCCTGAATTCAGGAAGAAATCAGGAACTTAGGAAGATAGCAGGTGTTACCCATCCATACGGCAAGACGCATTCCATTCATAAATTGGGCAGGAAGAATGCTGGTAAGCTTTCTACTAGACTGGACACATCAATTGCTGCATTCTTTTTTTCTAATGTCTACAACCATGGACACAGTGGGATACACAGACATAGAAACCTTCGCCTTGTCAAAACCCTTATTAGAAACCGTCCACTCCAAACCAAACAAACCACCTTTCCTACGTATTCTCAGAACATTAGACAAAATCACAAACACACACCCACACCCACAAAGGCACCTCTTTCCTCAAAGTAGGTCTCTGACTATCGTGTGTGTCCTCTGACTGCTGGGCCATACTATGTTCCCATCAAATGGCCTGTCTTGTCTCAGATCTGGTTTCCTTGGCCAACTCTGTGAAGTTGTCAGGAGACAGCGGTGAGCCACTTACTGCTTTCTCAGGAAAGGCCACTCTTAAGATCTTTCCTGTCATTTGGCTATCCTCACATCAGTAGGTAGCAAGAAAGACTGACTCTGTCCTTGGTAAATCAAAAGAAGTGAGACCACTGGGACTGGGACTGGGACTAGATTTGTGTGCCTGGCTTCCTGGATCCCAAGTTCAGAGAGTTCCATCACCAAGGATGTGAGGTGAGGTCACTTCCTTCAGGAACTGAATGAGGTCACTGCCTTGGCAACCACATTGTCTTAACATTTACTTCCAAAGGTCCCATGAAATGGAGGCTTCCCCTACTTTATGTGACACTTTCACAAGTTAGGATGGTATATCAACCATTGGTAACTGGGAACAGCTCTCCACACAGGCCTGGTTTGGTCCTTCTTCTCTACATAAAGAAGAGAGAGACTGATTCAGACACATCACTTCATGCTGACCATGTTGTTTGCAAAGGAAGATGACTTTTGCTCTCTCAGTTCCTTCATAGCTACCTACATCTTCTCTAGAGATCATTTGTGCATGGACCTTTTAGTTTCTCAGCAGTCGGAAGATTTCCTTCATTCCTGTATTTTAAGACCAACTCTGTCCTTGCTCTTCTCTTATGTTAGATTGAGGGAACAGTGTATGGTTAGGGTTAATAACAGGTTCGATTTTGAATAGAAATCACTCTGCTGGATGAATAATGGTATTGGAAACCTGCAATATTTACAAGAATATATAGGTGAAATATATGAGTATGAAAACAGAAATCTAGGTAAGATTTGAAGTCCAGAAAAGCATTGAGCCCTTGATTTTGGTATTAAGCTTTGATTAATTTTCTGCACAGATGGGATACTTTGCTTTGAATTATGTTCTGCAAAGATGTCTCAGATAAATTGATATATAATTGCATAGGACCTTGTGACTTGGATGATTGATTGTAAAAGAGAACTTCCAGTCAAAAAGGAGTAATCGGTAGTATTAGGAAGATAGTCGGTAGGTTTATATAGGAGAGTGAGTATAGGATTTGGACCAAAAGTTCTTTAGCTATAGGGTTTCGGGTATACAGTGAATGTAAATGTCAGAACATGTGAAGAATCAGTCACAATGCAGAACTGGGGAAAATATGTAGGAATGCAGATATCAATAGAGACTTTAGGAAATCTGGCAAAGTATAGTTGGTTGTGAAATGTTAATAAAATAGGTACTTGTCACTTCCTGTTTTTCTGTATGCTTAATAAAACACTGTTGAAATCTTGAGAACTGTTTTCTAATCTTTTTCCCAGAATGTGCTGTCCCCAACTGCCAAACTGCAGAATGTACTCCCTCACCCAGTTGCACGCAAACTGCTCACTCGCCCAGACTCATCAATAAACTTCCCTCCCTGCCCACTTCAAGGAAAGTATATGAGCTCTGCTCTATTCAAATTAGCTCTGAGCCCCAGCATGCTGGACCCCCAATAAACCCTTTGCTTTTGCATGAGAGAGTCTCTTGGTGGTCTCTTCCCCGAACGCTCTCCCGACCTTTATATATGGAGGTTCCTTCGAGATCCGGCAGGGGCGGAAGAGAGACCTCAATGGGCTACTCTCAGGGAAAGTAAGGCGCCTCTTTCTGGTTTCAGGTTTCAGGTTAGGGCTTGGCAAAATGGCTGTTGATGAAGTTGCATGAGCTCTCTTTGACGGTGGCTGGCAGATGTGTCACAGAGCCACAGGCTCTGGGGGACGCCACAGAGGACTCGGGAATCAAGGAACAATAGTCTCCTCCACTCAGTGATGTTTTGTTTCAGATTCGGTATTGCCAGCCCATCGGGTTTTGCCGGCTGCTCAGTCTTGGTCTCAGTGTTGGACGTTCATTGCCTGTCTTTATTATCTTGTCTTGTCTGTGTCGTGAGAGTTGCTTTTATTGTTTGTGTATCTTTCATTATGGGACAGGTCACTTCAATGCCTCTGTCTCTGACCTTGATCACTGGACCAAAGTCCGCTTAAGGGCTCAGAATCTTTCTTTTGCAGTAAAACGCTGGACCTGGCAGACTCTCTGTGCCTCAGAATGGCCCACCTTTGCATTCGGATGGCCCCTAGAAGGATCTTTCTACTTTGCACTAATTTAATAAGTCAGAGATATTGTCTTACAGCCAGGGCCACATAGCCATCCCGATCAACAGCCATATATCTTAACTTGGCAGGACCTCTGCAAATCTCCTCCTCCATGGGTGAAGCCTTTCCTTGCCATGTCCCCGCTCCTACTCTTTTCCCCACGATCTCTCAAACCCTCTGCTCATCCTCCTCCTCCACCCTCTGTTCTCCCTGAGTCACAAGATTTGACTCTACTGGACTCTCATCCCCCTCCTTATCTTCTACCCTCATCCCACAACCCCCAACACCCTCTAAGTGATTCCCCTGCTGCTGACTCAGCCTCTCCGCCATTGGAGAAAGATAAGCCAGCCCAGCGCACTCCAGATAACTCCCCTGCAGCACACACAGCCCCTCCTCCCCTGGAGGAAGCTGGCCTGGCTAAAGGAACTCGACAGCGTCAAATGATTTAAAACCCTGAAACTCCCGTGTTGCTCTCCCTCCATTCCTATGGGCCAATGATTGACAACGGCCATGGAGGAAAAATGCAAGCCTACCAGTATTGGCCTTCTCCTCTTCAGACCTATATAAATGGAAAAATAACAATCCTCCTTTTACCGAGGACCCAACCTGGCTCTCAGGTCTGGTTGAGTCATTGATGTTTTCACACCAGCCTACTTGGGATGACTGCCAACAACTCATAGGGAGTCTCGTCATGACAGAGGAACAAAAGAGAATCCTCCTGGATGCTAGAAAACAATATCCTCGGACTAGATGGGTGACCAACACAACTTCCCAACATAATCAAAGCCGGCTTTCTCTTGAAACGACCCAAGTGGGACCCCAACACATTTGAAGGTAGGGAGCATCTGTCCACTTATCACTGGGCTCTAATAGTGGGTATCTTAGTGGCCGCTAGGCGACCAACTAATTTGGCCAAGGTAAGAGAGATTATTCAAGGGCCTGGTGAATCTACCTCTATGTTCCTAGAGAGAACTATGGAGGCATATAGGAGATATACTACTTTCGATCCTCAGGCAGAGGATCAAAAGGCATCTGTCACAATGGCCTTTATTGGGCAAGCTGCCCTAGATATTAAAAGAAAGTTACAATGCTTAGATGGATTACAAGATATGATTTTGAGAGATTTAGTTAGAGAAGCCAACAAGGTATACTATAAGAGTGAAACTGAGGAAGAGAAGGGAGCAAAGGGAGGATGAGAGAAGCAAAAGACAGACTAAGGCATTGACTAAGGTCCTGGTCACAACAACAAACAGGCCAGAAATTAAGAAACAGAGAGACAGAAAGGGATACCTGGGCCCACACTAGAGGCCACCCCTGGCCTCAGATCAATGTGCCTACTCTAAAGAAAAAGGACACTGGGCCAAAGAGTGCCCTAGAAAGAGACAGCCACGCCAGCCAGACATTCTGACTCTGGAGGATGACTAAGAAAGTCGGGGCTCAGATCCTCTCCCCGACCTCAGGGTAACTTTTGAAGTGGAGGGGACCCCAGTAAACTTTGAAGTAGATACAGGGGCAATATACTCAGCCCTTAAGGCCCCATTGGGCCCTCTATCAAATAAAAGGTCTCTAATTCCAGGGTCTAAATGCAGTAAAAATCAGACTTTGACAACTAAGGGGACCATGGACCAGGGGAAAGGATAAATCCATCACTCCTTCCTAGTAATCCCAGAATGCCCGGCCCCATTGATGGGCAGAGATCTGCTCACCAAGCTCTGGGCCAAAGTAACTTTTAACCCTGAAGGCCCCCAAGTGGAATTTCTAAATCCTTCAGTAAATACTCCTATAATCATGGCTCTAACTATGTCAGTAGCAAATGTTCATCAACTCACTCATCTTTGTTCAAAGAAACTGCATTCATTCCTGAAAGATCAAGAACAGAGTTTTCCACTAACCGACTCACAGTGAAAGAAAATAACTGAATGGGTAACAAAAGCCTGTCAGGTCCATCAATTGGTTAATACTTACCCTTCCAAGCTTCCTGCAGGAAAGCACCTACGAGGAACCATACCAGGAAAATTCTGGGAAGTGGACTTTACTGAAATTAAGCAAGCAAGGTATGGACTTAAATATCTTCTAGTCTTTGAAGATACATTTTCAGGACGGATTGAAGCCTTCCCCACAAAAAAAAAGAAAGAAAAAGGAAAAAAAAAAAGAAACAGAGCAAATGGTTGTCAAGAAGATCCTGGAAGACATTTATTCTCCCCTTGACGACCTGTAGTCTTAACCCTCATCAGCCCCTTAAGCAGCGATGGCTGATCACAAATCCTACTGGAAAAGAAGTATGGTCTATCTCACATACAGCCCCCTTATGGACCTGGTGGCCATCTCTCCACCCAGACATTTGTCAGCTGGCTATAGGTCTTTCCTATTGAGATATCCCTGATGAAGAGGATCCCACTAAAATTCCATTAAATCCCTTCGGTACCATAGAAAATGGAAACAAACATTATGGATGTAGGGACACGTGAGCCAGATGCAGGTTGGCTAGCCTAGATTACTATGTTTGCCTGGCGGAGTATCAAAGCCACAAACAGTCACGGCTGTGCGGGGGGGAGAGCAGACTTCTTCTGTAAGTCATGGGGCTGTGAGCATACAGGGACTGCCAGATGGAACCCAAACTCCTCATCAAATTCTGTAAACAGCATTGGCCATATTACCAATTAGATAACCAAAACCGATGGCCCCAAGAGGGGTCTCTATATCCTCAAATTCTGCGTGACCTTTTAAACTTCTGAAAGTGCTCAAAAGGGTAAAAGGAGATTCCCCTATGTGGAGGCCTTCTCCCTCCTTTGCTCACATCCTGAACTATGCTTCTCCAATAGATGCTTACCCTCAGCCTTCTGCTCCAGACTCTGCTGTCACTCCCACCTCAGCAACTTGATTTCTGCCCTCCAATATCTAGATCAAAAACCCAAATCTCCGCCAGCTCTCAGACCATTGCCCCCTTGCTGAGGTAGCAGGTACTGAGGTACCACTCCACTCACTCACTACTCTCTTCTCCTGTCAGTGCCCGCACTGGGTCCCTCCAGGTCCTCTTACCAGCTAATGCAAAGCTCAAACCCACTGAGGAGAACCCTCAGACCCTTATCCAAAATGTAATGAAAATGGCCTTTAATGTTGCTTTGTCATCACTGAAGACAGGTTACTAAAAATTTAAAGTCCCTCACAGGCTTTTTGGGATACTCACTCCCGTTTCCCCCTCTGTTCTATCTGTTCTACTGCTCAAATTTTTCTTGCTATTAAGATCCCAAAGCCCTCTCCCAATATTCTTTTACATCTCTCCTTCCTCATTCTCAGATCCACGGAAGTTGCTCTCATCCCTGCCTTCCAAGTCGTCCCCCTCTGTACCAGGTCCACAGAAAAGTCTTAATTAACCTTCTCCAGAAGTCTTCACCATGGCTGATTTACGACTTTCAGCAAAAGAGTCCCTATAAAAGAGATCACTGTAGATAAACTTCCTATTTTCGTGTTGCCCTGGTCTCCTTGGAAACTGGCTAAAAAAAAACAGCACTCCTAATCTAGACACACCCTTAATAGTTTTTCACAAAATATGTGAAAAAAAGGCCTCTGGCCTTGAGCTGGGGCTTCACAGAGATGGCTACATTTCTAAGATAAAGAAGTTACAAACTGGGCTGCATGGAAACAGCTGGCAGGTTGAAAAAAAAGAAAGGGAAGAAAAAGCTCTCCCCCACATAGGTGTCCTTGAAAAGTTAACTTGCCCCAAACTGAGGAAAAAACAGAAACGAAAACTGCTTTTTGTGAACTTCTGCAGACTGTGAACTTCTGAGCCCCTTTCCTTACGTGTTGTGTACAAAATTCTGAAACTACCTAAACTTGGGTTTCAGGGGATTAATTGATTACAACAGAAGCAATGCCCCCTGAATCTGGTTGCAACCAAAAAAGACTGTTTTCCTGTCTTTGGTGCTATCTTAGGTGCCTTGCCTTGTCCGTCCCTACAACAGTATAATTCTATATACTTAAACACTGTTTATGTTTTCATGAAATGGTCAACAAATGTGATTAATTGTGTAATGGTGCAGATGTTTCCCAGAGTGCTCTATCATGATGCAGGTTCATTTGAAGATCAAAGAGGGGGGCATAGAACACGGTTCCGCTGAAAACATATGTCCCTCACCTTAGCCATTCTATTACGAATAGTAGTTACTGCAGGGTAGGGCACGGGAACCATTGCTCTGGCCCATGGGACACAACAAATGACCCAAAGCAGCAATAGATCAAAAATTAAAGATATTAGAAACCTCCATCACAGCTTTGAACGAATCTTTAACCTCTCTCTCTGAAGTTGTTTTACAGAACAGTCGTGGGTTGGACCTCCTTTTCATGAGAGAAGGGGGCCTTTGTGCTTTATTGAGGGAAGAATGTTGTTTTTATGTCTACAATACTGGAGTTGTAAAAAAAATCTATGAGTAAATTAAAAAGATGCCTTGAAGAGCGACAACGAGAGAGAGAGAGGCCCAAGAATGGTAGTTTGAGTCTTTTTTTACACAGTCCCCCTGGTTAACTACGTTTTTATCAACCATAGCCAGTCCAATAATAATCCTCATATTATTGCTAACTATAAAACCCTGTTTTCTCAACCGTGTAATTTCTTTTCTCCAAGCTCAAATTGGACAAATTAAACTTATGGTAATACCCCACTAGCAGACATAGAATGTGACACCCCACAATGATCACTTTTATGATTAAAAGTAGCCAGAAGAAGAAGTGGGGAATGAAAGGTTAATAAAATATGTACTTGTCACTTCCTGTTTTTCTGTATGCATAACAAAACACTGTTGAAATCTTGAGAACTGTTTGCTAATCTTGTTCCCAGAATATGCTGTCTCCAATTACCAAACTGCAGAATGTACTCCCTCACCCAGTTGAATACAAACCATCCACTCTCCCTGACCCATCAATGAACTTCCATCCCTGCCCTCTGCAAGGAAAGTATATAAGCTCTGGTTAAGCTGTTGTCAGGTCTCTCTGCTCTATTCAAGTGAGCTCTGAGCCCCAGCATGCTGGACCCCCAATAAAACCTTTGCTGTTGCATGAGATAGTCTCTTGGTGGTCTCTTTCTCCGGCACTCGCCCAAACTTTACTTGGATGATTGAATGTAGAAGAGAACATCTATTCAAAAAGTTATAGTCAGTAGGATTAGGAAGATAGTTGGTAGGTTTAGGAAGAAAAGTGAGCATAGGATTTGGAACAAAAGTTCTTTGCCAATAGGGTTTTGGTTAGAGAGTCAATGTAAATATCAACACAAGTGAAGAGTCAGTCACAATGATGAACAGGGGAAAATATGTAGAAAAGCAGATATCAATAGAGACATTAGGAAATCAGGAAAAGAATAAAGTGAGTTATGGGATTAGATATTTTCTACAGGGTTGAGGTTGAATGTATGAGCTTAGGAAGAAACAAAGATGAATTCAACAATAGGATTGACATTTGAGAGCATTAGCATAGCCCAAGACAGTGTCCAAAATAAGCTCCGTTGCCCTCATTTGCCTAAATTCCCGGTGGCCTGTACATCCTTCCTGTGTACCAGGAGTGATCAAATAGGCCTGACCTTAATATTGCTCTGCTTCACCAATTTGAGGCCTACCGAGTGTCGGGTACACATTCTTTATGTAAATTGGAGAGATGAGAAAACCCAAGCACCTATTGGAAAGCTTCTGAATTAATTTGAAGAAATCATTTGACCCAAATGATCCCTATTCTCACTTGATGGAATTCAGAAACCTTACAGAGGAAGGCAAAAGACTTCATCCACAATGACTGCTCTTTTTTGCCATTTTGGATTTGGATGCACACATGGGATCTTTCTTTAGATCCATCAGGTGCTGAGTATCTAAGTCAAAGAATCACACTGGGCCAAGAGGCTGATTCAGACACACCTCTTTCCAAATCAATTAAGAAAAGAGCCAAAGGTGAATCCTATTAATTTCCATTTGAAAAATCTTTTCTTCAGGATTCAAAAAGCTGTGGCCTGAGACAAAAACCTTCCTGACTCTCAGGGCAACAGAACAATAGGTAAGCAAATGGCCCAAAGCAGGGATTCTCCACTGAGACTTTACTGGTCACACTGATATCTGAGTTTTCTGAGATGCTCGCCATTCCCTTCAGCTATCCAGTACATGGCCATGTCACCGAGCTTGGAGGTAGTACATATCTTGGACACAAAACCATGAGCCTATTCTGGAAAGTGGCCATAATTCAGGAAGAAAACAGCAACTTAGGAAGGTAGCAGGTATTGCCCATCAATAAGGCAAGAAATAGTCAATTCATAAATTGGGCTGGATGAATGCTGGGAAGCTTTCTACGAGACAGGACACATCCATTAATGCATTCTTTTTTCTAATGTGTACAAGTACAAACACAGTGGGATACACAGACATAGAAACACTTGCGCTGTCAAACGACCTACTAGAAACTGTTCACTCCAAATCAAACAAACCGCCTTTCCTACCAATTCTCAGAACATGAGACAAAACCACAAACCCACACCCACACCCACAATGGCACCTCCTTCCCTCAAATAGGTCTGTGACTGTCCGGTGTGTGCTCTGACTGATGGGTCATACTATGATCCCCCAAAATGGCCTGTCCTGTCTCAGATCTGGTCTTCTTGGCCAACTCTGTGAAGTTGTCAGGAGCCAGGATTGAGCCACTACCTGCTTTCTCAGGAAGAGCCCCTCTTCCGAGCTTTCCTGGCATGTGGCCATCCTCACATCAGTAGGTACCAAGAAAGACTGACTCTGTCCTTGGTTAATCCAAAAAAGTGAGACCACTGGGACTAGGACTGGGACTGGCTCTGGGTGCCTGGCTTTCTGTATCCCAAGTTCAGAGAGTTCCATCACCAAGGAAGTGAGATGAGATCATTTTCTTCAGGAACTGAATGAGATCACTGCCTTAGCAACCACTTTATCATAACAATTGCTTCCAATGGTACCATGAGATGGAGGCTGCCCCTACTTCCTGTCACACTTTCACATGGTAGAATGGCATATCACCTGTAGGCAAATGGTAACAGCTCTCCACACAGGCATGGTTTTGTCCATCTTCTCTACATTAAGGGGAGATTGGCTGATTCTGATGCAACCCTTCATCCTGACCAGGTTGTTTGCCATGGAAGATGATTTTTGCTCTCTCAGGTCTTTCATAGCTGCCTACATCTTCTCCAGGGATCATTTCTGCATGGAGCTTTGAGGTTCTCAGCAGATGGAAGATCCACTACATTTCTGTATTGTAAGACCAACACTGTCCCTGCTCTTCTGTAAAATGAGATTGAGGGAACAGTGTATGGTTAGGGTGAATAACATTTTCCATTTGGCTTAGGAATCATTCTGCTGGATGATTAATGGTATTGGGAACATGCGATATTTATAAGAATATAGAGGTGAAATACATGTATGAAAAAATAAATCTAAGTAAGATTTGAAGCTCAGAAAATCATTGGGCCCTTGATTGGGATACTTACCATTGAATTACGTTCTCACAGATGTCTCAGATAAATCGATATACAATGGCATAAGACCTTGTACGTTGGATGATTGAATGTAGAAGAGAATATCCAGTCAAAAAGGGATAGTCAGTAGGATTAGGAAGATAGTCAGTAGGTTTAGGAAGGAGAGTGAGTATAGGATTTGGAAAAAAAGTTCTTCAGCAATAAGTTATCAATTAGAGTGTGAAAGCAAATGTCAGCACATGTGAAGGTTCAGTCACAGTGGTGAACTGTGGAAAATATGTAAGAAAGCAGATGGCAATAGAGACATTATGAAATCAGGCAATGTATAAAGTGAGGGATAGGATTAAACATTTTCAATCGGGTTGAGTTTGAATATATAATCTTAAGAGGAAACAAATATGTAGTCACCAATAGGATTGACATTTGAGAGAATTAGGCAACTTGGACATGGATGATTTTAGTAATCCATATTTACTTTCCATTTAGGCTTTGGTACAATCATAAGTGTGATCTTTGCATTTTGTGTCCAGAATATTTCTGTGATAAAATGTATATGTAGATCAGGTGACATGCGTATTTCTTCCACCATTTCTGGGAGCAATATTTTGAAGACATATAAATTAGTATTGGGGGTACAAAGAGGTGTACACTGTGTCTATGAATATAAAGAAAAAGCATGCATAGACCATACTGTGAATAAATAATATAACTGGTTTTACTCTAAATAATGGATTGAATTGATATCTGAAAATATATAAGAAATCTGATATTGGTATACAATCATTCATTCCAACCAGTTATACATCCATTGGAAATATCAGAGTTATAATTTATCATGAAGGGGATGTGAGTTTTGATTCAAAAGTGATTATGGAAATCGAAAATAATGTGTTTTGAAAGAGGTCTCAGGAAGAGACCAGTCAAGAAAGATGGAAGAATACATGTGTCCTGAAGCAGGAAGTGATTGAAAGTGAAACAAATTCGTATAAATTTGCGAACTTGTGGATAAAATATATATCCTATGATGTGCATAAACTTAAGAAATAGTAATGTACCAGTTTTGAATAAAAATGAACGTAAAAATACAAATCATGTACCATAGGAATCTACTTGCCTTGATGTTAAACTGGGACAGTAACTCTAGAAATATTAGGATATATATGTACCATTCACTGAAGTTAGTTTTCAGTACTAGAAAACAAATATGTATTTCAGGTGGATGAATATTTTTGAGAATAATATTGTGAAAAGTTGATTATAAATCCACATACGTGAACATGAATGAATTTAGGGAGTGTATATAAGACACATATATTTCATATTTTAAAAATCTGGAGATTGTATATATATATAACAAAACACACACACAGACATTCAAAAGTAGCAATAGATATGCCAATCGTAATTGATCGAGATATATATATCATCCACAGATCCAAAAATATTCAATTTACTGAACATGGATTTATGTATAATGTTGTTCAACTAGGAAGCTCACCCATTGGTTGAATTTTTAGTTCCAGCAGTGTTTAGGATAGTGATCTCTTCTCACAATTTTTGTCTGCCAAGTCAGCCACGTCACAAGAATGTACATGTGATACAAGTTAGGATTCTATATGTGCATATCAAAACACATCTGCTGAATAGGCTACAGAGAAAGGGAGATAGGAATTCACATATTTGTTAACTTTAAAACACATGGAGAGATATCCAAAATGGCTGCAGGTATGGAGAGATCAAGTCTCTGACCTCTTCAGCTGCGCTGGAATAGGGAGTCATAAACTGTCTAAATACTGTTTGCTCAGGATCACTAGGCAATGATGCACTGACATGAATCTGGGGTGAACAGTCTGGGCCACGCAGAACACACACCGAGCCCGGATCGGTTGCATTCAACCTCTGGTTTGCCTGCGTTTCGTGACTCAGCACTAACGACCCAGCTGAAATAACTGGTCTGCCCTTCTGAACTTACAGAGGTAGAAGCCAACCTAGCCTTCATAGGCAGTGGCCAAAGGATTGAAACGGGGCATGGGAGAGACAGTCAGGACCCACCAGTTGCATCGGTCACCCGGCAAAGGGAACGAATGATCACCATTTGCATGGGATACAACCATGGCATAGAACTGACGTCAAGGATGGAGGAGATAACTTCATTGAAACCAGCGCGACAGGTTTGTAATTCCCTAGCCATCTCTCTCCACACAGCAGGGAATCTTTAAGGGCCCCTCCCAGCTCTCCCGCAAGGGTCCCTCTCAGCTCTACCATGAGCGCGATAGCCAGACGAGAAAATCAGGAGTGGCGTGGGACTTGTGGCACAGAACTCCAGGCTACCGCTCCCACCAGTGCTGACAACTGAGGTCTCTTGCACCAGCTACTGGGGCGTGGCTACCGGAGGGCAAACAAATTCGCTTGGGGATCTCAGCCCCAAGCTCTACAAACTTAGGGTCTGAGGGAAGCAAACCGGGAGAGTGTGCCCAGGTATTCATAAAAACAGGTCTCCCAGGAGCAGCAGACCTGGCGTGTTGCCAGTATTGTGGTGAGCGTCGCAGGTGAGCAGGGCATGGCTTGAGGAAACACAAGAGAAGGCCCTAGGGTGTCAGGATTGGACACCCGCCCAGTCTGGAAGGAAGAGCAGCTGCATAGTGATTGGTTCCCACCTACTGAGAGGAGAACCTCGGCCCAGTGGGCACAGCACCACCTATTGGAAGAGAAGTTAATCAAACACTATGACTGCATTTATTATTATCATTATTTATTTATTTTTTAAATTTGGAGTTTTTTTGTTTTTTTTTTTCTTTTTCTTTCATTTTCATTCTTGTTGTTGTTGTTTTTCTTTAACTTTTTTAATGTTTTTAAGTTTTTAAATTTCTTTATTTTATTATTAATTATTATTATTATTATTATTAAATTGTAATTTTCATTTTTTTATTATCATTATTATTTTTTTAATTTTTCTTTCATTCTTTATTTTCTGTTTTTTTCTTTTGTCTTTTCATTTCTTTTCAATTTTCTTTTTTCCCCTTCCTTGAATTCTACCTGCCTACTCTCATTCTCTTATTGACTTCTTCCCTTCCCTTCTAATATCTTTACTCCCAAGCATGAAATAAATTGATAAGACTAATCAGTAACTCAGCACTCAAACAGAACAAGAAGTAACATGAGCAGCATAAGAAAGCAAGAAAGAAAAAGAATACAAACAATGAAGGACAGCCTAAATACTCAGGAGGACCTAGAGTCATCAGAAAAATGATCATATAAAGAACTCAAGGAATACCTTAGACAGATGGAATGGAACCTTAAAGAAGATATGAGGCAGCAAATCCAAACAGTGAAAGAACACATTGAAAATGAATTACATGAACAGATTAAAAAAAAGAAGTTAAGCATCTTTATACGGAGATAGAGATAATAAAAAAAGTCATACAATAATTCTAGAAATGAAGGAAACGATAAACCAAATTAAAAACTCAATTGAGAGAATTACTAAAAGAGTGGAGCAAGTAGAAGACAGAATGTCACATAATGAAGACAAAATATATCATCTTGAAAAGAGTCTAGCCAACTCAGAAAGGCTGGTAAAAAATCACGAGAAAATCATCCAAGAGATATGGGATAACATATAAAAAACAAATTTATGAGTCATCTGGATAGAGGAAGGTCCAGAGATTCAAACCACGGGAATGAGTAACCTACTGAATGAAATAATTACAGAAAACTTTCCAGAAATAAAAAAAGAAACGGATATACAAATTGTAGATTCATAGAGGACACTGAGCACAAAAAATCACAGTAGACCAACACCAAGACATTTGTTATAAACATATCTAATATACAGAACAAAGAGAAAATATTAAAAGCTACAAGAAAAAGGAGGCAGACTACATTCAGGGGTAAATCAATAAGGTTAACAAAGGATGTTTCATCACAGTTGATGAAAGTGAGAAGATCTTGGAACAACGTATTTTAAACACTGAAAGACAATGGATGCCAACCAAGAATTCTGGATCCAGCAAAATTAACCTTCAGGTACGAAAATGAAATAAAAATCTTTCATGATTAACAAAAGCTAAAAGAATTTGCAGCCAGAAAACCAGCATTGCAAAGCATCTTGAGAAAAACACTACATGAGGAAGAAATGAAAAACAACAACCAAAACCATCAGTGGGAAGTGACTGGGTAATGACAGAGTGCAGGGGGAAAGCTAATCATGGAGAAACAAAGTAAATTAAAAACAAAGATAAATAATTAAACATGGCTGGAAGTACAAACCATACATCAATAGTAGCTCTAAACGTTTATGGCTTAAAATCTCCAATAAAGCAACATAGGCTGGTAACTTGAATTAATAAAACAAATCCAACAATATGTTGCCTCCAGGAGACACATCTGAATGGAAAAGACATACACAGGCTGAAGGTGAAAAGTTGCGAAAATTTATACCATGCACATGGTCCTCGTAAGCAAGCAGGGGTGGCCATCCTCATATAGAATAAAATCGAAGTCAAGACTAAGTTAATCAAAAGGGATAAGAAGGACATTATATACTGTTAAAAGAAACCATTCACCAACAAGACATAACAATTATCAATATTTATGCACCAAATAATGGTGTTGCAATGTTCATAAAACAAATTCTTCTCAAGTTCAAGAATCAAATAGACCACAACCTAATAATTATGGGTGACTTCAACACACCTCTCTCACCATTAGACAGATCCTCCAAACAAAAGTTGAATAAAGAAAATATAGAACTCAATATCACAATCAATATCCTAGACTTAACTGACATATATAGAATATATCAACCATCATCAAGTGGATATACTTTTTTTTCAGCAGCACATGGATCCCTCTCAAAAATAGAGCATATATTATGCAATAGGGCAACACTCAGTAAATATAAAGAGGTGGAGATAATACCATGCATTTTATCTGATCATAATGGAATGAAACTGTAAATCAATGATAAAAGAAGGAAGGAAAAATCCTACATCACTAGGAAAATAAACAATATGTTACTGAATAATCCATGGGTTACAGAAGACATAAAGGAGGGAATCAAAAAATTCTTAGAGATAAATGAAAATACAGACACAATATATCGGAATCTATGGGACACAATGAAAGCAATTTTAAGAGGGAAATTCAACACCTGGAGGTCATTCATCAAAAAAAGCAAAAACCAACAAATAAATGAGCTCACACTTCATCTAAAAGCCCTAGAAAAGGAAGAGCAAAACAACAGCAAATGTAGCAGAAGGCAAGAAATAATTAAACTCAGAGTGGAAACCGATGAAATTGAAACAAAAGAAACTATTGAAAAAACTAACAAAAATAAAAGTTGGTTCTTCGAAAAAATAAATAAGATCAACAGACTCTTAGCCATGCTAATGAAGAGAAGAAGAGAGAGAACTCAAATTACAAACATACAGGATGAAAAAGGCAATATCACAACAGATGCTACAGAAATACAGAAGACAATTAGAAATTATTTTGAAAACCTATATTCAAATAAAATAGAAAATATGAAGACATCGGTAAATTTCTTAAGTTACATGATTTGCCCAGACTGAGTCAGGAGGATACACACAATTTAAACATACCAATATCAATGGATGATTTAGAGGAAGCAATCAAAAGACTACCAACCAAGAAAAGCCCAGGACCAGATGGGTATACAGCGGAATTTTACAAAACCTTTAAAGAAGAATTAATACCAATACTTTTCAAGTTATTTCGAGAAACAGATAAAGAGGGAGCTCTGCCAAATTCATTCTATGAGGCCAACATCACCCTTATTCTGAAACAAGACAAAGACACCTCAAAGAAAGAAAAGTACAGACCAATATCTCTGATGAAGCTAGATGCAAGAATCCTCAGTAAAATTGTGGAGAATCGTATTGAAAGGCACATAAAAAATAATTGTGCACCACGATCAAGTAGGATTCATCCCTGGGATGCAAGGATGTTTTAATATATGGAAATCAATAAATATTATTCACCACATCAATTGACTTAAAGATAAGAACCATATGATCATCTTGATAGATGCAGAAAGAGCAGTTGACAAAGTACAGCATCCCCTTATGTTCAAAACATTAGAAAAACTAGGGATAACAGGAACTTACCTCGACATTTTAAAAGCTATTTATGCTAAGCCTCAGGCTAGGATCATTCTGAATGGAGAAAAATTGAAGGCATTCACTCTAAAATCTGGAACAAGACAAGGATGCCCTCTATCCACACTTCAATTCAATATAGTTCTCAAAACACTGGCCAGAGAAATTAGACGAAAGAAATCAAAGCCATAAAAATAGGAAAAGAAGAACGTAAATTATCACTATGTGCTGGTGACATGATTCTATAGAATCATAGAAGACCCAAAAGGGTCTACAAAAAAAACTACTAGAACTAATAAATGAATTCAGCAAAGTAGCAGGATCTAAAATCAACACGCATAAATCGAAGGCCTTTCTGTATATCAGCAACAAATCTTCTGAAATGGAAATGAGGAAATGCAGTTCATTCAAAACATCTTCAAAAAAATTAAATACATGGGAATCAACCTAACAAAAGAGGTGAAAGATTTATACAATAAATCAATAGAACCCTAAAAAAAGAAGTAGAAGAAGATATTAGATGATGTAAAAATATACCCTGTTCATGGATAGGCAGAACTAACATCATCAAAATGGTGATATTACCAAAAGTTATCTATAGGTTTAATGCAATGCCAATCAAAATCCCAATGGCATTTCTTGTAGAAATAGAGAAAGCAATCATGAAATTCATATGGAAAAATATAAGACCCAGAAATACAAAAGCAATTCTAAGCAGGAAGTGTGAAGCAGGCGGTATAGTGATACCAGATTTCAAACTATATGACAGAGCAATAGTAACAAAAACAGCATGGTACTGGTACCAAAACAGGCGGGTAGACCAGTGGTACGGTATACAGGATACAAGAGACTAATCCACAAAGCTACAACTATGTTATATTTGATAAAGGAGCTAAAAGCATGCAATGGAGGAAGGATAGCATCTTCAACAAATGGTGTTGGGTAAACTGAAAATCCATATGCAACAAAATGGAACTTAATCCCCTCCTCTCGCCATGCACAAGAGAGTTAACTCAAAGTGGATCATGGAGCTAGATATCAAATCAGAGACTCTGCATGTGTTAGAAGAAAAAGTTGGCTCTGGTCTACATATTGTGGGGTCGGGCTCCAAATTCCTTAATAGGACACCCATGGCACAAGAGTTAATAACAAGAATCAACAAATGGGACTTACTTAAATTAAAAAGTTTTTTCTCAGCAAAAGAAACAATAAGAGAGGTAAATAGGAAGCCTACATCATGGGAACAAATTTTTACTCATCACACTTCAGATAGAGCCCTAATATCCAGAGTATACAAAAAACTCAAACAATTAGACAATAGGATAACAAATAACCCAATCAACAAATGGGCCAAGGACCTGAAAAGACACTTCTCAAAGGAGGACATACAATCAATCAATAAGTACATGAAAAAATGCTCACCATCTCTAGCAGTCAGAGAAATGCAAATCAAAACCACCCTAAGATACCATCTCACTCCAGTAAGATTGACAGCCTTTAGGAAGTCAAACAACAACAAGTGCTGCTGAGGATGTGGGGAAAACGGTACTCTTGTACATTGCTGGTGGGACTGCAAACTGGTGCGGCCAATTTGAAAGCAGTATGGAGAATCCTGGGAAAGCTGGGAATGGAAGCACCATTTGACCCAGCTATTGCCCTTCTCGGACTATTCCCTGAATCTTAAAAGAGCGTATTACAGTGATACTGCCACATCGATGTTCATAGCAGCACAATTCACAATTGCTAGACTGTGGAACCAACCCAGATGCCCTACAATAGATGAATGGATTAAAAAAATGTGGCATTTATACACCATGGAGTAATATGCAGCACTAAAAAATGACAAAATCATGGAATTTGAAGGGAAATGGATGGCACTAGAGCAGATAATGCTTAGTGAAGCTAGCCAATCGTAGAAAACAAATACCAAATGTCTTATTTGATATAATGAGAGCAACTAAGAACAGAGCAGGGAGGAAGAGCAGGAAGAAAAGATTAACATTAAACAGAGACGTGAGTTGGGGGGGGAGGTAGAGAAAAGGTAAATTTCATGGTAATGGAGGGAGACCCTCATTGTTACACAAAATTACATATAAGAGGTTGTGAGGGGAATGGGAAAATAAACAAAGAGAGAAATGAATTACAGTAGATTCGGTAGAGAGAGAAGATGGGAGTGGAGGGGAGCAGGGATAGTAGAGGATAGGAAAGGTACCAGAATACAAGTTACAAATAGGGCATTATGTAAAATGTGGATGTGTAACCGATGTGATTCTGCAATCCATATTTGGGGTAAAAATGGGAGTTCATAACCCACTTGAATCTAATGTATAAAATACGATATGTCAAGAGCTTTGTTATGTTTTGAACAACCAACTAATAAAATAAAATAAAATAAAATAATCGAAAGAAAAACACATGGGGAACTATTTCAACACAAAATTGACTAGATGTATAACTCCTACCTTATATAATGCAAAATGCGAGTCCAACTATACACCATGCCTCCTCTGAAATGCTTGTAATTCTATTCTGTTTGGGTTGTTTTTCTCCATCTTATTAGGATTAGTAGTCAGAGTCTAGTAGATTAGGTGTCAGTGTCCGGTATTCAGTATTTCGAATGGAAAATTGGAAAATGGACCAAATGTGTATGCAAATATATGCTACACAAAAATTTTCCCACTCTCATCCAGAACAATGCCTTGACATTACCCTCGTCCCAAGTAATACATCATTAAAAGTCAAGAGTTAGAAAATCTGGGAATAAATATCTGAAATGGAATATGCTCAAAAGTTTACAACCTGGGAGGTGGTAGAGTAGTTTCCAAAAGTAAGGGACAGGGTAAACACTCCACAAACATGGAGCTGTGCTGGCATAAAGGCTTCTTGAGAAACTGCCTCTGAGTTTGAGCACTTGAAATATATGTTGTTGTCAGGAGCTTTACCTTCCTTGTAGTGAGACCATTACAGCTGGGTCTGCATCTATGTTACCTGGAGGACATGGTTTAATATTTTCCAATGAACATGCGGTAGCAGTGCTGAATTCAATCCTAGTCGGTTAACTGGGGCCACTGGGGGCTAAGTGTCTCCCCTTGTGGACTGTGAAGTCATTGGGTCATCCTCCACATTTTGTGGTGTTTATTGCTGCTGCACTGGGTGTTCAGTATTTGCTTCACGAAATACAAGGAGTTCAACTGAAAAACAGTGCTGAAGGGAGTTCTGTCATATGTGGTGGGTCAGGGTCTGTAGGAGAATGCACCAACCAAGGTTCTATCCCTCATAGCTTGCCCCTTGACCATAGCAACCTGATTCTGAACATTCCCCTGAAACCTCTCCATATAACAAGGTCCCTTTACTTGTAAGGGTCTGTTGGCTGCACCATGTCAGCCACAAGCCATTTGGAAGCCAATGGCAGATCCACATGGCCCCACCACAGATATTCCATCACACACCTGCCCACCACGGCTATAAGCCCACTAGTCAGCAGACTCCAACTTACTGGCATCTCTGTTCTACACCATTTTCTTGAAACCCAGTCAATCAAGGCACTGTCTGGTATACTCATAATCATCAACAGGATATCCAGTGCCACCTGTTCATGAAAATTTTTAAAAAAATTTCATGGTATTTATCGAGCCATTTTTCAAGCATGAAGTTGGAGGCAATGTGGGTTTCAATTCATTCAGGAACAATTAAATGTTGAGGATGCTCATTTCCATAAAAGCTTTGGAGAACTCTCAGAGGCAAGTCTTCCCAAAGAGTAGCCAAAAGGTCACATGAAGCAAGGTGCATTGAGGTCTACAACGTGAGGTCCATGTGTGTTTTGTCTCTCAACTATGGCTGCCAAGTCGTTCAGAATGAAATCATGTGATATCTTGGCTGAGATTCCCAGTGCTCTGCGGAAAGCAACCCTGGGCCTAGATCTCAGTTTCCAAGGGCAAATCTCATGCGTGGCCTCCTAAAATTCCAACACAATTCATGGAAATACTTCGATGACGTCAGTTCCAGAATGCAGTCTGTTAGGGTAATCACACCAGAGTTCAAGCCAAGGTGGACCCAGTCGTCTCTTCCAACTGCCACACAAATGACCACGATTCAAACCAAAACAATCCCACATGACCTCATCTTCTTCCATTTAGGCACTCATCATAACTTCTGGCTGGAAGTTTCCATGAGGTGTTCATCCCAAGACAGTGTCCAAAAAATCTCCCTTGCATCTCATTTGCCTAAAGTCAGGGTGGCCTGTACACCCTTCCTGTGAACCAGGAATGATCAAAAAGGCCTGCCATTAAAACTGCTCTGCTTCTCAAATTTGAGGCCTACTGACTGTGGGTTTTAGATTCTTTATGTGAATTGGAGTCATGAGAAAATCTAAGCACCTATGGGCTAGCCTCTGAAGGGTTTGAGGAACTTATTTGACCCAAAGAATCCCTATTCTCACTTGATGGAGGTCAGGAAAATTACAGAGCAAGGTGAGAGACTTCATCCACAAGAACTGCTCTTTGGCCATTTTGGTTTTGGATGTACACATGCAATCTTTCTTTAGATCCATCAGGTGCTGAGACTCTAAGCCACCACCTCACACAGGCTCAAGAGTCTGAACAAGACACATTCTTTTCAAAGAAATTAAGCAAAGAGCCACAGGTAATGCCCATTTATTTCCATTGCAAAACTCTTCTTTTCAGGCTTCAAAAAGGTGTGGCCTGAGGCAAAGGCCTTCCTGAAATTCAGGGCAACAGAACAATAGGTAAGCATAAGGCCCAAAGCAGGGTTTCTCCACTGAGACTTTCCTGGTCCCAGTGATTTCTGAGTTTTCTGAGATGCTCGCCATTCCCTTCAGCTATCCAGTACATGGCCATGTCAAAGAACTTGGAGGTGGTACATAACTTGGACAAAAAACCATGAGCCTATTCTGGAGAGTCTCCAGAATGCAGGAAGAAAACAGGAACTTAGGAAGATATCAGGTGTAGCCCATCGATCAGGCAAGCCGCAGTCCATTCATAAATTGGGCAAAATGAATGCTGTGAAGCTTTCTACTAGACAGGACACATCCATTTATGCATTCTCTTTTCTAATGTCTACAACTATGGACACAGTGGGATACACAGACACAGAAACACTCGCCTTGTCAAGGGACTTTCTAGAAAATGTTCACTAAATCCAAACAAACCACTTTTCCTACCTATTTTCAGAACAAGGGAAAATCACAAACCTACAACCACACCCACAGAGGCACCTCCTTACCCCAAGTAATTCTGAGACTATCAGGAGTGTCCTCTGACTGGTGGGGCATATTATGTTCCCTCAAAATGGCATGTCCTGTCTCAGATCTCCTCTTCTTATCCAACTCTGTGAAGTTGTCAAGAGCAAGCTGTGAGCAACTACCTTTTTTCCCAGGAAAGGCCCGTCTTCAGAACTCTCTTGGCATTTGGCCTTCCTCACATCAGTAGGTACCAAGAAAGACTGATTCTGTCCTTGGTACATCCAAACAAGTGAGAACACTGGGACTGGGACTGGGACTGGCTCTGTGTGCCTGGCTTCCTGGATCCCAAGTTCAGAGAGTTCCATCAACAAGGAAGTGAGGTGAGGTCACTTCCTTCAGGAACTGAATGAGGTCACTGCCTTGGCAACCACTTTGTCCTAACAGTTGCTTCCAAGGGTCCCTTCAGATGCAGGCTGCTCCTACTACCTGTGACAGTTTCACAAGTTAGAATAGTATATCAACCATAGGCACCAGGAAACAACTCTCCACACAGGCCTGGTTTGGTCCATCTTCTCTACATTAAGAAGAGAGAGGCTGATTCAGACACAACCCTTCATCCTGACCAGGTTGTTTGCCATGGAAGATGACTTCTGCTCTCTCAGGTCCTTCATAGGTGCCTACATCTTCTCCAGGGATCATTTCTGCATAGACCTTTGAATTTCTCAGGAGGTGAAAGATCCCCTATATTCCTGTATTGTAAGACCAACTCTGTGCCTGCTCTTCTGTAAAGTTAGATTGAGGGTAGATGGTATGGTTAGGATCAATAACATGTTTGATTTGTGTTAGGAATCTTTCTGCTGGATGAATAATGGTGTTGGGAACCTGAGATATTTTTAAGAATATAGAGGTGAAATATTGTAATGGTCAGGCGAGTATAGGAGGAAGATATGACCAAGAGACTGTCTCATGCAACTACAAAGGGTTCATTGTGGGTCCAGCATGCTGGGGCTCAGAGCTCAGTTGAATAGAGCAGAGAGCCCTGAGAACAGCTTAAGCAGAGCTTATGTACTTTTCTTGGAGAAGGCAGGGATGGAAGTTTATTGATGGGTCAGGGCGAGTAGGCCGTTTGCTTTCAACTGCGTGACTGAGCACATTCTGCAGTTTGGCAGTTGGGGACAGCACATTCTGGGAACAAGATTAGCAAACAGTTCTCAAGATTTCAACAGTGTTTTGTTAAGCGTACAGAAAAACAGGAAGTGACAAGTACCTATTTCATTAACCTTTCATTCCCCACTTCTTCTTCTGGTTACTTTTAATCATAAAAGTCATCACTGATGGGTGTTACATTTTATGTCTTCTAGTGTGGTATATTGTTGTCTGATTACCATAAGTTTAACTTGTCCAATTTGAGCTTGGAGAAAGGAAACTCCATGGTTTAGCCAACAGGGTCCTACAGTTCACAATAATATGAGGATTATTAATGGACCAGCCAGGGCTGATGAAAGCATAGTTAACCAGACGGACTGTGTGAACCAAGACTCAAACCACCCTTTTTGGGCCTCTCTTTCTCGTTGACGCTCTTCAATGCGTTTTCTTTATTTACTCATAGATTCTTTTCAACTCCAGTGTGGCCGGCACAAAAACAACATTCTTCCCTCAATGCACTACAAAATCCCCCTTCTCTCATGAAGAGGAGGTTTTATCGCTCACCTGTTCTGTAAAACAGATTCATAGACAGAGGTTAAACATTCCTGTAAAGCTGTGATGGAGGTTTTATTATCTTTAAGTTTTGGTCTATTGCTGCTTCTAATTAGGGCATTGGTTGTGTCCTTTGGACTAGGGCATTGATTCCTGTGCCCACTCATGCAGCAACTCCTATTCCTAATAGGATGGCTAAAGTGAGAGATACAGGTTCCCAGCGGAACTGAGTTGCATGCCCTCCTATTTGATCTTTAAATGGACCTGCGTCATCATAGAGCACTCTGGGAAACATCTGCACCATTACATAACTAATCACATCTGTTGACTATTTCATGAAAACATAAACAATGTTTAAGTATATAGAATCTTTCTGTTATAGGGACGGACGAGGCAAAGCACCTAAGATAGCACTGAAGACAGGGAAACAGTCCTATTTGGTTGCAAACGGATTTAGAGGGCATTGCTTCTGATGTAATCAATTAATCCCCTGAACCCCAAGTTTAGGTAGTTTCATAATTTGTACCCAACATGTAAGGGAAGGGGCTCAGAAGTTCAAAGTCGGCAGAAGTTCACAAAAAGCTGTTTTTCGATCTTTTATTTTATCCTCTGTTCTGGGCAAGTTAACTTTTCAAGGACACCTGAAAGGGGGAGAGATTTTTTTCTCTTTTTTTTTCGCCCTGCCAGCTGTTACCATGGAGCCTAGTTGGTAACTTCTTTATCTTAGAAATGTAGCCATCTCTGTGAAGCCCCCACTCAAGGCCAGAGGCCTTGTTCACATATTTTGTGAAAAACTAGTATGGGTGTGTCTAGCTCAGGAGTGCTGATTTTTTTTCGCCAGTTGCCAAGTAGACCAGGGCAACACGAAAAGAAGAAGTTTATCTACAGTGAACTCTTTTAAAGGAACTCTTTTGCTGAAAGTCCTAAAGTCAGCCATGGTGAAGACTTCTGGAGAAGGTCATTTAAGACTTTTCTGTGGGCCTGGTAGAGAGGGGGAAGACATGGAAGGCAAGGCTGAGAGCAGTCTCATGGATCTGAGAATGAGGAAGTAGAAATGTAAAAGAATATTGGAAAAGGGGTTTGGGATTTTCCTAGCAACAAAAACTTGAGCAGTAGAACAGGTAGAGCAGAGGGGACGACGGGAGTGAGTATCCCAAAAAGCATGTGAGGTATTTTAAATTCTTAGTCACCTTTTTACAGTGATGACAAAGCAACTTTAAAGGCCATTTTAATTACATCCTGGATAGGGGTCTGAGGGATCTCCTCAGCTGGTTTGAGCTTTGGGTTAGCTGGTAAGAGGACCTTATGGGACCCAGTGCGGGCACTGACAGGAGAAGAGAGGAGTGAGTGTGTGGAGGGGTACCTCAGTACTGGATACCTCAGCAAGCGGGCAATTGTCTGAGAACCGGCAGAGGTTTTGATTTTTGATCTAGTAATTGGAGGGGAGAAATCAGGTTGCTGAGGTGGGAGTGCCAGCAGAGAGTCTGGAGCAGAAGGCTGAGTTTGAGGAACTATTGGAGAAGTATAGTTCAGGATGTGAGCAAAGGAGGGAAAAAACCTCCACATAGGGGAATCTCCTTTAACCCTTTTGAGCACTTGCAGAAGTTAAAAAGGTCATGCAGAATGTGAGGATCTGGAGACCCCTCTGGGGGTCACAGGTTTTGGTTGTCTAATTGGTAATATGGCCAATTCTGTGTATTGAATTTGATGAGCAGTTTGAGTTCCACCAGGCAGTCCCTGTATGCTAACATCCCCATGACTTACAGAAGAAGTCGGCTTTCCACCCACACAGCCGTGGCTGTTTGTGGCTTTGATAGTCTTCCAGGCAAACATAGTAATCTAGGCTAGCCAACCTGCATCTGGCTCACGTGTCCCTACATCCATAATATTTGTTTTCATTATCTATGATACGAAAGGGATTTAATGAAATTTTAGTGGGATCTGCTTTATCAGGGATATCCCAATAGGAAAAACCTATAGGCAGCTGACAAATGTTGAGATGACCAACAGGTCCCTATGTGGGCTGTAAGCGAGATAGACCATTCTTCTGGTCTATGAGGATTTGTGATCAGCTATTGCTGCTGAATTCGCTGATGAGGGTTAGGACTAGTGGTGGCCAAGGGGAGAGTCTATAGCCTTATACACATGCCAAATACACAATTTGAAAGGGTTACCAGTCATTTCCAGTTTCCAGCCAGAGTCTGGACAGGGCACAGGCTTGAGATGGAAGTCATGGATACAGGAAAGGATTCCGTCTACATTTACCGCTGTAGGTGTTATAAGTAGCACGTGGTATTTCCTTTCCAGCAGGGTTCCAGGGATGACACCTGATGTCATCTTATGTAGATGAAGTCTCTTACTTGATATCGATGTGGAGTCTCCTTGTCCCCAGGTTGGTAGGCCGTGGCCAGCTGTTTTAACAGGTATCGCTGAGTTCTTTCAAGAGCTTTAAGTGTGTCAAGCAAGGGGGTGTGGAAGGGATCCTTAGGTCTTAGAGTTGGGGTTAGGTCCCTTACTGGAGGAGGGGCAACATAGAGAATTTCACAGGGGGAGAGGTTACACAAAGAAACAGAGGGAGTATTTTTTAGATGATACAGTGCATAAGGCAGGAGTATAGTCCAATCTTTTAGCTGGTTTCTAAGCTTAATTTCATTAAGGTCTCTTTAATGGTTCTATTTATTTTTTTCTACCTGTCCTGAGCTCTGGGATCTATAAGCATAATGTAACTACCAATTAATCACCAGGGTACAGGTTAACCCATGATTTACCTGGGCCATGAACACCAGTGCATTGTCAGACCCTATTACCTTAGGCAGGCCGTATCTTGGAAAAATATCCTTCAGTATCATCTTGACCATGATTTGAGCCATTGTTTTTTTTTTTTTTTTTTTTTGGGGGGGGGGAGGTTTCAATCCATCCTGAAAATGTATCTACAAAGACAAGGAGATATTTAAGTCCATACCTTGCTGGCTTAATTTCAGTAAAGTTCACTTCTGAAAATTTTTCTGGTCTGGTTCTTCGAAGGTGTTTTCCTGCAGGAAGCTTAAAAGGGTAAGCATTAACCAATTGATGGACCTGAGACGCTTTTGATACCCATTCAGTTATTTCCTTTCGCTGTGAGTCGGTTAGTAGAAAACTCTGTTCTTGATCTTTCAGGAATGCCTGCAATTTCTTTGAACCAAGGTGAGTGAGTTGATGTACATTTTCTACTGACATTGTTAAAGCCATGACTATAGGAGTTTTTACTGAAGGATTTAGAAATTCCACTTGGGGGCCTTCAGGGTTAAAAGTCATTATGGCCCAGAGTTTGGTGAGCAGATCTCCACCCATCAATGGGGCCGGGAACTCTGGAATTACTAGGAAGGAGTGATGGATTTTTCCTTTCCACAGGTCCATGTACCTCTTAGTTGTCCAAGCCCGATATTTACTGCCATTAGCCCCTTGAACTAGAGACCTCTTATTTGATAGAGGGCCCAATGGGGCCTTAAAGGCTGAGAATAATGCCCCTGTATCTACTTCAAAGTTTACTGGGGTCCCTTCAACTTCAAAAGTTATTTACTATAACTGTGAGTTGGTTAGTGGAGTTGGTTAGACTTCATCCACAATGAGTGCTCTTTTGGAGATGTTTGTTTTGGATGCACACAAGGGATCTTTCTTTAGATCCATCAGGTGCTGAGAATCTAAGCCACAGCCTTACACAGGGCCAAAATGCTGATTCAGACACATCCCTTTCCAAAGCAATTAAGGAAAGAATCACAGGTGATGTCCACTCATTTCCATTTGAAAACTGTTTTCTTCAGGCTTCACAAAGGGGTGGCCTGAGGCAAAGACCTTCCTGACATTCAGGCCAACATAACAATAGGCAAGCAAAAGGCCCATTGCAGGGTTTCTCCACTGAGACTTTCCTGGTAACACTGATATCTGAGTTTTCTGAGATGCTCCCATTCCATTCAGCTGTCCAGTACATGGCTTTGTCAAAGATCTTGGAGGTTGTACATATCTGGGGCAAGATGAATCCTGGGAAGCTTTCTCCTAGACAGGAAACATCCATTGATGCATTCTCTTTTCTAATTTCTACAACCACAGACACAGTGGGATACACAGAAATAGAAACAATCGCCTTGTCAAATGACTTACCAGAAACAGTTCACACCAAACCAAACAAACTGCCTTTCCTACCTATTCTCAGAACATGAGACAAAACCACAAACACACACCCACACCCAGAAAGGCACCTCCTTCCCCCAAGGAGGTCTGTGACTATACAGAGTGTTCTCTGACTGGTGGGCCATTCTATGTTTCACGGAATTGGACTATCTTGTCTCAGATCTAGTATCCTTGGCCAACTGTGTGAAGCTGACAGGAGCCAGCAGTGAGCCATTACTGGCTTTCTCAGGAAAGGCCCCTCTTCTGAGCTCTTCTGGCATTTGGCCATCTTCACATTAGTAGGCACCAAGAAAGACCGATTCTCACCTTGGTAAATCCAAACAAGTGAGACCACTGGGAGTGGGACTGGGACTGGCTCTGGGTGCCTGCCTTCCTGGATTCCAAGTTCAGAGACTTCCAAAAACAAGGAAGTGAGGTGAGGTCACATCCTCCTGAAATGAATGAGGTCACTGACTTGGAAAACACTTTGTGCTAACAGTTTCTTCTTATGGTCCCTTGAGATGGAGGCTGCCCCTACTTCATGTGACACTTTCACAAGTTAGAATGGTATATAAACCATAGGCACCTGGGAAGAGCTCTCCACAAAGGCCTGGTTTGGTCCATCTTCTCTACATTAAAAAGAGAGAGGCTGATTAAGACACAAACCTGTATCCTGACCAGGTTGTTTGCTATGGAAGATGACTTTCACTTTCAAAAGTCCTTCATAGCTGCATACATCTTCTCCAGGGATTATTTCTGCATGTATCTTTGAGGTTCTCAGCATGTGGAAGATCCCCTACATTCCTGTATTGTAAGACCAACACTTTCCCTGCTCTTCTGCAATGTTAGATTGAGGGAACAGTGTATGGTTAGGGTTAAAAACATGTTCGATTTGTGTTAGGAATAATTCTGTGGGATGATTAATGGTATTGGAAACCTGCGATATTTACAAGAATATATAGGTGAAATATAAGTATGAAAACAGGAATCCTGGTAAGATTTGAAGCTCAGAAGGGCATTGGGCCCTTGATTGGGAGACTTAGTTTTGCATTATGTTCTGCACACATGCCTCAGCTGAATCGATATAAAATGGCATAGGACCTTATTTCTTGGATGATTGAATGTCGAAGAGAACATCCAGTCAAAAAGGGACAGTAGGTAGGATTAAGAAGATAGTCAGTAGGTTTAGAAAAAAGTGTGAGTATAGGATTCGGACCAAAATATTTTTAGCAATAGGGTTTTGGTTAGAAAGTGAATGTCAATGTAAGCACATGTAAAGAATGAGTTACAATAATGAGCTGGGGAAAATATGTAGGAAACAGATATCAATAGAGACATTACGAAATGAGACAAAGTATAAAGTGAGTAATAGGATTAGACATTTTCAACAGGCTTGAGTTTGAATATATAATCTTAGGAAAAAACAAATATGTAATCACCAATAGGATTTTCATTTGAGCACATTAGGCAACCTGGACATGGATGTTTTTAGTAATCCATGTTCAATTTCCGTTTAGGTTTGGTACAATCATAAGTGTGACGTTTGTGTTTTTTGTGTCCTGAATATTACTCTGATAAAATGTATATGTAGATCAGGTGACATGGGTATTTCTTCCACCATTTCTGGGAGCAATATGTTGAAGATGTATTAATTAGTACTGGAGTTCAATGAGGTGTATCCTGTGTCTATGAATATAGAGATAATGCATGAATAGACGATATTCTGAATAAATAATATAACTGATTCCACTTTAAATATTGGATTGAATTAATATCTGAAAATATATAGGAAATCTTATATTGATAAACAATCATTAATTCCAACCGGTTATACATCTAATTTTAATATTAGGTTTATGGTTTATCATGAAGAGTGTGTGGGCTTTGTTTCAAAATTGATTATGGAAATCAAATATAATGTGTTTGGAAAGAAGTCTCATGAAAAGACCAGTTAAGAAACCTGGAGGAATACATGTGTTTTGAAGTAGTAAGTGATTGAAAGTGAAACAAATGCCTATAAATTTGTGAACTTGTGGATGAAATATATATCCTATGATGTGCATAAACTGAAGAAATAATAATGTACCAGTGTGGTAAAAAAATGAACGTCAAAATACACATTATGTCCCATACAAATCTACAGGCAATGATGTTTAAGTGGGTCAGTTACTGTAGAAATATTAGGATTTGTATGCAACATTAACTGAAGTTAGTTTTCAGTACTAGAAAACAAATATGTATTTCAGGTGGATGAATATTTCTGGGAATAATCTTGTAAAAAAGTTGATTATAAATCCACATACATGAACATGAAGGAATTCAGGGAGTTAATGTAAGACACATATATTTCATATTTTGAAAAATCTGGAGAGTGTGTATATATATATACACAGACATTAAAATGTAGCAATATTTATGCCTATCGAAATTCATCATTAAATATATATCATCAACAGATGCAAAAGTATTTATTTTAGTAAACATGGATTTATGTATAATGTTTTTCAACTAGGAAGCTCACCCATAGTTTGAATTTTCAGTTCCAAAATCGTTTTGGAGGAGTGATCTCTTCTCAAAATTTGTATCTTCCTAGTAACTGTAACCTCAAAAGTATGTATGTGTGATACCAGGTAGGATTCTATATGTGCATACAAAATTACATGTGCTGAATAGGTTACAGAGAAAGGGAGACAGAAATTCACATATTTGTTTACTTTAAAACACATTGAGAACTATTTAAACAAAAAATTTACTGGATTTATAACACCAACCCTTTATCATCCAAAAGACCAGTCCAACTGTACACCATTCCTGCTCTGAACTGCTTGTATTTCTATTCTGTTTGGGTTATTTTTCTCCATCATAATGGTTTAGTAGTCAGAGTCTAGTCAGCTATTGGTTAGTGTCAGGGATTCAGTATTTCGAATGGAAAATTAGATAATGAATCCAATGTGTATGCAAATATGTGATACACAAAATTTTTCCACTCTCATCCAGAATAATGCCTTCATATTACTTCGGCCCCAAGTAAGACACAATTAGAGGAGAACAGTTAGAAAATCTGTGAATACCTATCAGGAATGCAAAATCCTCAGGAGTTCACAACCTTGGAGGTGGTAGGGGAGTTTCCAAAAGTAAAGGACAGGGTTGATAGATCCAACCTGATCTTTCATTAAAATTGGGGGCCATCTTGCCACAAAGCCATGAAAAGATAATTTTGGCTTTACTATAAATTAGCGCAAATTCTGAACCTGCTTGGAATGCCTAACAGTGCCTTGAACTCACCCATGTCTGGATCTCTGACCAGATAGCAGCGCTCTCTAAAACTTTAATGATACCTCATAAATATTTTTCTTTCCCTGGCCAGACAACGTGTCTCTGAGGCTCTAATGGTCCTCATAAATTCTGATGTTAGGCCCAGCAAAAAAAAAAAAAATGTAATATACCATTAGTGTGATGCTTGTCAAAGTTCTCTTATCTGTAACCCCCCTTTTGTGTATCTTTCTGGGCTACATATCTGGGCTGTAGGAAAGTTGGGTTGCTGTCTTGTTCCCGCCATTTTGGGAGGGAGAGGCAGCCTGGCCGGTTGAAATAATAAGCTTGCCTTAATTTGATTTTAATTGGAGTCAGTGGTCTTTTCTTGCATTCTGGTCTTACATTTTGGAGTTCCAAAGCGAGATAACCCTGCCCGACCAGATCACAAGATCAGACTGTGGAAATTCTGAAGCTGGCCTGCCCTCTAGGGCTCCACACTGGATAGCCACTCTAGGGGGTGTGCGACTTAAGAGGTTCCAAGGCCTTGGATTGAGCCTTCAGTCCGTGGAGCACTGCAGAGAACCAAAGCACTAAAACTATTAGCAAGCTCCTGGTAGAGGAGGCCTCCATAGGTAAGTGACACCTTTATAACATCTGTTATCCAGTTAAGGGAGAGTACTTCTGATGACAGGGAGGTGGCCTGGGTAGGCTAACATATACCCCTCTCTGGGACAGTAATGAGAATGGTTCTGTCCTCTGTTCTGTTCTGTAGGGAATTGCTCTTTAAATTTAAGCTCACAAGGTTTTCTAGGTGTTCAAAAATCTAATAAAATATTAATGTCTACAAAAGGTCTAATATGCCTTTGTTCAAGGACTTTTCCTTCAACAACAAAAAAATGGTTTACAATTTTCAATACAATTGTCTAATATTTTAATAAATAAGTAAAGTAAATTTCATATGGGATTACTCATTCATGAGTATTTTTGTTTGATATCTGATTGATTTACTAAGGTCTGTATAAGTTTGTACTAAAGTGTGTATAAGATTGTAAAATTCAGTCATGTGTTAAAGAGACAAAAATTTCTGAAAACATAAGTTTACCCATAAAACTGTGTTATTAAGTTTTATTTTTTTCTAGAGCAAACAACCATAAAAATTAAACAACTGAATAAATAAGAACTGTTATTTTAGAGAACTGTACTGCCATTTCTTTAAAAGCTAAACTTGGTTAATGTAGAAACATCAATGTAATTGTGTTGCTGTCAATGTGCTCATATCTTCCAGGTATACAAGTCTGTAAGGTAGAAACTTGAAAAGAGCATTATATCAATCTGTTGTTCTAAAGTTATATGGTAAAAAAATATATTGGGGATTTATTTACCTGTTATCAAGAAGATATGTAAAGTTTTATGTTACTTTTTACATTGGGGAACCATTTAAATGTATTTTTAAGTTATTGAGAGCCTAATCTATGTAAAGGTTAAAAACTTTCAGCCTTTCTTTAATTCATGTTTTAAATCTGATATCATACGGTGTTAGCAAATGTTCATGTGATCTGACACAATTTATGTAAACTTTGTAAAATGATATTTAAAAAACAAAGATCACCTTTAGATCTAAAACACTAAAGATTCATATAGAGCCCTGCCTTAACTGAAATAAGGCTGTGTGTCCCATCTTACAATATGTGAGAATGACTATGAAAGCAGTAGGTCAGATTTTATTTCATTTAAAGTTATGTTCAAAAGTTTCTTTGGTTTTTGATTTGTGTCAAGATTACTAGGATTTAAACAGGGGATATAGTGTATAACTCAGCCAAAAAATTTAGGGTAGCTGTTACACGAACTAAGTATTTTTACTCTTGTTAAAAATTTGTATTTTGTAATTTCCTTATAAGTGATCTAAAGATTCCCTGTTAGTGTTTTACAGAAGTGTTGCTTTAAGAACACAACATGGGTTAATTTAAGATAATAAGTCATCACCTATAAGACAGAATAATACAGATCCCAATTAATTAAAAGATAAATAATTATAAAGTTATAGACATTAAATCCCAGTACTTGTAATATAAGGCTGTTAAAATTTATTTGCTGGATGTTTCAGATTAGGATTTAATTAAAGTTAAATGAAAAGGGCCAAGAAAACCAATATTTGGCTCTTGCCCTCTGAGTCAGTCTGAATCCAGGGAACAGGGGACTTCTCTAAAGAGCTTTGCAACTCTGGGCCAAATAACCTCCAGATCAGGAAAAATAATGAGACCACTGGAGAACATAAAGCCAATGAGTGCATTTGCCATGACGAGGAGAGTTATCAGAGAAGGGAGACATTCTTATGCTTCTGAGGGAAACCACATGGTCAAGCAAGACCTGGACCCACCTAACGAAAATGGCACTATCAGAACTGAGAAGCTGCTCTCAAGTTTCCCCAGAATTGACTCCCATAAAAGCTCAGCTGACTGTGAAAAATAGATAGAAACAGAAGTCAGTTTGACTGTTTCATCTTAAACAGTTAGCAAAGACAGTTAAAACGAAAATACAGCCATTCCTGGGCATTTTAATTAATAATAATAATAATAATCATCATCATAATAATAATAATAATAATGATAATAAAATTTTAAGGTATAGAATTTATGTTAGCCTCCCAAATTAAGTAAGACTGGAAACTAAAAGAAGGATTCTCAGACAGAAATGCCTGATAACTATAAAAAGAGACTATCAAGAGGAGCTGCCAGAGGCAGATTTTTTAGGTTAAGACCTACTTATATTCCTAACCTAAACAGATAGTCTTCGTGTCTGCTAGTACGATTATCCAGCCCTGAGTAACAGAAGTGAAGATTTCTCTATTAGACACAAAGGTCATACTAGTAAAAGGATTTTGCAAGATCAGATGACATGAAATTATTACACTGTATCTAATGGGGAAGGACAACTGTAACACTAAAATTAAAAGGTTACGTTGACAGTCCAGATAACTGGGGAAACTAAAGTCTGGTGAGGGAACCTCAATACAGTGACATGTTCCAACTGCTGCAACATTTATTCAGTACTCATGGTTTTTGTTTCTCTCAACTTTCAGGGCAGCTGAACAATAGGTAATCTAAAGGCCCAAAGCAGGGTTTCTCCACTGAGACTTTCATGGTCACACTGATATCTGAGTTTTCTGACATGGTCGCCATTCCTTTCAGCTATTCAGTACATGGCCATGTCACAGAGATTGGAGGTGGTACATACCTTGGACACAAAACCATGAGCCTATTCTACAGAGTGGCCAGAATTCAGAAAGAAAACAGGAACTTAGGAAGATAGCAGGTGTTGCCCATCGATAAGGCAAGCTGCAGTACATTCATAAATTGGGCAGGATGAATGCTGGGAAGCTTTCTACTAGACAGGACACATCCAATGATGCATCCTCTTTTCTAATATCTACAACCACGGACACAGTGGGTTACACAGACATAGAAACACTCGCCTTGTCAAATGACTTAGTAAAAGCTGTTCACTCCAAACCAAGTAAACCGCCTTTCCTACCTATTCTCAGAATATGAGACAAAAGTACAAACCCACACCCACACCCACAAAGACACCTCCTTCCCCCAAGTAGGTCTGTGACTATCCGGAGTTTCCTCTGAGTGGTGGACCATGCTATGTTCACCAGAAATGGCCTGTTCTATCTCAGATCTGGTCTCTTTGGCCACCTCTCTGAAATTGTCAGAAGCGAGTGCTGAGCCACTACCTGCTTTCTCAGAAAAGGACCCTCTTCAGAGTTTTCCTGGCATTTGGCCATCCTCACATCAGTAGGTACCAAAAAAGACTGACCCTGTCCTCGGTAAATCCAAACAAGTGAGACCAATGGGACTTGGATTGGGACTGCTTTTGGGTGCCTGGCTTCCCGAATCCCAAGTTCAGAGAATTCCATCACCAAGGAAGTGAGGTGAGGTCACTTCCTTCCTGAACTGAATGAGGTCACTGCCTTGGCAACCAGTTTGTCCTAACAGTTGCTTCCAAGGGTCCCATGAGATGGAGGCTTCCCCTACTCTCTGTGACACTTTCACAAGTTAGAATGATAAATCAAACATAGGCACCCAGGAACAGCTCTCCATAATTGCCTGCTTTGGTCCATCTTCTCTACATTAAGATCAGAGAGGATGATTCAGACACAACCCTTCATCCTGACCAGGTTGCTTTCCATGGTAGATGACTTTTGCTCTCTCAGGTCCTTCATAGCTGCCTATATCTTCTCCAGGGATCATTTCTGCAAGGACCTTTGTGGTTATTAGCAGGTTAAAGATCCTCTACATTCCTGTATTTTAAGACCAACTCTGTCCCTGCTCTTCTGTAATGTAAGATTGAGGGAACAGTGTATGCTTAGGGTTAATAACAGATTCAATTTCAGTTAGGAATCATTCTACAGGATGAAAAAAGGTATTGGGATCCTGCAATATTTACAACAATATATAGGTGAAATATAATTATGAAAACAGAAATCTAAGTAAGATTTGAAGCCCAGAAGGTCATTGGGCCCTTGATTGGTATACTTAGCTTTGAATTACTTTCTGCACAGATGTCTCAGATAAATCGATATACAATGGCATAGTATCTTGTACCTGGGATGATGGAATGTAGAAGAGAACATCCAGTCAAAAAGTGATAGAAGTTAGGATTAGGAAGATATTCGGTAGGTTTAGGAAGGAGGGAATAATAGATTTGGAACAAATGTTCTTTAGCAATAGGGTTTCGGTTAGAGGGTGAATGTAAGTGTCACCACATGTGAAGATTCAGTCACAATGATGAACTGGGGAAAATATCTAGGAAAGAAGATATAAATTGAGACATTACAAAATCAGGCAAAGTATAAAGTGAGTGACAGGATTAGACTTTTTCAAAAGGGTTGAGTTTGATTATATAATCTTTGGAAGAAACAAATATGTAGTCACCAATAGGATTTTCATTTGAGCACATTAGGCAACCTGGACATGGATGTTTTTAGTAATCCATGTTCAATTTCCGTTTAGGTTTGGTACAATCATAAGTGTGACGTTTGTGTTTTTTGTGTCCTGAATATTACTCTGATAAAATGTATATGTAGATCAGGTGACATGGGTATTTCTTCCACCATTTCTGGGAGCAATATGTTGAAGATGTATTAATTAGTACTGGAGTTCAATGAGGTGTATCCTGTGTCTATGAATATAGAGATAATGCATGAATAGACGATACTGTGAATAAATAATATAACTGATTCCACTTTAAATAATGGATTGAATTAATATCTGAAAATATATACGAAATCTTATATTGATATACATTCATTCATTTCAACCAGTTGTACATCTAATGTTAACATTAGGGTTATGGATTATCATGAAGGGTGTGTGAGTTTTGCTTCAAAAGTGATTATGGAAATCGAAAATAAAGTGTTTGGAAAGAAGTCTCACTGAAAGACCCGTCAAGAAACCTGGAGGAATACATGTGTTCTAAAACAGGAAGTGATTGAAAGTGAAACAAATGCCTATAATTTGCGAACTTGTGGATGAAATATATATCCTATGATGTGCATAAACTGAAGAAATTGTAAAGTACCAGTGTTAAATAAAAATGAATGTCAAAAGTCACATCATATCCCATAGGAATCTACTTGCATTGATGTTAAACAGGATGAGTTACTGTAGAAATATTAGGATTTGTATGCACCATTCACTGAAGTTAGTTGTCAGTACTAGGAAACAATATGTATTTCGGGTTGATGAATATTTTTGAGAATAATCTTGTGAAATATTGATTATAAATCCACATACATGAGCATCAATGAATTTATAGAGTGTACAGTAAGACACATATATTTCATATTTTGAAAAATCTGGAGTGTGTGTGTGTGTATATATGTATATATATATATATATATATATATATATACATATAACACAGAGACATTAAAAAGTAGCAATACATATGACAATCAAAATTTGTTGTGAAATATATATCATCCACATATATTTGGATATACATATAACACAGAGACATTAAAAAGTAGCAATATATATGACAATCGAAATTTGTTGTGAAATATATATCATCCACAGGTCCAAATATATTTATTTTACTCAACATGATTTATGTATAATGTTGTTCAACTAGGAAATTCACGAATAGTTTGAATTTTCAGTTCCAACAGCGTTTAGTAGGAGTGATCTCTGCTAACAATTTGTATCTGCCAAATCAGCCATCTCAAAAGAATGTACATGTGATACCAGGTAGGAATCTATATGTGCATATGAAATTACATGTGCTGAATAGGCTACAGAGAAAGGGAGACAGGATTTTTTTATTTGTTAAATTAAAAACACATGGAGAACTATTTCAACAAAAAATTGACAAGTTTTACAACAGCTACACTTTATCATGCAAAAGGCAATTCCAACTGTACACCATGCCTCTTCTGAACTGCTTGCATTTCCAATCAGTTTGGGTTATTTTTCTCCATCATATTAGGATTAGTAGTCAGAGTCTAGTAAGGTTTGGGGTAGTGTCAGGGATAAAGTACTTCCAAAGGAAAATTAGAAAAAGAATTCAATGAGTAGGCAAATATGTGCTACAAAAAATCCTCCCACACTCATCCAGAACAAAGCCTTGACATAACCATTACCCCAAGTATGACACAATTAGAAGAGAAGAGTTTGAAAATCCGTGATTATATATCTGGAATGGAATATGCTCAGGAGTTTACAAACTTGGAGGTGGTAGAGGAGATTCCAAAAGTAAGGGACAGGGTAAACACGCCACAAACATGGAACTCTGGTGGAATAAAGACTTATTGAGAAACAGCCTCTGAGTTTGGACACGTGAAATATATGTTGTTGTCAGGAGCTTTTGCTTCCTGTGTAGTGAGACCATCAAAGCTGGGTCTGCATCTATGTGACCTGGAGGAAGTGGTTTCTTATTTTCCAATGACCATGAGGCAGCAGTGCTGAATTCTATCTTTTTAGGTCAACTGTGGCCATTGGGGACTAAGTGTCTCCCCCCCTGTGGACCGTGAAGTCATTTGGTCATCCTCCATTTTTCCTGGTGTTTCTTGCAGCTGCACTGGGAGTTTGGTATTTGCTTCACGAAATACAAGGAATTCAACTGGGACACAGTGCTGGAGGGAGTTCTGTCACGTGTGGTGAAACAGGGTCAGCAAGAGAATGCACCAACTAGGCTTCTATCCTATATAGCTTGCCCCCTTGACTATAGCAACCTGATTCTGAACATTGCCCTGAAACCTCTCCATATAACAAAATGCCTTTACTTATAAGGGTCTGTTGGCTGCACCATGTCAGTCACAAGCCATTTTGAAGACAATGGCAGATCCACATGGCCCCACCGCAGATGTTTTATCACACTCCTGCCCACCACTCCTCTAGGCCCGCTACTCAGAAGGCACCAAGTTACTGGCATCTCTGTTCTACACCATTTTCATGGAACCCAGTCAATCAAGGCACTGTGTGGTACACTCATGATCAGAAACAGGACATCCAAAGATTCTCCAGTGCCACCTGTTCATGGGAATTTCAAAAATTTCATGGTATTTATCAGGAAACATTAAATGGTGAGGAAGCTCATTTCATAGAAAGCTGTGGAGAATTATCACAGGCAAGACTTCCCAAAGAGTGGCCAAAATGTCACATGAAGCCATGCCCATTGAGGTTTACAATGTGAGGTCCATGTGTGTTTTGCCTCTCAACTCTGGCTGTCAAGTTTTTCAGAATAAAATCATGTGATATCCTAGCTGAAATTCCTAGTGCTCTGTGGAAAGCAAACCTGGCCCTAGATCAGTTTCCAAGGGCAACTCTTATCCGTGGCCTCCTAAAATCCCAAAACAGTTCATGGCAATATTTCTCTGATGTCATTTCCTGAACTCAGTATCTAAGGGGAATCACACCAGAGTTCAAGCCAAGGTGGACCCAGTCATCTCTTCCAACTGTCACACAAATAACCAAAATTAAAACCAAAACACTCCCACATGGCCCTCATCTTCTTCCATATAGGCACTCATCATAAACTCCGGTTGGTGGTTTCCATGAGGGACACAGCTCAAGACAGTGTCAAAAATATGCTCCCTTGCCACTCATTTGCCTAAAGTCAGAGTGGCCTGGACACACTTCCGGTGTACCAGGAGTGATCAAATAGGCCTGCCATTAATACTGCTCTGCTTGTCCAATTTGAGGCCTGCTGACTGTCAGGTATAAATTCTTTATGCGATTTGGAGTAATGAGAAAACCCAAGAACTTCTGCATGGCTTTGAAGAACTCATTTGACCCAAAGGATCCTTATTCTCACTTGATAGAGGTCAGGAACCTAACCGAGGAAGGCAAGAGACTTCATCCACAATGATTGATCTTTTTGCCATTGTGGATTTGGATGCACATATGGGATCTTTCTTTAGATAAATTAGGTGCTGAGAATCTAAGCCACAGCCTCACACAGGGTGAAGAGGCTGATTGAGACACATCCTTTCCCAAAGCATTTAATCAAAGAAACACAGGTGATGCCTATTCATTTCCATTTGAAAACTGTTTTCTTCAGGATTCAAAAAAGGGTGGCCTGAGGCAAAGACCTTCCTGACATTCAGGGCAACAGAACATTAGGTAAGCAAAAGGCCTAAAGCAGAGTGGCCAGAATTCAGGAAGAAAACAGGAACTTAGGAAGGTAGCAGGTGATGCACATCAATAAGGCTAACCACACTCTATTCATAAATTGGGCAGGATGAACGCTGGAAAGCTGTCTACTAGACAGGTAACAATCATTGATGCATTCTCTTTTTTAATGTCTGCATCCACAGACACAGTGTGATACACAGATATAGAAACACTCCCCTTGTCAAATGACATTCTAGAAGCAGTCTAGTCCAAACCAAACAAACCGCCTTTCCTACCTATTCTCAGACCATGAGACATAACCACAAACACACACCCACACCCACAAAGGCACCTCCTTCCAGCAAGTAGGTTTGTGACTAACTGGAGTGTCCTCTGACTGACAGACTTTCCCTGAAATGTCCTGTCCTGTCTCAGATCTGGTTTTTTGGGCAAGTCTCCAAAGTTGTCAGTAGCCAGTGCTGAGCCACTACCATCTTTTTCAGGACAGGCCCCTCTTCAGAGCTTTCATGGCATTTGCTGATCCTCACATTAGAAGGTACCAAGAATGACTGACCCTATCCTTGTTAATTCCAATCAAGTGAGCACACTGAAACTGGGACTGGGACTGGCTCTGGATGCCTGGCTTCCTGTATCCCATGTTCAGAGAGTTAAATCAACAAGAAAATGAGGTGAGGTCACTTCTTTCAGGAACTGAATGAGATCACTGCTTTGGTAACCATATGTCCTAACAGTTGCTTCCAAGAGTCCCATGCGATGGAGGATGCCCCTATTTCCTGTGACACTTTTACAAGTTAGAATGGTATATCAACCATAGGCACCCTGTAAGAGTTCTCAACACAGGCCTGGATTGGTCTACCTTCTCTACATTGAGAAGAGAGTGCCTCATTCAGACAATCCACATCAAGTCGTTTGCCATGGATGATGACTTTTGCCCTCTCAGGTCCTTCATAGCTGAATACATCTTCTCCAGGGATCATTTCTGCATGGACCTATGAGGTTCTCAGCAGGTGGAAGATCCCCTACATTCCTGTATTTTAAGACCAACTCTGTCCCTGCTCTTTTGTAAAGTTAGATTGAGGAAACAGTGTATGGTTAGTATTAATAACATGTTCAATTTGGATTAGGAATCATTCTGCTGGATTAATAATGGTATAGGGAACCTGCGATATTTATAAGAATATAGAGGAGAAATATACGTATGAAAACAGAAATCTAGGTACGATTTGAAGCCCAGAAGGGCATTGGGCCCTTGATGGGGATACTTAGCTTTGAATTACTTTCTGCACAGTTGTCTCAGATAAATCAACATACAATGGTATAGGACCATTTACCTTGGATGATTGAATGTAGTGAAAGAGGAAGAGTCAGCAGGATTAGGAAGGTAATCGGTATATTTTGAAAGAAGAGTGAGTATAGGATTTGGACCAAAAGTTCTTTAGAAATAGGGTTTCTTGTAGAGAATGACTGTAATTGTCAGCACATGTGAAGAGTCAGTCACAATGATGAACTGGTGAAAATATGTAGGAAAGCAGATATCAATAGAGACATTAGGAAATCAGGCAAAGTATAAAGTGAGTGATTGGATTAGACAATTTCAACATGCTTGAGAGAATATATAATCTTAGGAAGAAACAAATATGTAATTACCAATAGGATTGACATTAGAGAGCATTAGGCAAACTGAACGTGGATGTTTTTAGTAATCCCTGCTCACTTTCCATTTAGATTTTGGAAGAAGCATAAGTGTGACCTTTGGTTTTTGTGTCCAGAATATTACTGTGATAAAATATATTTGTAGATAAGGTGACATGAGTATTTCTTCCACAAGTTCTCAGAGCAATATTTTGAAGACTTATAAATTAGTATTCGGGATACAAATAAGTTTACCCTGTATCTATGAATACAGAGATAATGCATTAATAAATCATAATGTGAATAAATAATATAACTAGTTCCAATTTTAAATAATGGATTTAATTGATATCTGAAAATATACAGGAAATCTTATATTGATATACATACATTCATTCCAACGAGTTAAACATCTAATGGTAATATTAGGGTTATGGTTTATCAGGAAGAGTGTGTGAGTTTTGCTATTGTGGGTGAAGGAAAACGCGAGCCAGATGCAGGTTGGCTAGCCTAGATTACTATGTTTACCCGGCAGTTATCAAAGCCACAAAAGCCAAGGCTGTGTGAGGAAAAAGCCGACTTCTTCTGTGAGTCATAGGGATGTGAGCATATAGGGGCTGCCTAGAGGAACCCAAACTTTTCATCAAATTCAGTACACAGCATTGGCCATATTACCAATTAACAACCAAAACCAATGGCCCCCAGGGGGGTCTCTATAACCTCAAATTCTGTGTGACCTTTTTAACTGCGGCAAGTGCTCAATAGCGTGGAAGGAAATTCCCCTATGTGGAGGCCTTTTTCCTCCTTCACTCAAATCCTGAACTATACATCTCCAATAGATCCTCACCCTCTGCCATCTACTCCAGATGCTCTGCTGTCAATCCCACCTCAGCAACCTGATTTCTCCTCTCCAATTACTAGATCAAATACCCAAACCACCGCTGGTTCTCAGACAATTGCCCCCTTGCTGAGGTAGCAGGTACTGAGATACCCCTCTGCCCACTCACTCCTCTCTTCTCCTGTCAGTGTCCGCACCGGGTCCCAACAGGTCCTTTTACCAGCTAACCCAAAGCTCAAACAGGCAGAGGAGAGCCCTCAGACCCCTATCCAAGATGTAATGAAAATGGCCTTTAAAGTTGCTTTGTCAACACTGAAAACAGGTTACTAAGAATTTGAAGTCCCTCACAGGCTTTTTGAGATACTCACTCCCATCTTCCCCTCTGGTCTATCTGTTCTACTGCTCAACTTTTTGATGCTAGGAAAATCCCAAAGCCCTTTCCCATTATTCTTTTACATCTCTTCTTCCTCATTCTCAGATCCACGGAGCTGCTCTCACCACCCGCCTTTCACGTCTTCCCCCCCTGTACCAGGACCACAGAAAATTCTTAACTGACCTTCTCCAGAAGTCTTCACCATGGCTGAATTTAGGACTTTTAGCAAAAGAGTCCCAATGAAGGAGTTCAATGTAGATAAACTTCCTCTTTTCTTGTTGCCCTGTTCTACGTACCATGGGCTGGAAAAATCAGCTCTGCTATGCTAGACACCCCTTTACTAGTTTTTCACAAAATATGTGAACAAGGCCTCTGGCCTTGAGCTGGGGCTTCACAGAGATGGCTACATTTCTAAGATAAAGAAGTTACCAACTGGGCTCCATGGTAATAGCTGGCAGGGAGAAAAAAAAGAGAAGACAAAATCTCTCCCCCTCCCAAGTGTCCTTAAAAACTAAACTTGCATAGAACAGAGGAAATAAAACAGAAACAAAAACAGCTTTTTGTGAACTTCTGCAGACTGTGAACTTCTGAGCCACTTTACCTACATGTTTGGTACAAAATTCTGAAACTACCTAAACTTGGGGTTCAGCGGATTAATTGATTACAACAGAAGCAATGCCCTCTAAATCCGTTTGCAACCAAATAGGATTGTTTCCCTAGCTTCGGTGCTATCTTAGGTGCCTTGCCTTGTCTGTCCCTACAAAAGTGTAATTCTATATACTTAAACATTGTTAATGGGTTCATAAAATGGTCAACAGATGTGATTAATTATGTAATGGTGCAGATGATTCCCAGAGTGCTCTATCATTAAACAGGTTCATTTAAAAATCAAATAGGGGGGCAAAAAACTCGGTTCCGCTGGGAGCTGTATTCCTCACTTTAGCCATCCTATTCGGAATAGGAGTTGCTGCAGGGGTGGGCACAGGAACCACTGCCCTAGTCCATGGGACACAACAAATAACCCAATGACAAGTACCAATAGACCAAAACTTAAAGATATTAAAAACCTCCATCACAGCTTTACAGGAATCTTTAACCTCGCTCTCTGAAGTAGTTTTACAGAACAGGCGACATTTGGACCTTCTCTTCATGAGGGAAGGGGCCTTTGTGCTGCATTGAGGGAAGAATATTGTTTTTATGCTGACGATACTGGAGTTGTAAAAGAATCTATGAGTAAATTAAAAAAAAAAAAACGCCTTGAAGAGTGTCAACGAGAGACAGAGGCCCAAAAAGGGTGGTTTGAGTCTTCGTACACACAGTCCCCGTGGGTAACTACACTTTTATCAGCCTTGGCCGGTCCTTTAATAATCTTCATATTATTGCTAACTGTAGGGCCCTGTATGCTCAACCGTGTGGTTTCTTTTCTCCAAGCTCAAATTGGACAAGTTAAACTTATGGTAATCAGACAACAATGTTTCCGACTAGCAGACATGAATTGTGACACCCCCCAATGATCACTTTTATGATTAAAAGTAACCAGAACAAGAAGTGGGGAATGAAAGGATAATAAAATAGGTACTTGTCAATTTCTGTTTTTCTGTATGCTTAACAAAACACTGTTGAAATCTTGAGAACTGTTTGCTTATCTTGTTCCCCAAATGTACTGTCCCCAATTGCCAAACTGCAGAATGTACTCCCTCACACATTTGCAAACAAACCGCCCACTTGCCATGACCCATCAATAAATTTCACTCCCTGCCCTCTCTAAGGAAAGTATATAAGCTCTGCTTAAGCTGTTCTCAGGGCTCTCTGCTAAATTCAAGTGAGCTCTGAGGCACAGCATGCTGGACCCACAATAAACACTTTGCTGTTGCATGTGACAGTCTCTTGGTGGTCTCTTACTCCAACGCTCGACCAACCTTTACATTGGTACAATCATAAGTGTGACCTTTGCTTTTTGTGTCCAGAATATTACTGTGATAAAATGTATACATAGGTCAGGTGACATGAGTATTTCTTCCACCATTTCAAGGAGGAATATTTTGAAGACATGTAAATTAGTATTGGGGGTATAAAGAGGTGTACCCTGTGTCTATGAATAGAGAGATAATGCATGAATAGACAATATTGTGTATAAATAATATAACTGGTTCCACTTTAAATAATGGATTGAATTGATATCTGAAAATATATAAGAAATCATATATTGATATACAATCATTCATTCTAACCAGTTATACATCTAATCGTAATATTAGGGTTATGGTTCATCATGTAGGGTGTGTGAGATTTGCTTCAAAAGTACTTATGGATATCAAAAATAATGTGTTTGGAAAGAAGTCTCATGAAAAGACCAGTCAAGAAACATGAAGAAATATATGTGTTCTGAAGTAGAAAGTGATTGAAAGTGAAACAAATGCCTATAAATTTGCAAACTTGTGGATGAAATCTATATCCAATGATGTGCATAAACTGATGAAATAGTAGTGTACCAGTGTTGAATACAAATGAACGGCAAAATACACATCATGTTCCATAGGAGTCTACTTGCATTGATGTTAAACTTGGTCAGTTACTGAAGAAATATTAGGATTTGTATACACCATTTACTGAAGTTAGTTTTCAGTAGTAGGAAACAAATATGTATTTCAGGTGGATGAATATTTCTGAGAATAATCTTGTGAAAAGATAATTATAAATCCACATACATGAATATGAATGAATTTAGGAAATGTATAATAAGACAGATATATTTCATATTTTGAAAAATCTGGATAGTATATATATATATATATATATATATATATATATATATATATATATATATATACAGATATTAAAAATTAGCACTATATGCCAATTGAAATTCACCATGAAATATATATCATTCACAGATCAAAAATATTCATTTTACTGAACATGGATTTATATATAATGTTGTTCAGCTAGGAAACTCACCCATAGGTTGAATTTTCAGTTCCATCAGCATTTAGGAGGAGTGATCTCTTCTCACAATTTGTATCTGCCAAGTCAGCAACCACAAAATAGTGTACGTGTGGTACCAGGTAGGATTGTATATGTGCTTATAAAAATACATATGCTGAATAGGCTACAGCGAAAGGGAGACAGGAATTCACATATTGGTTAACTTTAAAAACAACTGGAGAACTATTTCAACAAAAAATTGACTAGATTTATAACTCCTACCCTATAGAGTGCATAAGGCAAGTCCAAATATACACCAGGCCTCTTTTGAAATCCTTGTATTTCAATTTTTTGGGGGTTATTTTTCTCCATCATATTAGGATTAGTACACAGAGTCTAGTAGGGTATGGGGTAGTGTCAGGGATTCAGTATTTCAATTGGAAAATTGGAAAATGAATCCAATGTGTATGCAAACATGTGCTACACAAAAATCCTTCCACTCTCATCCAGAACAATTCCTTGACATTTCCTTCGCTCCAAGTAATACACAATTTGAGGAGAAGAGTTATAAAATCTGTGAATATATATCTGGAATGAAAATTGCTCAGGAGTTTAGAACTTTGAAGGTGGTAGACCAGTTTCCAAAAGTAAGGGACAGTGTAAACTCCACAATCATGGAGCTCTGCTGGCCTAAATACTTCTTCAGAAACTGCCTCTGAGGTTGGGCACTTGAAATATATGTTGTTGTCAGGAGCTTTAGCTTCCTTTGTAGTGAGACCACCAAAGCTGGGTCTGCATCTATGTGACCTGGAGGACATGGTCTCTTATATTCCAATGAACATTAGGCAGCAGTGCTGAATTCTCTCTTTGTAGATAATTGTGGCCACTGGGGGCTAAGTGTCTCCCCATGTGGAGTGTGAAGCTATTTGGTCACCTTCCACTTTTTGTGGTGTTTCTTGCCACTGCACTGGGAGTTTGGTATTTGCTTCACGAAATTCAAAAAGTTCAACTAGGACAAACTGCTGGAGGGAGTTCTGTCACGTGTCGTGGGTCAGGGTCTACAGGAGAATACACCAATCTGGCTTCTATCCCACATAGCTTGCCCCCTTGACCATAGCAACCTGATTCTGAACATTGCCCTGAAACTTCTCCATATAACAAGATGCCTCTACATACAAGGTTCTGCTGGCTGCTCCATGTCAGTCACAACCCATTTGAAAGCCAATGGCAGATCCACATGACCGCACCACAGATTTTTTAACACACACGTGCACAACACTTCTCTACGACCACTATTCAGCAGGCTCCAACTTACTGACATCTCTGTTCTACATCATTATCATGAAACCCTGTCAATCAAGGCAGTGTCTGGTACACTCAAATCAGCAACAGGACATTCATGGTTGTCCAGTGCCATCTGGTCATGGGAATTTCAAAAATGTCATGGTATTTATGTAGCCATTTTTCAAGGATGAATTTGGAGGCACTCTGGGTTTCAATTCATTCAGGTACCATTAAATGGTGAGGAAGCTCATTTCAATTAATGCTCTAGAGAACTCTCACAGGCAAGGTTTCCCAAAGAGTGGCCAAAAAGTTACATGAAGCCAGGCCCATAGAAGTCTACAATGTGAGGTCCATGTTTGTTTTGACTCTCAACTATGGCTGCCAAGCCTTTCAGAATAAAATCACATGATATCATTGCTGAGATTCCCTGTGCTGTGTGGAAAGCCACCCTTGGTCTAGATCTCAGTTTCCAAGGGTGACTCCCATGTGTGGCCTCCAAAAATCTCAACACATTTCATGGCAATAATTCTCTGAGGTCAGTTCCACAACACAGTCTCTAAGGGGAATCACACCAGAGTTTAAACCCCTGTGGACCCAGTCATCTCCCAACCGCCACACAAATGACCAGAATTAAAACCAAAACACTCCCACATAGCCCTCATATTCTTCCATATATACACTCATCATAAACTGTGGCTGGATATTTCCATGAGGGGCACATCCAAAGACAGTGTTCAAAAAAAGCTCCCTTGCCCCTCATTTGCCTAAAGTCATTGTGGCCTGGACACCCTTCCTGTGAACCAGGAGTGATCAAGTAGGCCAGCTCTTAATACTGCTCTGCTTCTCCAATTTGAGGCCTACTGCCTGTCAGGTATAGACTCTTCATGTGATTTGGAGTCATGAGGAAACCCAAGCACCTCTGCATGGCTTTCAAGAACTCATTTGAACCAAAGGATCCCTATTCTCACTTGATAAAGATCATGAAACTAAGAGAGAAAGGCAAGAAACTTCATCCACAAAAACTGAACTTTTTGCCATTTTTTTTTGGATGCACACATGGGATCTTTCTTCAGATCCATCTGGTGCTGAGAATTTAAGCCACAGCCTCATACAGGGCCAAGATGCTGATTCAGACGCATCCCTTTCCAAAGCAATTAAGCAAAGAGCCACAGGTGATGCCCATTCTTTTCCATATGAAAATTAATTTCTTCACGCTTCACAAAGTGTGGCCTGAGGCAAAAACCATCCTGACATTAAGGGCAACAGTACAATAGGCAAGCAAAAGGCCCAAAGCAGGGTTTCTCCTCTGAGACTTTCCTGGTCACACTGATATCTGAGTTTTCTGAGATGCCCCCATTCCCTTCAGCTATTCAGTACATGGCCATTTCACAGAGTGTGGAAGTGGTTTATATCTTGGACACAAAACCATGAGCCTATTCTGGAGAGTTTCCAGAATTCAGGAAGACAACTGGAACTTGGGAAGATAATAGGTTTTGCCCATCTATAAGGCAACCTGCAGTCCATTCATAAATTGGGCCGGATGAATGATGGGAGCTTTCTATTAGACAGGACACATCCATTGATGCATTGTCTTTTCTAATCTCTACAACCACGGACACAGTAGGATACACAGATATAGAAACACTTGCCTTGTCAAATGACATACAAGAAACAGTCCACTCCAAACCAAACAAACCGACTTTCCTATCTATTCTCAGAACATGAGACAAAACCGCATACTCACACCCATACTCAAACGGCACCTCCTTCTCCCAAGTAGGTGTGTGAATATATGGAGTGTCCTCTGACTGGTGGGCCATACTCTGTTCCACCGAAATGCCCTGTAGGGTCTCAGATCTTGTCTCCTTTTCCAACTCTGTGAAGTTGCCAGGAGCCATTGGTGAGCAACTATCTGCTTTCCCTGGAAAGGCCCCTCTTCAGAGCTCTCCTGGCATTTGGCCATCCTCACATCAGTAGGTACCAAGAAAGACTGACCCTATCTTTGGTAAATCCAAACAAGTGAGCCCAATGTGACTGAGACTGGGACTGGCTCTGGATGCCTTGCTTCCTGGATCCCAAGTTCAGAGATTTCAAACACCAAGGAAGTTAGGTAGGTCAATTCCTTCAGAAACTGAAAGAGGTCACTGCCTTGACAACCACTTTGTGCTAACAGTTGTTTCATAGGGTCCCATGAAATGGAGGCTGCCCCTACTTCCTGTGACACTTTCAAAAGTAAGAATGGTATTTCAACCATAGGCACCTGGGAACAGCTCTCCACACAGGCCTGGTTTGGTCCATCTTCTCTATATTAAGAAGAAAGCGGCTGTTTCAGACACATCCCTTCATCCTGACCAGGGTTTTTGCCATGGAAGATGATTTTTGCTCTCTTAGGTCCTCCATAGCTGCCTACATCTTATCCAGGGATCATTTCTGCATGGACCTTTGAGGTTCTCAGCAGGTGGAAGATCCCCTACATTCTTGTATTGTAAGACCAACTCTGTACCTGCTCTTCTGTAAAGTGAGATTGAGCGAACAGTGTATGGTTAGGGTTAATAACAGGTTCGATTTGGGTTAGGAATCCTTCTGCGAGATGAATAATGGTATTGGAACCAACAGAAATCTAGGTAAGATTTGAAGCCCAGTAAGGCATTAGGCGCTCGAGTGGGATACTTAGTTTTGAATTATATTCTGCACAGACGTCTCAGATGAATCGATATACAATGGCATAGGACCTTGTATCTTCGATGATTGAATGTTGAAGAGAACATCCAGTCAAAAAGGGATAGTAAGTAGGATTAGGATGATAGTTGGTAGGTTTAGAAACAAGAGTGAGTATAGGAGTGGGACCAAAATTTCTTTAGCAATAGGCTTTTGCGTAGAGATTGAATATAAATGTCAGCACATGTGAAGAGTCAATCACAATAATGAACTGGGATAACATCCTCACTCCATGGGTGCATCCTCCGCCAAGTGGAGGGGCCCATGGGGGACGAACCCTTATGGCAAGGGCAGAAGATAGTTGGTCAGAGCTGTTACTCATACTTTTATATAAGAAAGAGAGATCTGTGGGGATGTAAACTTAAGAAATAAGCCTGTGAGAAGGGTAGAACATCCTTTTAAATGTTGGCAGCACGGTCTTCCATCTCCAGACGATGATGGACCTGTATGGGTTTAGAGGCCAAAATATTAATCTGTTCTTTAATAAATTGTACCAGCCTGTTTATAATGCAGGGTCCTATGGACCCAATTATAAGTAAACCCAACAAAGGGCCTAATAGGGGAAGAAGGTAGGGTAGAAATCCATAAAGCCCAGTCCAGAGGGGATTTTCAAATAGTTCGCATCATCTCTTTCTAGATCTTATTGAAGGTGCTTAATTTTAGTGCATACTATGCCTGATTTATTGGCATAAAAGCAGCATCGTTCCCCTAAGCCCAAGCAAATACCTCCCTGGTTATCTGTCAGAAAATCTAAGCCTCGTCTTTTTGAAGGAACACTTCTGCCTGGGAGTCTATTTGGTCCTGCAGATCTTTAATGGTTCCTGATAGAGTTTGTACATCATTTATAAGTTGTTGAGACAGGCGATGGTAAGAGTGTATAGCTGTGCCTAAGCCAGTGTACCTGTGCCCACAGCAGCTGTTATTCCAAAGCTGGCAATGAGTGGGAAGGCCTGTATTGCCCGCCTGTGTCTTTTGACTAAGGTGTCTAGGCTAGGAATGGGTAGAGGTTCGTTTCCTGGGACTATAGTTATATCAGGGAGTAATAAGGCAAGAACAGAGCCACCGGTCCAATTCGCTGGAAGCCTGGGGAAGGCCAAGTTTCCTCCACCCATTAAAACTCTGCCATTGGGAGGACAAAGAGTTGGGGTGGGTGAGGAATAATTTTGTATGTTGAGCAATTTTCAAAGAAAGTAACTCCAACATCAATATCATAGGTGTTATTCTGCATCGCGCCTAAAAGACATAATGTAATAGTGCCTATAAGTTGTACTTAAAAAGGAAATCCGGGTTGGCATGTATTATCATTGTCTATGATAGAATTAATAGGAATTGCCATAGTCATAATTGCCCCTGTTGTCATGCAGAGCCAGCAATCACCAGCAAGGGTGTGGTTGGAATTATTAAGCAAGTAGAAGGTAGTTTCCAAAATATCTAATGTATTGGTATCTAAACCTGGGAGCTGAGATTTAGGCAACATTAAGGGATGATATGTGAGCTCAGGGATTTGGGGTTTCAAAAGTTTGATTATGTGAGGATGTTTGACAGTATCAGTGGTTCTTCCACCATCAGTGACCCCTGTAGGGGCCTTAATGGGCCAGCAGGAGGGTTTACCGACAGGGCCTTGGCAACCAGCTGACTGTAGCTTGGTGTATTTGCCTTCTACTCCCTGGTCAAATAGAACGGAGGTATAATGAATAGTGGTCCCCCCTGCTGCATGAGTTTTAGTTTGGGAGCCTTCAAAAAATTGTTCTCCCTGCTTGTTAACACAAATTGAGGGCGACACATAACAAGAGTCATGCCTCGCCTGGGTATGCGAACAGGTTGCAGAAGAATTTTGGAGAGCTTTACTTGTACTAGGGGGAATAAACTTTGGCTTGTTAACACATACCCATTTAGGCTGATGAACTCCTCCAAGTTTATGGTCAACCTCGGCATGGAGGTAAGCGACCTTAGTCACGCAGTCAGCAGTCTCGGTCCAACTAGTGGGAGCCTGAGTCCAAGATCATCACTTGCATTCACAGGGGGGCCCAAAAACTTACACCATGATGTTGGAACGTGGAGGGCCAAGGCCTCCATGTACAAACCTGTTAAGCAGAAGTGCCTAAATCAGGATCCTCACACAGATTGTTGGCTGCATCTGAAAAAGAACAAAATTTGTCCTCAGGGGGAGGCCCTCCATCCCTGTGTTGAGGTAAGTCATTAACCTGTTTAACCAGGAATTCTGGTAACCATCTTGGGGCTGATTGCTCTTTGTCCAAAAGACAAGCTGAGCCTCGTCCCCAGATGAGAACAGGATCTGGACCTTTCCATTTATTTGTAAGGGAATTGCACCACATAAGAGGTGGGCGAACAGAATTGGACAAGGGATGCCAGTTTCTGTCTGCGGCAGAATGGCCTTCACTGTCTAGGGTAAGAAAAATAAGGGCAAGTAAGGCATGGTTAAGGCGATGCCTGGGAGTGGTAAATACAAGGGCGGAAGCCTTATGGAGGGTTATCCAAGTCTATAAGGTAAGGTGGGCACGTTCCACAACGCCTTGGCCCTGAGGGTTGTATGGAATTCCAGTAGTATGACGAATTTGAAAGGTAGCACAAAACTATTTAAACTTGGCACAGGTATATGCAGGATAATTATCTGTTTTAATATGTATTGGTTTACCCATTATGGAAAAGGCTGAAATAAGAGGAGAAAGAACATATTTGGTAGCCTCTCCTGAATGTGGTGATGCAAAAATAAAGTCGCTGAAGGTATCTATAGAAACGTGTATATATTTGGTAATTTCAAATTCAGGAAAATGAGTAACATCCATTTTCCAAAACTGATTGGGCAGTAATTCTCGGGGGTTAACTCTCATGTGTTGAATGGGGAGGGAGACAGTGCAACCTGGGCATGCTTTTACTATTTCTCGTGCCTGTTGCATGGTAATTTTACAAAGTAATTGAAGGCTCTTGGAATTTAGATGGTGAAGATTGTGTAACTCTGTGGCCTTTTGAATGGAGCCCACAAAAATTGGAAAGATGGAACGAGTTGCTGCATCAGCTTGGGCATTACCTTGTGTTAGAGGCCTGGGATGATCAGAGTGTGCCCTGATGTGTTCTAAAAAAAATGGGTGTTGTCTGGCCTGAATTAGCTGCTGAAGCTGATGAAAAAGAAAGGCCACATTGGAAGAAGCCTTAATAGTGGGGGAAATGTCCAGCAGGGGCACAGAATGAGCAATGCAGACACTGTCTGTATAAATATTAACAGGATTATCAAAAAATATTATAAAAACTTGTGTTATGGGAAACAATTCCACAACCTGTGCTGACTGATAGATAGTATCAAAGATGGTAGGCTGGTTATTGACAACAAAGAGCGCTCAGCCATTACTGGAACCGTCTGTAAAGACATTAAGGGCTTGAGGAATGGGAGCCTTTTGAGTAATTTTGGGAAAAATAAATGGATGTAACTGGACAAAATGTAAAAGGGGGTCATTGGGGAGGTGGTTATCAGTTGTTCCCCAAAAGCCTGATAGGGCAATAACCCATTCATCCCGTGTCTGTATTAAAAATTTGGTTTGGTCCTTCATATATGGAATTAAATTATTATGAGGTTCTTTGCCAAAATGTTGTCGAGAATCAAATGACCTTTAATAATAATAGAAGCTACCTGAGCAAGATTAACAGTAATAACCTTGGAGGATGTGGTGGGTAAATGGACCCAAAGCAAGGGGCAGCCTTTATTTTTAAAATGTGGATCTCGCTGCCAAATTATTCCTGTGGGTGTATGAGGAGTTTGTTAAATAACCAGAACCAGAGGAAGGTTATAAGAAATTTGTGTAACAAACTGTTGGGCAATGGCTTCTGTGACTTGGTTTAATGCCTGTAATGCCTCGTGTGTAAGCTTTTGAGAGGAGGAGGGGTGGGAATCACCTCTCAAAATATAATTAAGGGACAAAAGTACACAAGTGGGTAATTTTAAATATGTTCTTAGCCATTTAATATCCCCCAGTAATTTTTGAAAATCATTAAGAGTGTGAAGATGGTCCACACGTAGTTGTATTTTAGGAATTTGAATCTGATTATCTTGAAGTTTAAGGCCCAAATAGGTATAACAGTCCTGTGTTTGAACCTTATCAGAAGCTATCTGTGGTCCCAAGGTAGTGAGGGTTTTGTAAAGGTCCAGGTAACAATTATTAACGTCATGGATATTAGGTGCAGCAATTGACAAATCATCCAATTAATGTAAAATATGAATTTGTGAACATTGCTCTCTCACATGGTCTACTGCTTGAGCAACGTATTTTGGGCTAAGACTAGGGCTGTTGGCCATACCTTGGGGAAGAACCTTCCATTGAAATCTCTGCATAAGGCCCTGAAAATTAATGTGAGGGAGACTAAAGGCAAAATAGGGTCTATCCTCAGGATGTAAAGCAATGGTAAAAAAGCAATCTTTTAAGTCAACAACCATTTTACAATAGTTTTTGGGAATAGCCACTGGTGTGGGAATGCCTGGCTGTAGTGCTCCCATCAGGCATATAACTTTATTAATGACACACAAATCTTGTAAAAGGCGCCACTTGCCTGATTTTTTCTTGATAACAAAAATAGAATTATTCTATGGTGAGCTTGATGGCTCTACATAGCCAGCTGCCAGCTGTTCCTGCACTAACATGGAGGCAGCCTCCAATTTTTCTTGGGTAAGGGGCCACTGATCCACCGACACAGGAGTCTGAGTCTCCCAAATAATTTTATCTGCATGGGGTACAGGAGGGTCAGGGACCAACACTAAAAATCCAAATACCCAAGTCTATATGTATTTGTTTTTTGTAAGGGTTGTATAGGCTCAACCAGTCCTTGTCTCAGTCTCCCCATGCCTGTACCAGGGACAAAATTCATATGAAGCATTTGATGAGTCACCATGGAATTGGGACTGGAAAGAATAACTTACATTTGACTCAAAATATCTCGGACGTATAGGTTAAGATGAAGGTCAGGAACAAAGAAAGGAGTGACAGTTCCCATATTACCCTCTGTATCAGTCCAGCTAAGAGCCCTAGAGCTGACCAGAGGATTTTTTGACTGTCCTATCCCTTTAAGGTCTGTCAAGGATGGGGTGAGGGGCCAACCTGTTGGCCATTATTTTTGAGAAATAATTGTGGCATCAGCTCCAGTATCAAGAATTCCTTGGAATTCCTTTCCTTCAATAAGTAAGATAAGGGTGGGTCTATTGTGAGAAATGCGCTGAACCCAATATACATCAGAGGAGCCCAAGGAGGTAGTCCCCCTCGGTAGGTTTGAGTGGTGGAAGTGCCTCCTGAATCCAAGGGAAGGAGTATTAATTGTGCAAGTCTTGTTCCTGCTGGGATGGCCGCAACTCCATTAATAGCTGTGGCCAGTATTTTTATTTCTCCAGTGAAATCATTATCTTTAATGCCAGGGAAGACCTGAACACCTTGTAAGGTAGTAGAGGTTCTTTCAAGAATAAGGGCACACATATGAGATGGAGTGGGACCCATAATTCCAGTGGGTATTATCTGGGGCCCTTGCATTGAGTCTAATATTGTATCGGTGGCGGCAAAAAGGTCCAATCCTGCGCTGCCTGGGGTGGCTAATTGGAATGAGGCAATTGTGGAGAAGGATTTTGAGATAGGCTGCTGAGGGCATTTGTCTTAGATCTACACTCACTGGCCCAGTGATGACCTTTACCTCATCTAGGGCAAAGGGTAGCTGGGGGCAGTTTAGCCTCAGTTTGAAAAGACACTATTCTTAGGCTTTGTTTGCCTGTCAGACACTCACGTGCAAAATGGCCAGGTTGTTTACAAGTAAAGCAACTACGTGAGCCAGGATTGTGAAAGGCCTTGGTAAAGGCGGCACCGAGGGTGAGACCCATGGCAAGGGCTACACCCAACGCTGCACAGAGTCCAATAAAGTCAGAAAGTTTCACTTTTTTCTTATGTGGTGGAAGAACATCCTGACATGCCAGGTTGGCATTTTCAAAGGCAAGATGTTTTACAAAGGTGCTTTCGCTTTCGCTTGGTCCAAGCAAGAATCCCGCAGCTAGGTTAAGCCGGGGAACAAAGTCGCTATAAGGCTTGTCGGGCCCTTGTTGAATTTTTGCCAGGGAAGTCGTAGCAGAGGCCTTTTGAGGGAGGCGTCTCCAAGCATGTAAGCCAGCCATCTGAATCTGTGTCAAAAGTCCAGCAGGGAAACGTGCCAGTTAAGTTTTAGTGTCAAAAGGCGCATTGCCCACTAGCTTAACATAAGTCCAGGAATTAGAGGAGGGCTTAGTTAAATTTTTCTGAGCAGTTTCCTGACAGTGCTCTTTGAAATCTGCATTCCATAACAGGAAGTCTGCGGCATTGAGGGTAGCTTGGTCTAAAAATTTCCAATCATTGGGAGTAAGACATTGTGTCATGTAGCTTTCTAATAAAGCCTACGTGTAGGGTGCAATGGGTACATAGTGAGCACAAGACTTTTTAAGTTTTTTCAAGAAAACGCAGGCTTAATGTTTTGTAGACACTCTGGGTTCCTTCCTGCCTAGGGATGAAGTCCTCATCCTCTGAGTCCTGATCTCCTTGATCCATTTCCCCCGCTTCCTCCTCTTGATCCTCGTCTAAGTCTTTGACATCAACCTGGGCAGGCTTAACTATCTAACTGAGGGTGACTGAAAAGTGAGAACAGTCCAATGGAGCGGCTTAGCCTTTGTATTAGACCACTTTGGGCCAGCTTGTGTTGACTCCATGCCTAAGGCTAATGAATAAAGCTCAGAGTCAAGGGATCTTAATTCTTTTTAAACTTGGATCTCTTCCAGTCTATGTTGGAGAGACTCTCCCAAGGGAGCCAGGTTAGGCAAGGGAATTGGGGAAAAAATATCTGGTGGGGGGATTTGGCCCCTGAAGGGCCAGAGCACAAAAAGCAGGAGAGATATAGGAGGGAGGTGGATGTGTAAGTCCTATAGGCTGTGGCTGGGTCCTAAGCAGTGGCAGGTCTTCTGTATCATAGGGAGTTGCTTCCTTCTCCAAGTTAGCCTTCTCCCCAGGGGTCAATGTGTCTCCAGGATTTAAAACTGGATAAAGGCAGTTGGTAACCATTGGAGCCCTATTCATTAGGGTGGTATTTTGAGGGGGACCAGGAAGGTTTCCAGGGTCCTGGGGAGACTGAGAATGGTCTATGTCTATACTAACTGATGGGCATGCGAGGGGGGACGAGAGGTCTTTTGCATTGTCTCTTTCCTAATCCTGAAAAGTTTTAAGGTACCATTGTCAAAGGGTGAACTTTTAAGAAATTCATTAATTAATTTCCAGTAAGAAAAGGTGGGAACAGGCAATTTTTCTGTCCAAAGGATTCATAATAATCTTTTAAACAGTCTCCTACTCTAAGCCATCTTTTACCATTAATGGTCCCTTCAAGGTGAAATCATAGACACAATTCCCCTATGTATGAAAAGAAAAATTTTAAGTCCTTTTTCTTAACATGTGCCCCCCATGTCTTGAAGGAATCCTTGAGGCCCGACAAATACAAATCACGTGACAAAACTGCTTGACCCATGGTGGGTCACTCCCCGTGCGTCATCCCCACTCTCCTCCTGGATCTGTCTCTCGGTGGTGTCTGCTGAGGCAATTGTGAGCTCCGCTTGACCAAGTTTTCCAGGAGGACGGGGTTCCCTATGACTCAAAGGCTCGAGCCCCAGTCAGTGGGCGCCAGATGTCCTGGCTGGCAGGACACATCAACGTGGGCAGCGAACCAAGATAGGGAGGAATGAAGGGACAAGAGACACGAGAGATGACAGGAAGACAGGAGTTCTGATCAACCTTCAAAATACATTGTTCACACAGGGGATTTTATATGCTGGAGATGGGAAAGCTCTCTTATCGGCAGTTCCTGGATGTCTACACAAGGTGAGATAACCTCAGGATATTTCAGGAAGACAGATGGCCACAGGATGTCTCAGGGACACAGATGGCTAAATGATGTCTCCAAGAGATGATGTCTCCCTGGGTGTTGTTTCTTATAAGTGTCAGGCTATTCTTTGAAGGAGAATTCCTTCTACCCCTGACAGTCAGGGATTCAGTATTTCCAATGGAAAACTGAAAAAAGAATGCAATGTGTATGCAAATATGTGCTACCCCAAAATCTTCCCACTTTCATTCAGAACAATGCCTTGACATTACCTTCACCCCAAGTAAGACACAATTAGAGAAGATTTGAAAATCTGTGAATACACATCTGGAATGGAAAATGCTCAGGAGTTCACAAACTTGAAGGTGGTAGAGGAGTTTCCAAAAGCAAAGAACAGGGTAATAACTCCACAAACATGGAGCTCTGCCGGCATAAAGATTTCTTGAGAAACTGCTTCTGAGGTTGGGCACTTGAAATATATGTTGTTTTCAGGAGCTTTAGCTTCCTTTGTATTGAGACCATCAAATCTGGGTCTGCATCTATGTGACCTGGAGGACATGGTTTCATATTTTTCAATGGATATGAGGCAGTAGTGCTGAATTCTCTCTTTGTAGGTAAACTGTTGCCAATCGGGGCTAAGTGTCTCCCAGTGTGGACTGTGAAGACATTTAATCCTCCTCCACTTTTGTGGTGTTTCTTGTAGCTGCACTGGGAGTTTCGTATTTGCTTCTCGAAATGCAAGGAGTTCAACTGGGACACAGTGCTCGAGGGAGTTCTGTCATGTGTGGTGGGTAAGGGTCTGCAAGAGAATGCACCAACCAGGCTTCTATCCCACATAGCTTGCCCCCTTGACCATAGCAATCTGATTCTAAACATTGCACTGAAACCTCTCCATATAACAAGATGCCTTTACATACAAGGATCTAGAGGCTACACTATGTCAGTCACAAACTATTTGGAAGCCAATGCAAATCCAAATGACCCCACCACAGATGTTTTAACACACACCTGCACTCCACTGCTCTAGGCCGACTACTCATCAGGTTCCAAATTACTGGCATCTCTCTTCTACACCATTTTCATGAACACCAGTCAATCAAGGCACTGTCTGATACACTCATGATCATCAATAGGACATACAAAGTTTCTCCAGTGCGACCTGGTCATGGGAATTCAAAAATTTAATGGTATTTATCTAGCCATTTTTCAACGATGACATTGGAGGCACTGTGGGATTCAATTCACTCAGGAACCATTAAATGGAAAAAAGCTCATTTCAATGAAAGCTCTAGAAAACGTTAACAGGCAAGGCTTCCCAAAGACAGGCCAAAAGGTCACATGAAGCCAGGTCCATTGAGGTCTACAATGTGAGGTCCATGTGTGTTTTGACTTGCAAAAATGGCTGCCACGTCTTTAAGAATAAAATCATGTAATATCATTCCTGAGATTCCCAGTGCTCTGTGGAAAGCCATCCTGGGCCTAGATCTCAGTTTCCAAGGGCGAATCTCATGCGTGGCCTCCTAAAATCCCAACACAATACACAGCAATACTTCTTGGAGGTCAGTTCCAGAACTCAGTCTCTAGGGGAATCACACCAGTGTTCAAGCCCAGGTGGATCCAGTCAACTCTTCCAACCACGACTTAAATAAAAACAATTAAAACCAAAACACTCCCACATGGCCCTCATCTTCTCCCATATAGACACTCATCATAACCTCTGGCTGGAGTTTTCCATGAGGGTCGCAGGCCAAGACAATGTCCAAAATAATCTCCCTTGCACCTCATTTGCCTAAATTCAGGGTGGCCTGGACAACCTTCCTGTTAACCAGAAGTGATCAAATAGGCCTGCCCTTAATACTGTTCCATTTCTCCAATTTGATGCCTTCTGACTGTGGGGTTTAGATTCTTTATGTGAATTGGAGTCATGAGAAAACCAAGGTCCTCTGCAGAGATTTGAAGAACTCACTTGACCCAAAGGATCCCTATTCTCAATTGATGGATTTTAGGAACCTAAAAGGGGTAGGGAATAGAATTCATTAACAATGACTAAACTTTTTGCCATTTTGGTTTTGGATGCTCACATGGGATCTTTCTTTAGATCCATCAGGTGCTGAAAATCTAAGCCACAGCCTCACACAGGGCCAAGAGCCTGATCCAGACACATCCCTTTCCAAAGCAATTAAGCAAAGAGCCACAGGTGATGCCCATTCATTTCCATTTCAAAACTGTTTTCTTCAGGCTTCACAAAGGGGTGGCCTGAGGCAAAGACTTTCCTGACATTCAGGGCAAAAGAACAATAGGTAAGCAAAAGGCCCAAAGCATGTTTATACACTGAGGTTTTCCTGGTCACACGGATATCTGAGTTTGTTGATATGCTGGCCATTCCTTTCAGCTATCCAGTAACAGACCTTGGAGTTGGTACATACCTTGGACAGAAAACCATGAGTGTATTCTGGAGAGTGGCCAGAATTCAGGAAGAAAACAGGGACTTATGAAGGTAGTAGTTGTTGCCCATCCATAAGGCAAGGAACACTCCATTCATAAATTGGGCAGGATGAATGCTGGGAAGCTTTCTACTAGACAGGACACATAAATTGTTGCATTCTCTTTTCTAATGTCTACAACCAGGGACACAGTGGGATACACAGACATAGAAACACTCACCTTGTAAAAGAATCTACTAGAAACAGTTCACTCCAAACCAAACAAACCACCTCTCTGATCTGGTTTCTTTGGCTAACTCTGTGAAGTTGTCAGGAACAAAGTGGTGAGCCACTACCTGCTTTCTCATGAAATGTCCCTCTTCAGAACTCTCCTGGCATTTGGCTATCCTCACAGCAGTAGTTACCGAGAAAGACTGACTCTGTCCTTGGAAAATCCAAACAAGTGAGCCCACTGGGACTGGGATTTGGACTGCCTCTTGGTGCCTGGCTTCTTGGATACCAAGTTCAGAGAGTTCAATCACCAAGAAAATGAGGCATGTCACTTTCTTTGGAACTGAATGAGGCCACTGCCTTGGAAACCACATTGTCCTAAGAGTTGCTTCCAAGGGTCCCATGAGATGGAGGCTTCCCCTACTTTCTGTGACACTTTCACAAGTTAGAATGATATATCTTCCATAGGCACCCAGGAACAGCTCTCCACACAGGCTGGTTTGATCCATCTTCTCTACAATAAGAAGAGAAAAGCTGATTCAGACACATTGCTTCATCCTGACCAGGTTGCTTGCCATGGAATATGACTTTTGCTCTCTCAGGTCCTTCGTACCTGCCTACAACTTCTCTGGGTATCATTTCTGTATGGACCTTTGAGGTTCTCAGCAGGTGGAAGGTCCCGTACTTTCCTGTATTCTAAGAACAACTCTGTCCCTGCTTTTCAGTAAAATGAGATTGAGGGAAGAGTGTATATTTAGGGTTAATAACAGGTTCAATTTGGGTTAGGAAATATTCTCTGTGATGAATTATGTTATTGGGAACCTGCGATATTTACAAAAATATAGACGTGAAATATAAGAATGAAAACAGAAATCTAGGTATGATTTGAAGGCCAGAAGGGCATTGGGCCCTTGATTGGGATACTTAGCTTTGAATTATGTTCTGCACAGATGTCTCAGAAAATTTGATATACAATGGCATAGGACCTGTACCTTGGAAGATTGAATGTAGAAGAGAACATCCACTCAAAAAAGGATAGTCATTAGGATTTGAAAGATAGTCGGTAAGTTTAGGAAGAAGAGTGAGTATATGATTTGGACCAAAAGTTATTTAGCAATAGGGTTTCTTATTTTCCAATAAACATGAGGAAGCAGTGCAGACTCCTCTCTTTGTAGGTCAACTGTGACCACTGGAGACTAAGTGTCTCCCCGTGTGGACTTTGAAGCCATTTGTTCCTCCTCAACTTTTTGTGGTATTTTTGCTGCAGCAGGGGAGTTTAGTATTTGCGTCACAAAATACAAGGAGCTCAACTGGGACACAGTGCTGGAGGGAGTTCTGCCACGAGTGGTGGGTCAGAGTCTGCGAGAGAATGCACCAACCAGGCTCTATCCCTCATATCTTGTCCCATTGCCGCCTTGTCCATATCAACCTCATTCTGAACATTGCCCTGAAACCTCTCCATATAACAAGATGCCTTTACATATAAGGGTCTGCTGGCTGCACCATGTCAGTCAAAAGCCATTTGGAATCCAATGGTAGATCCTCATGGCCCTACCACTGATGTTCTTTCACACACCTGCCCACCACTCCTCTAGGTCCACTACTCAGCAGGCTCCAACATACTGAAATCTCTGTTCTACACCATTTTCATGAAACCCAGTAATTCAAGGCACTGTCTGGTACCCTCATGATCAGCAACAGGACATACAAAGCTTCTCCAATGAATTTCCAAAATTTTATGGTATTTTTCTAGCCATTTTTCAAGGATGAAGTTGGAGGCACTGTTGGTTTCAATTCATTCAGAAAACATTAAATGTTGAGGAAGCTCATTTCAGTGAATGCTCTGGAGAACTCTCACAGGCAAGTCTTCCCAAAGAGTGGCCAAATGGACACATGAAGCCAGGCCCATTGAGGTCTACAATGTGAGGTACGTGTGTGTTTTGACTCTCTACTATGGTACCGAAGTCTTTCAGAATAAAATCATGTGATATCCTGGCTGAGATTCCCAGTGATCAGAGGAAAGCCACCCTGGGCCTAGATCTCAGTTTCCAAGGGCGACTCTCATGCGTGGCCTCCTAAAATCCCAACAAAATTCATGGCAATACTTCTCTGAGGTCAGTTCGAAAACCCAGTCTCTAAGGGGAATCACACCAGAGTTCAAGCCCTGGTGGACCCAGTAAATTCTTCCAACCGCCTCACAAATGACCAAAATTAAAACCAAAACTCTCCCACATGGCCCTCATCTTCTTCCATATAGTCACTCATCGTAACCTTTGCCAGGAGTTTTCCATGAGGGGCACAGCCAAAGACAGTGTCCAAAATAAACTCCCTTGCCCCTCATTTGCCAATATTCAAGGTGGCCTGGACAGCCTTCCTGTGAACCACGAGTGATCAAATAAGCCTGCCGTTAATACTGCTCTATTTCTCCAATTTGAGGCCTACTGACTTTTAGGTATAGATTATTTATGTGATTTGGAGTCATGAGAAAACACAAGAACCTCTGCGGGACTTTGAAGAACTCATTTGACCCAAAGAATCCCTAATACGTTAATCCCTAATACTCGTTAATACGGCACTGCTTCTCCAATTTGAGGCCTATTGACTGTGGGGTTTAGACTCTTTATGTGAATTGGAGTCATGAGAAAAACCAAGCACCTATGGGCTAGCCTCTGTAGGGTTTTGAGGAACTCATTTGACCCAAATGATCACTAGTCTCACTTGATGAAGGTCAGGAACCTTACAGAGGTAGGCAAGAGACTTCATTCACAATGACTGCTCTTTTGGCAATTTTTGTTTTAGATGCACACATTGGATCTTTTTTTAGATCCTTCAGGTGCTGAGAATCTAAGACATAACCTCACACAGGGCCAAAAATCTGATTCAGACACATCCCTTTCCAAAGAAATTAAGTAAAGAGCCACAGGTGATGCCCTTTCATTTCCATTTGAAAACTGTTTTCTTCATGCTTCACAAAGGTTTGGCCTGAAGAAAAGACCTTCCTCACATTCAGGGCAACAGAACAATCGGTAAGCACAGAGCTTGGAGGTGGTACAAATCATGGAAACAAAATCGTGAGCCTATTCTGAGAGTGATCAGTTTTCAGGAAGAAAACAGGAACTTAGGAAGATAGTAGATGTTACCCATCCATAAGTCAAGCCGCAGTCCATTCATACACTGGACAAGATAAATCCTGGAATGCTTTCTACTAGACAGGACACATCCATTAATGCATTCTCTTTTCTAATGTCTACAACCACGGACACAGTGGATGCACAGAAAAAGAAACACTCGCCTTGCGAAACGTCTTACCAGAAACAGTTCACTCCAAACCAAACAAACCACCTTTCCTAACTATTCTTAGAACATGAGACAAAACCTCAAACCCACACCCAAACCCACAAAGGCACCTCCTTCCCCCAAGTAGGTCTGTAACTATCGGGAGTGTCCTCTGAATGGTGGGCCATACTATGTTCCGCTGAAATGGCCTGTCCTATTTCAGATCTGGTCTCCTTGGCCAACTCTGTGAAGTTTTCATGAGCCAGCGGTGATCCACTACCTGGTTTCTCAGGAAAGGCCCATCTTCAGAGCTTTCCTGACATTTGGCCATCCTCACATCAGTAGGTACCAAGAAAGACTGACTCTGTCCTTGGTAAATCCAAACAAGTGAGAACACTGAGACTGGGACTGGGACTGGCTCTTGGTGCCTGGCTTCCCAGATCTGAGACTTCCATCACCAAAGAAGTAAGGTGAGGTTACTTCCTTCAATATCTTAATGAGGTCACTGCTTTGGCAACCACTTTGTCCTAACAGTTCCTTCCAATGGTCCTATGATGGAGGTTGCCCCTACTTCCTGTGATACTTTCACAAGTTAGAATGGTATATCAACCATAGGCATCCGGGAACAGCTTACCACACAGGACTGGTTTGGTCCATCTTCTCTACATTAAGAAGAGAGAGGCTTATTCAGAAGCTACCCTTCATCCTTACCAGGTTGTTTCCCATGGAAGGTGACTTTTGCTCTCTCAGGTACTTCATAGCTGCCTGCATCTTTCCCTTGGATCAAATCTGCATGGACCTTTGAGGTTCTCAGCAGGTGGAAGATCCCCTACATTCCTGTATTTTAAGATGAACTCTGTCCCTGCCCTTTTGTAAAGTTAGATTGACGGATCAGTGTATGGTTAGGGTTAATACCTTGTTCGATTTGGGTTATAAATCATTCTGCAGGATGATTACTGCTATTGGTAACCTGCAATATTTATAAGATTATAGAGGTGAAATATAAGTACAAAAACAGAAATCTATGTAAGATTTGTAGCACAGAAGGGCATTAGGCCCTTGATTTGGATACTTAGCTTTGAATTACATTCTGCAGAGATGTCTCAGATAATGCGATATACAATTGCAAAGGACCTTGTACTTTGGATGATTGATTGTAGAAGAGAACATTTACTCAAATTGGGAGAGTCAGTAGGAATAGGAAGATAGTCTGTAGGTTTAGGAAGAAGAGTGAGTATAAAATTTGGAACAAATGTTCTTTAGCAATAGGGTTTCGGTTATAGAGTGAATGTAAATGTAAGCACATGTGAAGACTCAGTCACAATGATGAACTGGAGAAAATATAGGAAGAAAGATATCAATAGAGACATTGCAAAATCAGGCAATTATAATGTGAGTGATAGGATTAGACATTTTCAACATGGTTAAGATTGAATGCATAATCTTAGGAAGAAAAAAATATGTAGTTACCAATAGGAATAACATTTGAAAGCATTAGGCAACCTGGACATGGATGTTTTTAGTAATCCATGTTCACTTTCCATTTAGGCTTTGGTACAATCATAAGTGTGACCTTTGCATTTTCTGCCCAGAAAATTATTGTGATAAAATGTATCTGTGGATCATGTGATATGAGTATTTCTTTCACCATTTCTGGGAGCAATATTTGAAGACATATAAATTAGTATTGGGGGTACAAAGTGGTGTACCATGTGTCAATGAATATAGAGATAATGGATGAATAGAATATACTGTGAATAAATAATCTAACTGGTTCCACTTTAAATAATAGATTGAATTGATATCTGAAAATATATAAGATATCATATATTGACATACAATCATTCATTCCAACCAGTTATATATCTAATGGTAATCTTAGGGTTATTGTTTATCATGAAGTGTGTGTGAGTTTTGCTTCAAAAGTGATTATGGAAATCGAAAATAATGTGTTTGGAAAGAAGTCTCATGAAAAGACCAGTCAAGAAATATGGAGGAATACATGAGTTGTGAAGCAGGAAGTGATTGAAAGTGAAACAAATGCCTATAAATTTGCTAAATTGTGGATGAAATATATATCCAATGATGTGCATAAACTGATGAAATAGTAGTGTACCAGTGTTGAATACAAATGAACGGCAAAATACATATCATGTCCCATAGGAATCGACTTGCATTGATGTTAAACTGAGTCAGTTACTGTAGAAATATTAGGATTCGCGTGCATCATTCACTGAATTTAGTTTTCTTTTTTTAAAACTTTTTATTAATGGTTGTTCAAAACATTACATAGTATTGTGGTGAGCGTCACAGGTTGGGGGGCCTGGCTTGAGGAAAAAAAAAAGAGAAGGCCCTAGACACTCAGGATTGGAGATCCGCCCATTCTGGGATAAAGAGTTGCTGCACAGTGATTGCTTCCCACCTATTGAGAGGAGAAGCTTGGCCCAATGCACACAGCTCCACCTACTGGAAGAGAAGTTAATTGAACTCTATTACTGCATGTATTATTATTATTTTTTTCTTTTTATTTTCTTCTTTTTCTTTCATTTTCATTTTTTTGTTGTTGTTCTTTAACTTTTTTTAATGTTTTTATTTTTTAAAATTTTTAAAATTTATTATTTTATGATTCTTTTAAATTTTAATTTTCATTTTTATAATTATCATTATTATTTCTAAAAAATTTTATTTCTTTCTTTATTTTCTATTTTTTTTCTTTTGTCTTTTCATTTCTTTTCAATTTTCTTATTCTCCCTTCCTTGAATTCTCCCTGCCTACTCTCATTCTCTTTAGTGACTTCTTCCCATCCCTACTACTATCTTTCCTCCCAAGCTTCAAATAAATTTATAAGAGTAAGCAGTAACTCAGCAGTCAAACAGAACAAGAAGTAACATTAGCAGCATAAAAAAGCAAGGATGAAAATGTGTACAAACAATGAAGGACAACCTAAATAATCAGGAGGACCTAGAATCATCAGGAAAATGGTCATATAAAGAACTCAAGGAATACCTTAGACAGATGGAATGGAACCTTAAAGAGGATACGAGACAGAAATTCCAAACAGTGAAAGAACACATTGAAAATGAATTACATAAACAGATAAAAGAAGAAGTTAAGCGTCTTTATCAGGAGATAGAGATTATAAAAGAAATCAAACAATAATTCTAGAAATGAAGGAAACGATAAACCAAATTAAAAACTCAATTGAGAGTATCACTAACAGAGTGGAGCAAGTAGAAGCCAGAACGTCAAATAATGAAGAAAAAATATATCATCTTGAAAGGAGTCTAGCCAACTCCGAAAAACTGGTAAAAAATCATGAGAAAAACATCCAAGAGATATGAGATAACATAAAAAAACAAACTTATGAGTCATCTGGATAGAGGAAGGTACAGAGATTCAAACCAAGGGAATGAGTAACCTGCTGAATGAAATAATTTTAGAAAACTTTCCAGAAATAAAAAAGGAAACGGATATACAAATTGTAGATGCATACAGGACACCGAGCACACAAAATCACAGTAGACCAATGCCAAGACACATTGTTACGAAAATATCCAATAAACAGACCAAAGAGAAATTATTAAAAGGTATATGAGAAAGGAGGCAGATGACATTCAGGGGTAAACCAATAAGGTTAACAACAGATTTTTCATCACAGACGCTGAAAGCGAGAAGATCCTGGAACAATGTATTTCAAATACTGAAAGACAATGGATTCCAACCAATAATTCTGTATCCAGCAAAATTAAGCTTCAGGTATGACAACAAAATAAAAATATTTCATAATTAACAAAAGCTAAAAGAATTTGCAGCCAGAAAACCAGCATTGCAAAGTGTCTTGGGCAAAACACTACACGAGGAAGAAATGAAAAACAACAACCAAAACTATCACTGGGAAGTGCCTCAGTAATAACAGAGGGCGGGGGAAAAGCTAATCATGGAGAAACAAACTAAATTAAAAAAAAATAAATAATCAAAATGGCTGGCAGTACAAACCATATATAAATAGTAACTCTAAACCTTAATGGTTGAACTCTCCAATAAAGCGAGATAGGCTGGTAACTTGGATTATAAAAACAAATCCAACAATATGTTGCCTCCAGGAGACACATCTGAATGGAAAAGGCATACACAGGCTGAAGGTGAAAGGTTGGGAAAAAATATACCATGCACACGGTCCTCGTAAGCAACCAGGGGTGGCCATCCTCACATAGAATAAAATCGACTTCAAGACTAAGTTATTCAAAAGGGATAAGTATGGATATTATATAACTTTAAAAGGAATCATTCACCAACAAGACATAAAATTATCAATATTTATGAACCAAATAATGGTGCTGCGACCTTCATAAAACAAATTCTCCTCAAGTTCTGGAATCAAATAGACAACAACACAATAATTATCGGTGACTTCAACACAGCTCTCTCACCATTGGACAGATATTTCAAACAAAAGTTGAATTAAAAAAATATAGAATTCAATATCACAATCAATAACCTAGACTTAACTGAAATATATAGAATATACCAACCATCATCAAATGGATATACTTTTTTTCAGCAGCACATGGATCCTTCTCAAAAATAGACCATATATTATGCCATAGGGCAACCCTCAGTAAATATAAAGGGGTGGAGATAATACCATGCATTTTTTCTGACTATAATGGAATGAAACTGTAAATCAATGATAAAAGAAGGAAGAAAAAGTCCTACATCACATGGAAAATGAGCGATATGTTACGGAATGATCAATGGGTTACAGAAGACATATAGGTGGAAATCAAAAAATTCTGAGAGATAAACGAAAACACAGACACAACATATCGGAATCTACGGGACACAATGAAAGCAGTTTTAAGAGGGAAATTCATCGCCTGGTGGTCATTCCTCAAAAAAAAAAAAAAAGGAAAAACCAACAAATAAATGAGTCACAACACACGTTACAGAACTCTCTCCAGCACTCTGTCTCAGTTGAACTCCTTGTATTTTGTGAAGCAAAAACCATATTCCCAGTGCAGCAGCAAGAAGCACCACAAAATGTGAAGGATGACCAAATGTCTTCACAGTCCCCACCAGGAGACACTTGGCTTCCTGTGGCCACAGTTTACCTACAAAGAGAGAATTCAGCACTGCTGCCTCAGGTTCATTGGAATATAAGAAACCATGTCTTCCAGGTCACATAGATGCAGACCCAGATTTGATGGTCTCACTACAAAGGAAGCTAAAGCTCATGACAACAACATATATTTCAAGTGCCCAACCTCAGAGGCAGTTTCCCAAGAAGTCATAGGCCAGCAGAGCTCCATGTTGGTGGAGTGTTTACCCTGTCCCTTACTTTTGGAAGCTCCTCTACCACCTCCAAGGTTGTGAACTCCCGAGCATATTCCATTCAGATACATAATCACAGATTTTCACACTTTTCTCCTCTTATTGTGTCTTACTTGGGGCGAAGGTAATATCATGGCACTTCTCTGGATGTGAGTGGGAAGATTTTTGTGTAGCACATGTTTACATACACATTGGAGTCATTTTCCAATTTTCCATTTGAAATACTGAATCCCTGACATTAACCCCTACCCTACTGGACTCTGACTAATAATCTTAATATGATGGTGAGAAATAACCCAAAAAGAATAGAAATACAAGCAGTTCAGAGGAGGCATGGTGTGTAGTTGGAATTGCCTTTTGCATTATATAGTGTAGGAGTTATAAATCTAGTCAATTTTTTGTTGAAATAACTCTACATGTGTTTTTAAAGTTAACAAATATGTGAATTCCTGTCTCCCTTTCTCTGTAGCCTATACGGTGCATGTATTTTTATATGCACATAGAAAATCCTATCTGGTATCACACGTATATACTTGTGAGGTGGCTGAATTGGCAGATACAAATTGTGAGAAGAGATCACTCCTCCTAAACGCTGTTGGAACTGAAAATTCAACCTATGGGTGAGCTTCCAAGTTGAATAACATTATACATAAATCCATGTTCAGTAAATGAATATTTTTGCATCTGTGGATTATATATATTTCATGATGAATTTCGATTGGCATATATATTGCTACTTTTTTTCTTTTATTGGTTGTTCAAAACATTACAAATCTCTTCACATATCATATTTCATACATTAGATTCAAGTGGGTTATGAACTCCCATTTTTACCCCAAATACAGATTGCAGAATCACACTGGTTACACATCCACATTTTTATATAATGCCCTATTAGTTACTTTTGTATCCTGCTACCTTTCCAATACTCTACTATCCCCCCTCCTCTCCCCTCCCATCTTCTCTCACTACCCCATCTACTCTAATTCATTTCTCTCCTTGTTTATTTTCCCATTCCCCTCACAACCTCTTACATGTAATTTTGTGTAACAATGAGGGTCTCCTTCCATTACCATGCAATTTCCCTTTTCTGTCCCTTTCCCTCCCACCTCATATCTTTGTTTAATGTTAATCTTTTCTTCCTGCTCTTCCTCCCTGCTCTGTTCTTAGTTGCAATCCTTATATCAAAGAAGACATTTGGTATTTGTTTTTTCGGATTGACTAGCGTCACTAAGCATAATCTGCTCTAGTACCATCCATTTTCCTGCAAATTCCATGATTTTGTCATTTTTTAGTGCTGCATAATACTCCAGGGTGTATAGAAGCCACATTTTTTTTTATCCATTCATCTACTGAAGGACAACTGTGTTGGTTCCACAGTGTAGCAATTGTGAATTGTGCTGCTATGAACATCGATGTGGCAGTATCCCTGTAGTACACTCTTTTAAGGTCTTAAGGGAATAGTCCAAAAAGGGCAATAGCTGGGTCAAATTGTTGTTCCATTCCCAGCCTTCCCCAGAATCTCCATACTGCTTTCCAAATTGGCCGCACCAGTTTGCGGGAACATCTCTCCACACAGGCCTGGTTTGGTCCTTCTTCTCTACATTAAGAAGAGAAAGGCTTATTCAGACACAACCCTTCATCCTTAATAGGTTGTTTCCCATGGAAGATGACTTTTGCTCTCTCAGGTCCTTCATTGCTGCCTACATCTTCTTCAGGGATCAAATCTACATGGAACCTCAAAGGTTCTCAGCAGGTGGAAGATACCCTAAATTCCTGTATTGTAAGATGAACTCTGTACCTGCTCTTCTGTAAAGTTAAATTGAGGGAACAGTATATGGTTAGGGTTAATAACATGTTCGATTTGGGTTAGTAATCATTCTGCTGGATGAATTATGGTATTGGAAAACTGCCATATTTAGAAGAATATACAGCTGAAATATAAGTATGAAAACAGAAATCTAGGTAAGATTTGAAGTCCACAAGGGCATTAGGCCCTTGTTTGGGATACTTAGCTTTGAATTACGTTCTGCAAAATTGTCTCAGATAAATCGATAATCCATGGCATAGGACCTTGGACCTTGGATGATTGATTGTAGAAGAGAACATCCACTCAAAATAGGATAGTCGGTAGGTTTAGGAAGAAGAGTGAGTATAAAATTTGGACCAAATGTTCTTTAGCAATAGGGTTTTGGTTGTAGAGTGAATGTAAATGTCAGCACATGTGAAGAGTCAGTCACAATGATGAACTGGAAAAAATATAAGAAAGAAGATATCAATAGAGACAATACAAAATCAGGCAATTATAATGTGAGTGATAGGATTAGACATTTTCAACAGGATTGAGATTGAATACATAATCTTAGGAAGAAAAAAATAGGTAGTCACCAATAGGAATGATATTTGAAAGCATTAGGCAACCTGGACATGGATGTTTTTAGTAATCCTTGTTCACTTTCCATTTAGGATTTGGTACAATCATAAGTGTGACCTTTGCATTTGTGCCCAGAAAATTATTGTGATAAAATATATATGTAGATCATGTGACATGATTATTTCTTCCACTATTACTGGGAGCAATATTTGAAGACATATAAATTAGTATTGGGGTTACAAAGTGGTGTACCCTGAGTCTATGAATATAGAGATAATGCATGAATAGAACTTACTGTGAATAAATAATATAACTGGTTCCTCTTTAAATAATAGATTGAATTGATATCTGAAAATATATTAGAAATCATAAATTGACATAAAATCAGTCATTCCAACCAGTTATGTATCTAATGGTAATCTTAGGGTTATTGTTTATCATGAAGTGTGTGTGAGTTTTGCTTCAAAAGTGATAATGGAAATGGAAAATATTGTGTTTGGTAAGAAGTCTCATGAAAAGACCAGTCAAAAAATATGGAGGAATACATGTGTTCTGAAGCAGGAAGTGATTGAAAGTGAAACAAATGCCTATAAATTTGCTAAATTGTGGATGAAATATACATCCTATAATGTGCATAAACTGATGAAATAGTAGTGTACCAGTGTTGAATAAAAATGAATGTCAAAATGTACGTCATGTCCCATAGGAATCTACTTGCATTGATGTTAAACTGAGTCAGTTACTGTAGAAATATTAGGATTCACGTGCATCATTCACCGAAGTGAGTTTTCTTTTTTTTTAATTTTTATTTATGATTCTTCAAAACATTACATAGTTCTTGATGTATCATATTTCACACTTTGATTCAAGTGGGTTATGAACTCCTATTTTTACCCTGTATACAGATTGCAGAATCAAATCAGTTACACATCCATTGATTCACATATTGCCTTACTACTGTATGTTGTATTCTTCTGCCTTTCCTATCCTCTACTATCTCCCGTCCCATGCCCTCTCCTCCCCTCTTCTCTCTCTAATCCCACTACTCTAATAAATTTTCCCCCTTGTATTATTTTTCCCTTTCCCCTCACTTCCTCTTGTATGTAATTTTTTATAACCCTGAGGGTCTCCTTCCATTTCCATGCAATTTCCCTTCTCTCTCACTTTCCCTCCCACCTCACATCCCTGTTAAATGTTAATTTTCTTCTCATGCTTTTCGTCCCTTCTCTGTTCTTAGTTACTTTCCTTATATTAAAGAAGACATTTGGCATTTGTTTGCTAGGGTTTGGCTAGCTTCACTTAGCATAATCTCCTCTAATGCCATCCATTTCCCTGCAAATTCTATGATTTTGTCATTTTTTAATGCAGAGTAATACTCCGTTGTGAATAAATGCCACTTTTTTTTTATCCATTCATCTATTGAAGGGCATCTAGGTTGGTTCCACCGTCTTGCTATTGTGAATTGTGGTGCTATGAACATCGATGTAGCAGTTTCCCTGTAGCATGCTCTTTTTAGGTCTTTAGGGAATAGAATGAGAAAGGGAATAGCTGGGTCAAATGGTGGTTCCATTCCCAGCTTTCCAAGAAATCTCCATACTGCTTTCCAAATTGGCTACACCAATTTGCAGTCCCACCAGTAATGTACAAGTGTACCTCTTTCTCCACATCCTCCCCAGCACTTGTGTTTGTTTGGCTTCATAAATGCTGCCAATCTTACTGGAGTGAGATGGTATCTTAGGGTGGTTTTGATTTGCATTTCTCTGATTGCTGGAGATGGTGAGTATTTTTTCATGTACTTGTTGATTGATTGTATGTCCTCCTCTGAGAAGTGTCTGTTCAGATCCTTAGCCCATTTGTTGATTGGGTTATTTGTTATCTTATTGTCTAATTTTTTGAGTTCTTTGTATATTCTTGATATGAGGGCTCTATCTGAAGTGTGAGGAATAAAGATTTGTTTCCAGGATGTAGGCTCCCTATTTACCTCTCTTATTGTTTCTCTTGCTGCGAAAAACCTTTTTAGTTTGAGTAAGTCCCATTTGTTGATTCTAGTTATTAACTCTTGTGCTATGGGTGTCCTTTTGAGGAATTTGGAGCCCAACACCACAGTATGTAGATCGTAGCCAATTTTTCTTCTATCAGACGCCATGTCTCTGATTTGATATAAAGCTCATTGATCCATTTTGATATAACTTTTGTCCATGGCGAGAGAAAGGGATTCAGTTTCATTTTGTTACATATGGATTTCCAGTTTTCACAGCATCATTTGTTGAAGATGCTATCCTTCCTCCATTGCATGCTTTTAGCTCCTTTATCAAATATAAGACAGTTGTAGCTTTTTGGATTAGTCTCTGTGTCCTCCATTCTGTACCATTGGTCCACCTGCCTGTTTTGGGACCAGTACCATGCTGTTTTTTTTTTTTTTTTTTTTACTATTGCTCTGTAATATAGTTTGAAATCTCTTATCGCTATACCGCCTGATTCACACTTCCTGCTTAGAAATGCTTTTGCTATTCTGGGTCTTTTATTTTTCCATATGAATTTCATGATTGCTTTCTCTATTTCTACAAGAAATGCCCTTGGGATTTTGATTGGCATTGCGTTAAACCTATAGAGAACTTTTGGTAATATCACCATTTTGATGATGTTAGTTCTGCCTATGCATAAACAGGGTATGTTTTCCATCTTCTAAGATCTTATTCTACTTCTCTTTTTAGGGTTCTGTAGTTTGCATTGTATAAATCTTTCACCTCTTTTGTTAGGTTGATTACCAAGATTTTTTTTTTTTTGAGGATATGTGAATGGAGTGTTTTTCCTCATTTCTGTTTCAGAAGTTTTGTCGCTGATATACAGAAATGCTTTTGATTTATGCATGTTGATTTTATATGCTGCCACATTGCTGAATTCATTTATTACTTCTAGTAGTTTTTTTTGTAGACCCTTTTGGGTTTTCTATATAAAGAATAATGTCATCTGCAAATAGTGATATTTTAAGTTCTTCTTTTTCTATTTTTATGCCTTTAATTTCTTTCGTCTGTCTAATTACTCTGGCCAGTTTCGAAAACTATATTGAATAGAAGTGGTGATAGAGGACATCCCTGTCTTGTTCCAGATTTTAGAGGGAATGCCTTCAATTTTTCTCCATTCAGAATGATACAAGCCTGAGGGTTAGCATAGATAGCTTTTACAGTGTCGAGGTAAGTTCCTGTTTTCCCTGGTTTTTCTAATGTTTTGAACATAAAGGGATGCTCTACTTTGTCGAATGATTTTTCTGCATCTATCTAGATGATCATATGGTTCTTATCTTTAAGTATATTTATGTTGTGAATAACATTTATTGATTTCTGTATATTGAACCGTCCTTGCATCTCAGGGATGAATCCTACCTGATCATGATGCACAATTTTTTTGATGTGCCTTTGTATCCAATTCGCCAGAATTTAATTGAGGTTTTTTGCATCTAGGTTCATCAGAGATATTGGTCTGTAGTTTTCTTTCTTTGAGGTGTCTTTGTCTGGTTTCGAAATCAGAGTGTTCTTGGCCTCATAGAATGAATTTGGCAGAGCTCCCTCTTTTTCTATTTCCTGAAATATCTTGAAAATTATTGGTATTAATTCTTTTTTAAAGGTCTTGTAAAACTCCACTGTATACCCATCTGAACCTGGACTTTTCTTTGTTGGTAGTCTTTTGATTGCTTCTTCTATTTTATCCATTGATATTGGTCTGTTTAAATTGTGTGTATCCTCCTGACTCAGTTTGTGCAAATCATATGACTTAAGAAATTTATCAATGTCTTCACTATTTTCTATTTTATTGGAATATAGGTTTTCAAAATAATTTCTAATTGTCTTCGTTATTTCTGTAGCATCTGTTGTTATATTGCCTTTTCGATCCCATATGTCAGTAATTTCAGTTCTCTCTTTCTTCGCTTAAATCCAAAACACTCCCACATGACACTCATCTTCTTCCATATAGACACTCATCATACCCTGTGGCTGGAGGTTTCTATGAGAGGCAAGGCCAAGAAAGTGTCCAAAATAAGCTCACTTGCCCCTCATTTGCCTAAAATCATGGTGGCCTGGGTACTCTTCCTTTGAACCAGGAGTGATCAAATATTCCTGCTGGTAAAGTGTTCCGCTTTTCCAATTTGAGGCCTACTAGCTGTCAGGTATAGATTCTTTATGTGATTTGGAGTCATGAGAAAACCCAAGCCCCTATGGGATAGCCTCTGCAGGGATTTGAAGAACGCATTTGACCCAAAGGATCCCTATTCTCACTTGATGTAGGTCAGGAACCCAACCTAAGAATGCAAAAAAATTTATCCACAATGACTGCTCTTTTGGCCATTTTGGTTTGGAAGCACATGGGATTTTTATTTAGATCTATCAGGTGCTGAGAATTTAAGCCACAACCTCACACAAGGACAAGAGGCTGATTCAAGCACATCCCATTCCAAAGCAATTAAGCAAAGAGCCACAGGTGATGCCCATTCATTTCCATATGAAAACAGTTTTCTTAAGGCTTCACAAAGGGGTGGCCTGAGGTAAAGACCTTCTTGACATTCAGGGTAATAGAAACATAAGTAAGCAAAAGGCCCAAAGCAGGGTTTCTCCAATAAGACTTTCCTGGTCACACTGATATCTGAGTTTTCTGATATTCTCCCATTCCCTTCAGCTATCAGTAAATGGCCATGTCACAGATCCTTGTGGTGGTACATATGTTGGACACAAAACCATGAGCCTATTCAGGAGAGTGGCCAGAATTCACGAAGAAACAGGAACTTAGAAAGATAGTAGGTATTGCCCATCCATAGGCAAGCCACTCTCCATTCTTAAATTGGGCAGGATGAATGCTGGGACACTTTATATTAGACAGGACACAACCATTGATGCATTCGCTTTTCAAAGGTCTACAACCACGGATACAGTGGGATACACAAACAAAGAAACACTCGCCATGTCAAATGACTTATTAAAAACAGTCCACTCCAAACCAAACAAACTGCCTTTCCTACCTATTCTCATAACATGAGACAAAACCAAACTCACATGCACACCCACAAAGGCACCTCCTTTACCCAAGTAGGTCTGTGACTATCCAGAGTGTCCTCAGACTGATTGGCCATACTATGTTCCCACGAAATGGCCTGTCCTGCTCAGATCTGGTCTTCATTACCAACTCTGTAAAGTTGTCAGGAGCCATCAGGGAGTCACTACCTGCTTTCTCAGGAAGGCCCCTCTTCAGAGCTTTCCTGGCATTTAACCATCCACAGATCAGTATTTACCAAGAAAGACTGACTCTGTCTTTGGTAAATCCAAACAAGTGAACCCAATGGGACTGGAACTGGGACTGGCTCTGGGTGCTTGGCTTCCTGGATCCCGAGTTCAGCAAATTGCATAAACAAAGAAGTGAGGTAGGTCAATTCCTTCAGGAACTGAATGAGGTCACTGCCTTGGTAACCACTTTGTTCTAACAGATGCTTCGAAGGTTCCCATGAGATGGAGGTTACCCCTACATCCTGTGACACATTCAGAAGTTAGAATTGTATATCGACCATAGGCACCCGGGAACTGCTCTCCACACAGGCTGTGGTGAGCCGTTTCTGCAGATTATGGTCGCCATTGCAAGATGGCGCTGGCTCCACTGTGGTCTGTAATAAACAACTCCTTGTTTGGGAGAGTTGGTGCATGGTTTCTCAGCAGCCTGTGAGAAAGTTCCACGTGGCAGCTTCGCATTGGGGCTTGGGATGCTTTATTAAGGCTGGGAGGGGCATCCGACGGGGAATTAGAAGAAATATCAAGGGCCTGAATAAACTGCTGAAAGAAGATTCCTGAGTTGCGTCTTCCTTGCGGACAAGGGGTCGCGACAAGTGGTGCTGAAAACCCAGGAACCAGAACTTTCAGCAGTCAGGGGTGGTGCACCAATTAGTCCCAGGTAAGTAGGACCCACGGTCAAAGCGGAGATCAGTCCTAGATAAGTAGGACCCGCTATCAAAGCGGAGATCAGTCCTAGGTAAGTGGGACCCGCGGTCAAAGTGGAGATTAGTCCCAGATTAATTGGGACCCGCGGTCAAAGCGGAGATTAGTCCCAGATTAATTGGGACCCGCGGTCAAAGCGGAGATTAGTCCTAGGTAATTAGGACCCGCTATCAAAGCGGCAGCTCCTCTGTAAAGCCAGAGAGAGCATTAAATCTTATTGCAGCTGCACTGTGTACTTTCGCTCTTACTTTCACTTTTGTTTGTTGTGTGTCTTTTGTTGTGTCATGGGTGCCGTATCTTCAAGTCCGCTTCTCCTGGCCCTAGATAACCTGTTACATTCCAAGGGCCTAAAAGTGAAACGTAGAACTTTACAGAGATTTTTACAGAAGACAGATATTGTTGCCCCGTGGTTCGCATTTTCTGGCAGCCTCACTATACCTAGCTGGGATAAGTTAGGCACAGATCTTGACTTTGCTTCTGAGCAGGGCATATTAGAGGGTGGGGTGATACCACTTTGGAAGATGATCCGTAGTTGCCTCGCAGATGGCAGATGTCAGGAAGCACTTACTAAAGGACAAGAAGTTTTAGAGCAATTACATGAAGAAAGATCAGAAATGGCAGGCAGTGAGGTATTTCAGGAGGGTGGGAGTGTGCGAAGCGAGAAACAGGGGAGGAAACAATTATCTCCGGCAGGCAGTGACGTATTTCAGGAGGATGGCAGTGTGCGGAGCGAGAAACAGGGGAGGAGGCGATTGTCTCTGGCACGGAGTGAAATATTTCAGGAGGAAGGGAATGTGCAGAGTGAGAAACAGGGGAGGAGGCAATTGTCTCTGGCACGGAGTGAAATATTTCAGGAGGAAGGGAATGTGCAGAGCGAGAAACGGGGGAGGAAACGCTTGTATCCATATCTCAGTACACTGCGCACACTCCCATGCAAAAGTGGGTCAGAAGAGGAGGAGGATGAGAAGGAGGAGCTCGGGAGACTGTCTTGGCAGCTAGGGAGTTTAACTATGGGATAAGGGAACAAAAATAAACAGGAGCTCAAGAAAAATGATCCTCCGGACCCGCCGCCGTACGGTGAGGGTGTTTCGAGGAGAGCTTTCCATGCCCAAGCATGGAGGGCTGTTAACGCTGAGATGGGTCTTGCTTATCCAGTTTTCCAGGATGACAAAAGGGGAAGATTCCATGAGCCTTTAGATTTCAAAATTGTGAAGACCCTGGCAGAGTCTGTGCGCACTTATGGGGTGGATGCCGCCTTCACATTAACTCAGGTGGAGAGTCTGTCTGGATACTGTATGACTCTCTCTGATTGGGCTAGCCTTGTTCGGGCTTGTGTTTCTCCAGGCAAATATTTGGACTGGAGAGCCTTGGTGCTAGAGGGCGCTGTAGAGCAGGCTGCCCAAAACTATGCAGCGGGACACCCCCATTGGGACAAGGAAATGCTTTTGGGACAAGACAGATTTGCTAATCAACAAACAGGATACCCCCCTGAGGTATATGAACAGATCAATAACATTTGTATCCGTGCATGGAAATCACTCCCAAATAGAGGAGAAGTGTCTGGCAATTTAACAAAAATCATGCAAGGCCCCACAGAACCTTTCTCGGACTTTGTTGCTAGGATGGTGGATGCCGCAGGAAAAATCTTTGGTGACCCTGATAGAGCAATGCCCTTGATTAAACAACTTGTTTTTGAGCAATGCACCAAAGAATGTAAAGCAGCAATCGCTCCTTATAAAAACAAGGGCATAGAAGCTTGGATGAAAGTGTGTAGAGAGCTTGGAGGACCTTTAACTAATGCAGGTCTTGCAGCTGCTGTCCTTCGGATCGCAAAAGGGGGCGGTCCTGGTGCCGGAACATGCTTCCATTGTGGTCAATCCGGCCATTTCAAACGTGACTGTCCCAAAAAAGGCAATTTTACTGGACCTCCTCGCGGTGGCCCTTCTAATAGCCCTCATCAACCGGGGCTGTGTCCAAAATGCAAAAAGGGGAAGCATTGGGCAAGAAAGTGTAGATCAGTGAGGGACATCCATGGACAGCCTATTTCAGCTGGGCCAAAAAACGGCCGAAGGGGCCCCCGACCCCAGGGCCCACGAATATATGGGGCAATGGAGAATGTCACACCCGAACCCGAGACATGGCCTTCTCTGCGCCATCCCACGAGATGCGGAGAGCCACTACAGGTGCCGCGGGATTGGACCTCTGTTCCACCTCCAGACTCATATTAACAACTAAGACGGGAGTCCAATTGGTGGAAACTGAGTTCAAAGGGCCTTTACCCCCTGGCACTGTAGGTTTGTTAATTGGACGTGCATCCTCTATCCTACAAGGTCTTCATGTTTTCCCCGGAGTTATAAACCCTGATACTGTAGGGGCAGTAAAAGTTATGGTGGAAGCTCCAAGGGGCATTGTGTCTATCTCCCCAGGGGATCGGATTGCTCAATTGCTAATTTTGCCTAGTTTGCATAATCACTTCCCTGCTGACTCAAGGTCACGGACCGGAAATCAGATTGGTACCACCGGAGGAAATTGTGCCTATTTGTCACTGGATATGAGCAATCGCCCCACTTTGGAATTAAGCATAGAAGGTAAATCTATTGTTGGATTGCTGGACACAGGAGGAGATCGTAGTATCATAGCCCTTAAGGACTGGTCTAAGGGATGGCCAGTGCAGGCTTCTGATCAATCCTTAAGAGGACTTGGATATGCCCAAGCCCCTCAAATCAGCTGTAGACATCTATCTTGGAAGGACTCGGAAGGACATGATGGTACCTTTCAGCCTTGTGTACTTGATTTACCCATTTCTTTATGGGGCCGTGATCTGATGAAAGACATGGGGTTCACTCTTAGTAATGACTATTCCCCAGTGTCTCAACATATCATGCAAAATATGGGGTATAGGCCAGGTCTAGGACTAGGAAGGCACCTACACGGATGTAAGCATCCTGTGCAAGGTCATCAAAAGCTTAACAGGTTTTGTCTGGGTTTTTCCTAGGGGCCACTGGGGCTCAAATACCTATAACATGGCTCACCGAGGAGCCTGTTTGGGTGCCTCAGTGGCCTCTTCCCTCAGTTAAACTGGCAGCAGCCCATGATCTAGTCAAAGAACAACTTGATTTGGGTCACATCCAACCTTCTACTTCTCCATGGAATACTCCCATATTTGTTATTAAGAAAAAATCAGGGAAGTGGCGCCTACTGCATGATCTATGAGCAGTTAATGCTCAGACGCAGCTTATGGGGCCCATTCAAAGAGGGCTGCCTCTGCTCTCCTCTGTTCCTCAAGGCTGGCATATAATTGTTATTGACATTAAAGACTGTTTCTTTTCCATTCCTTTGCATCCTAAAGATTCACAACGTTTTGCTTTCACCCTTCCCTCGTGTAATCACGAAGAACCAGATCAAAGGTTTGAGTGGGTGGTGTTGCCACAGGGGATGCCTAACAGTCCCACGATGTGCCAGATGTATGTGGGGAAGGCACTCGCACCTCTCAGACGTAAGTATTCCTCCAACAAGATCATTCACTATATGGATGATGTGTTATTGGCCGCAAAATTAGAACAGACATTTTATGAGGCTTATAAAGAACTCGTGATGCTGTTGGCTCAACATGGACTGCACATCGCACCTGAAAAGGTTCAAACGGGGGATTCTATCAGGTTTTTGGGAGCGACAATTGGGTATGACCAATTAAAACCACAAAAAATTACCATCAGGACTCAAGATCTCCAAACTCTAAATGATTTTCAAAAATTGCTGGGAGACATTAATTGGATAAGAGGATATTTACATATTCCTAATATTGTGCTCCAGCCTTTGTATGCTACTCTTAACGGTGATCCAGATCTTGCTTCCCCTCGTAGCCTCACTACTGAGGCTAGAGCGGCCCTTATAAAAGTAGAACAAGCTATACAGCATGCCACTCTATGCAGGCTCCAGAGTGATAAACCTTTCCAGTAATGTGTGCTTGCCACTATGAGGCAGCCTACTGGAGTACTGTGGCAAGATGGGCCTTTACTATGGATCCACCCACATGTATCCCCAGGAAAATCCTTAGAATATTATCCTGATGCTGTTGCAGCATTGGCACTTAAAGGGATTCAACAAAGCATTCAATTTTTCAGCCAATCACCTTCTTCTCTTATCATACCCTACACTAAAGCTCAACTTAATGTTTTATGTGCTACTCTAGACAACTGGGCTATTCTGTGTTGCTCGTTTCAAGGGGGTATTGATAATCACTACCCTTCTCATCCATTACTCCATTTTGTTAAAGAACATCCCATCATTTTCCCTAAGGTAACTTCATCCAGTTAAATTCCGGGGGCTGTTAACATTTTTACTGATGGTTCCAAGTCTGGAATGGGAGCTTATGTAATTAATGACTCTCCCCCTATCCAGCATCAATTTGCTCCTGGAAATCTACAATGGGTAGAACTACAAATTGTTATTGAAGTTTTTAAACAGTGTTCTTTTCCTTTTAATCTTATTTCGGACTCCAGCTATGTGGTACAAGCACTAAAAGTCCTGAAGACCGTGGGAACTATTAGTGATGCCCACAATGTGTCTGTTTACTTTACTCAGCTTCAACAGCTTATCTCTAACCGCACTGCTTCTTTTTATCCAATGCACATCAGGGCTCACACCTCTCTTCCTGGTCCGTTATCCCAAGGTAATGCCTGTGCGGACTTAGCCACTAGAGGCCAATTGATATGCTTGGCTTCCTCCTTAGAGAGGGCTAAGTTGTTTCACCAAAACTTCCATGTTAATGCATTAACGCTGTGCAGGCATTTTTTCATTTCAAGAGCGGATGCTCGGCAGATAGTATTGCAATGTCCCCATTGTGTCACATTTCGTCATCCCCCTAATTATGGAGTAAACCCACGGGGATTAAAGCCATTGATTGTTCCCAAATGGATGTGACACATATACCTGACATTGGTAACCTTAAGTATGTGCATGTTTCCGTTGATACGTGCTCTGGAATTATCCATGCTTCTGCTTTATCGGAAGAAAAGGCACGTAATGTCATTACTCACTGTTTAGAGGCATGGGCAGCATGGGGTGCACCTGCATCCCTTAAGACTGATAATGGACCTGCTTATACTGACAGACAATTTACAGTTTTTTGTTCTACTATGGGAGTGCAACTTACTCATGGTTTGCCTTATAATCCTCAAGGACAAGGCATTGTTGAGCGTGCTCATCGCACCTTAAAGGAAACTTTACAAAAACAAAAAGGGGGAATAGGAGCTGAACACACTCCTAAAGAACGCCTGTCCTTAGCTCTCTTTAACATTAATTTTTTGAATTTGGATATTCATGGTCGCTCTGCGGCCAATAGACATGTGTCCCCTCAGCCCTCTGTGATTGGCTATGTTAAGTGGAAGGATGTTCTTACGGGCCAATGGAACGGACCTGACCCCGTGCTGACATGGGCACGAGGATCTGTATGTGTTTTTCCCCAGGATCGTACGGAACCATTGTGGGTCCCTGAACGCTTGACAAGAAGAGTCTCGACATCAACTGACCAGCAACAAGAGATACCACAACAATCCTGTGATGAGGATCTTCATTCTACTAAGTGCTCTGGCTCTGGTGCTGGTGCCGATGGCACAGGCGACACCAATGCGGTGGTGGGCAGTGGCACGGGCATGGCCAATGCCGATGCCGGTTCATGGTAATTCTAGTGTCCTCCCCACTCTTTTTTCTACCTCATGTGAGATGTCTGCTCCCTGTGCCTCTCCTAGAGGGGACATGGAGAGAATTTTTAATCAATCTCAAGTTAATCTCACAGGAGTTTTTTGTTTCAGCCTTAGAAACGCTAATTGCATTAGCCTTAAGACCAAAAATTTGACTAACTGGGAGGACCCATTGCGGTCCAATCAGGTCTCAGGAAGCATTATCAGTGCTGTATTGAGCAAGGTAGCTTCGGGGAATCAATCAGGCTCAGAGACCCCTGCAAACAGCAGCTCTGCTCTTAACATAACTACCTTGGCTATTATCTCCGAGGTACTAATCCCAGTGCCTCCTTTTTCTAGTAGTATTTATAATGCCACTCATTTCAAGGCCTCTCATTACTGTTCCCCTAATCTTGGTTTCCCCCCAATATTTATGCCTTGTCAGGATCATTCTTGGGAGAAACATCAAGTTGCTAAAAGTTTCTCCCTTTCCCCCTCTCTTGGTAGGTATGTTTATAACTTTAACAATAGTGCCAGCTCCTCTACAGGAGTAGGTTGGTCCTGGTTTTAATGGCTGATTTCCAATGAAAAGGGGGCTTCAGCCGATATTTCTGCACTGGCTCAGTTGGTAGGAGCCAAAAGTTGGCTGGCTAATATTTCTGGTACTGTTAGGGAAAGTGAACAAGGTAATAGACTTACATCTGTTTCATTCAACTCTCTGTTGTATAATGCCACATTGCCTCCTGCAATGGTCTGTGTCCAATCCCCCTTCTTATTCCTTTTGGCTAAGGCCACCTCATCGGGGATGCTGGATTGTTCTCATACTACATGTCTCTTATCTGAGTGTTGGAATGGTTCCTGGACTGTAGCAGTGTTTATGAAGATTCCAACTTTTGTCCCAATCCCGGTCACTGCGGATCCTGATAAATTCCCTATTGTTGAGCTACTTAGAGTCCGCAGAGATTTTGGAATCACAGCGGCTATAGTGACAGCCGTGGCGGTATCTGCTGCTGCAGCGGTTACGGCCGGAGTGGCTATGGCCAATCAAGTACAAACTGCTGCCACTATTAATCAAGTTGTCCAACAAACTTCCACCATACTTGAATCCCAAAATACAATTAATCAACATATTTTGTCAGGGATTTTAGCTGCCAACCAAAGAATAGATTTACTCCAAGCTCAGGTAGAAGAATTGGCTGACTTAGTGCTTTTGGGTTGTGTTGACCAACGTACACATTTATGCATAACCTCTGTCAGATTTAATGATTCCAGGAATGCTTCCCGCACCATTGGCGAATATTTGGCTGGAAATTGGTCCATGGAAGCGGAAGACATGATCAAGTCTCAACTAACCCAGATAGCTGTCTTGAATAGCACCCGTGTTGATCCCGTGACTTTGGGTCAATTCACCGATTGGATATCTTCTGCCTTTTCCTTTTTTAAAGAGTGGGTGGGGGTAGGCATTTTTGGTCCAATGTGTTGCTTCGGTATGTTTCTCTGTTTGTGGTTTCTCTGTCACATCAAGGCCCGCAATGCTCACGATAAGGCTATGATCATCCAAGCTCTTGCAGCTTTAGAAAATGGCAATTCACCTCAAGTTTGGCTTGCGCATCTTAAACAGTAAATCTTTGACATGGCCATTGCACCCCAAGTTATTATAACATTGCACTGGGATCGGCATGTCTTTCCTCGTTATTCTCTTAGTGTTGGAAAGCCCTTGCACTCTGCCGGTCTTGCTGCCATTGCACGCAGGTGGGTTTCCACACTAATGCTTCTCTATCGCCTTAAAGTCCGTGCCTTTCTTTCGGGGTGCTGTCAACTCGTTTGTCTTTGTGTACAGCCACAGTTCAGCCTTAGCTGTCCCCCTTCGTCCACCTTCGTCACGATACAGGATGCGAGGCAAGGCACTGCACTTGAGTGATCCTTGAAGTGGACCTCAAGGAGAGCATGTCCTATTGCATGCGGGTTTGATGTCCACGCCCCGCCCCACGAAAAAAGGCGTCGGCTGATATGGCTTCAGATCTGGGGAAGGGCCCTCCTTAGGACTGAGCCATACTATGCAGCCATTTCTGCACAGTGGGATAGGACCTCTACTCTCGCCTGTATTGTTTTCAGAAAACAGAAGGGGGGAACTGTGGTGAGCCGTTTCTGCAGATTATGGTCGCCATTGCAAGATGGCGCTGGCTCCACTGTGGTCTGTAATAAACAACTCCTTGTTTGGGAGAGTTGGTGCATGGTTTCTCAGCACCCTGTGAGAAAGTTCCACGTGGCAGCTTCGCATTGGGGCTTGGGATGCTTTATTAAGGCTGGGAGGGGAATCCGACGGGGAATTAGAAGAAATATCAAGGGCCTGAATAAACTGCTGAAAGAAGATTCCTGAGTTGCGTCTTCCTTGCGGGCAAGGGGTCGCGACAACAGGCCTTGTTTGGTCCATCTTCTCTACAATAAGAAGAGAGAGACTGATTCAGAGACATCAATTCATCCTGACCTGGTTGTTTGCTGTGGAAGATGACTATTGCTCCCTCAGGTCCTACATAGCTGCCTACATCTTCTCTAAGGATCATTTCTTCATGGATCGTTGAGTTTCTCAGCGGGTGAAAGATCAGCTACATTACTATATTGTAAGACGAACTCTGTCCCTGCTCTTCTGTAAGTTATATTAAGGGAAGAGTGTATTGTTAGGTTCAATAATAGCATCGATTTTGGTTAGGAATCATTCTGCGGGATGAATAATGGTATTGGCAACCTGCGATATTTACAAGAGTATATAGGTGAAATATAAGTATGAAAGCAGAAATTTGGTAAGATTTGAAGCCCAGAAGGGCATTGGGCCCTTGAGTGGGATACTTAGCTTTGAATTATGTCCTGCACAGTTGTCTCAGATAAATCAATATACAATGGCATAGGACCTTGAAACTTGGATGATTGAATGTTGAACAGAACATCCAGTCAAAAAGCAATAGTCAATAGGATTTGGAAGGTATTCGGTAGGCTAAGAAGAAGAGTGAGTATAAGATTTGGACCAAAAGTTCTTAACAATAGGGTTTCGGGTAGAGAGTGAAGGTGAATGTCAGCACATGTGAAGAGTCAGTCGCAATGATGAACTGGGGAAAACATGTATGAAAGCACATATCAATAAAGACATTAGGAAATCAAGTAAAGTATAAAGTGAGTGATAGGATTACACATTTTCAACAGGCTGGAGCTTGAATTTATAATCTTAAGAGGAAACAAATATGTAGTCACAAATAGAATTGACATTTGAGAACATTAGGTAACATGGACATGGATGATTTTAGTAATCCATGTTCACTTCCCATTTAGGCTTTGATACAATTGTACATGTGACCTTTGCTTTTTGTGTCCAGAATATTTCTGTGATAAAATGTATATGCAGATTTGGTGACGTGAGTATTTCTTCCACCATTTCAGGGAGCAATATTTTGAAGACGTATAAATTAGTATGGGGGTACAAATAGGCGTACCCTGTGTCTATGAATATAGAGATAATGCAAGAATACACCATTCTGTGAATAAACAATATAACTGGATCCACTTTAAATAATGGATTGAATAGATATCTGAAAATATATCAGAAATGTTATATTGATATACAATCATTCATTCCAACCAGTTATATATCTAATGGTCATCTTAGGGTTATGGTTTATCATGAAGGGTGTGTGAGATTTGTTTCAAAATGATTATGGAAATCGATTATAATGTATTTGGAAAGAAGTCTCATTAAAAGACCAGTCAAGAAACATAGAGAAATACATGTGTTCTGGAGAAGAAAGTGATTGAAAGTGAAACAAATGCCTATAATTTTGCTAACTAGTGGATGAAATATGTATCCTATGATGTGCAAAAACTGAAAAATAGTAAGGTACCACTGTTGAATAAAAATGAACATCAAAAGATGCATGATGTCCCATAGGAATCTACTTGCATTGATGTTAAACTGGGTCAGTAACTGTAGAAATATTAGGATTTGTATGTACCTTTCACTGAAGTTAGTTTTCAGTACTAGGAAACAAATATATATTTCAGGTGAATGAATATTTCTGAGAATAATGTTGTGAAAAGTTGATTATTAATCCACATACATGAACATGAATGAATTTAGGGAGTGTATATAAGACACATACATTTCATATTATGAAAATTCTGGAGAGTGTGTGTGTGTGTGTATATATATATATATATATATATATATATATATATATATATATACACACACACACACAAACACACACACACACACACACACACACACACACACAAACAACCACAGACAATAAACATACCAATTCATATGCCAAACAAAATTCACCATGAAATATATATCATCCACAGATCCAAAAACATTCATTTCACTGAACATGGATTTATGTATAATGTTGTTCTACTAGGAAGCTCACCTATAGCTTGAAATTTCAGTTCCAACAGCTTTTAGGAGGAGTAATCTCTTCTCACAATTTGTAACTGCCAAGTCAGGCACCTCACAAAAATTTACTTGTGATATCACGTAGGATTCTATATGTGCATATAAAAATACATGTGCTGAATAGGCTACAGAGAAAGGGAGACAGGAATACACATATTTTTTAACTTTAAAAACACATGGAGAACTATTTCAATTAAAAATTGACTAGATTAATAACACCTACCATTTATCTTGCAAAAGGCAAGTCCAATATACACCATGTCTCCTCTGAACTGCTTGTATTTCAATTTTGTTTCGGTTATTTTTCTCCATCATATTAGTATTAGTTGTTAGAGTCTCGTAGAGTATGGGTTATTGTGAGGGATATAGTATTTTGAATGGAAAATTGAAAAATGAATCCAATGAGTATGCATATATATGGTATACAATAATCTTCCCACTCTCATCCAGAACAATGCCTTGACATTACCTTCGCCCCAAGTAATACACAATTAGAGGAGTAGAGTTAAAATATCTGTGAATACATATCTGGGATAGAAAATGCTCAGGAGTTCACAAACATGGATGTGGTAGAGAAGTTTACAAAAGTAAAGGACAGGGTTGATCTCCCAACCTGATCTTTCAATAAAATTGGGAGTCATCTTGCCACACAGCCATGAGAAGATAATTTTTTCTTTACTATAAATTAGTGCAAATTCCAAACCTACTTGGAATTCCTGCCCATGCCTTGAACTCACCCATATCTGGCTTTCTGACCAGATTGCAGCCCTCTCTGAAACTTTAGTGACACCTCATAAATATTGGCCTTCCCTGGCCAAAGACCCTCTCTAGGCTCTAATGGTCCTCATAATTTTTGATGCTGGGGCCAGCAAATAAAAAAATGTAACCTATAATTAGTGTGATGCTTGTCAAAGTTCTGTTTTCTGTAACTCCCCTTTTGTGTAACTTTCTGGGGTATAAAGCTGGGCTGTAGGAAATGTGGGGATGCTGTCTTGTTTCTGCTGTTTGAGAGGGAGAGGCAGCCCACCCGGGTGAAATAATAAGCTTGCTTTAATTTGATTTTAATTGGAGTCAGTGGTCTTTTCTTGCATCCTGGTCTAATATTTTAGAATTCCCCAGTGAGATGACCCGACCAGATCACAAGACCAGACTCCTGGAAATTCTGAAGCTGGCCTTTCCTCCAAGGCTCCGGGCTGGAGAGCCAAGTTCAAAGCCTTGGAGTGAGCCTTCAGTCCGGGGAGCACTGCAGTGAACCATCGCACTATAACTATTAGCAAGCACCTAGTGGAGGAGGCCTCCATAGGTAAGTGGTATCTTTATAACATCTGATATCCGGTAAAAAGACATCTCTTCTGATGACAGAGAGGTGGCATGGGGAGGCTCACATATACTCTTGTCCGGGACAGTAACAAGAATCATTCTGTCCTCTGTTCTGTTCTGTAGGGAATTCCTCTGAAAGGGTAGAGAGGTGCCAACGGGCACGCAGGAGCTCCTTCCCCGGAGCTTTAGCAAGACGTTGTATTGCTCCTCTGTTTTTCTGTTTCTTCACCGGTTTTCTGTTTCTTTGTGTTTTTTTATGTGTTCTGTATGTTTTTGGTTTGTTAGTTTTTGTGCGTTTTGTTGTGTGATTTCTGTGGTAAAAACATAATGATATTGGACGTGAAAATGGGTAATAAAGCAAGTAAGCCTGACACCCCTTTGGACTGTGTTTTAAGGAACTGTGATGAACTTTCCCCCCCTTTGTCAAGCAGGATGAGAGAAGCCCCTAGCTGGTTGCCTGGAGCACACCCACTGCAGAGGGCAATGCCTGCTGGTGACCTAAGAACTGAGTATCTCTTAGGTGAAAAAGTGAAACTCCTTTAAAACCTCTTGTCCCTCCAGATCAAGAGAGTCACAACCTTTCGGCAGAATCCCCTGTGTTTCTCCTTTGTTAGCAAAGCAGTAAACCTCCCTTTTTCTTTTTCTCAAACGCTGTCCTCATTATTAAATTGGTATTAATTGGCTTCAACATCAGGAACCAAAATTTAAGTTACAAATTTTGATACCCTCCCCCGGACCCCGGGACTTTTTGAGAGCTGACTACTGAAATATTAGGAGACGGAACGTGCTCGGGGTGGAACTGAACCAGAGGAGCTAATCCTGTAAGTAAAAGGAGGGACTGAAGGACTCCCAGCAGCTGCCAAAGCCCTGTTGCTTCAGAGAATTCCCTCCTTCCGTCCCTGCACTGTAAGAATTATGCCACCTCTGTCTTATTAAAAAAGAGAATAAGAAAAAGGAGACACTAAATGCAGTAAAGTCACCATGGAGACCCTTGATTTCACATTTCAGGTTGCTCCTCTTTGAAAACATCTGTTCCCCTTGTGGGGACATCTATCGTGCTACAGGTGTAGGAGATTTTTCTCTTATCTGTTATGTTTTAAAGGCTTCTGTCTGTCAGCCATAGTCTGGAGCTCCTTTCTGTCTGTCTTGTGTCTTTGTTTCTGGCCCTTAAAGACATGTGCAATAATGTGTTCATATTATAAATTGTTTCTTGGGAATGATCTTAGCTCAATGTGTGTCTAAATGATGACGTTTTATTGTAACAATCTGGTATCTGAATGGGTTTTTGAAGCATTGTACAATCTTGCAGTTCAAAGTCTGGTTCATATAATTGTTTAGTTTATGATTTTAGATAATTCATGCAAGAGAACTTAAATACTTAGCATGGAAAACTAAAGAACTCTATTTCCAAGTTGGCAAGTAACTTCCCAAACATTCAGTCTTATATTTCACCAGTTTTGAATTGGGTAGACTGGGAAAATATCACAGTGTGTACCAGTGCATTAATTTGGAAAAGGATAGTAAATCATAGTATGGTATCTGTTGACAGAACAAGATGTAAAGATATAAAATTTTGTGAATTGTAACTTAAAATTGTACCATAATTTTCAACATCCAAACCTGAAAATTATGGTTAAAATGCCTTAGGCCTGAGGTGTCTGCTCAGAATAGCAGTTTTTCCCTGCTCCTTCCAGACCTCAGCCAGGCCTTATGTTGAAATGCAAATGAAAGAAGCCTACTAGCTCAGTAGGAGACTGATCTGAGGCCTAAGGGGGGGGGAGAAAAAATTACATTGTATGGTATTTACTAATAACTGCCCAGTCATTTTTTCTAGGACTCTTATTTTTTTCCTTAGATTCTGTATTGTTTTTAACTCATGATTTTGATCCTACAGACCTAGGTTAATGTTTTTCTGATCAGTTCTATCTTTGACCAACAGTGGAGTTTTTGAAACATTGCAATGGAGATTTCACCTGCGAAAAGCTACAAGGCCTTTACTATAATTATGTGTGCACACTCTTGTTATGTGTTGTATGTGTATATATACGTATGTCCGTATATCATGTATATTATATACAAATTAACATACATAAGGAGCGCTCATAAAAAAAGGAGCACTCACAAAAACAAATTTTAAAAAGCGGATCCAAAGATCTTTAATTTATGTGATTTAAATGGTTCACTTTAAATTGGATAAACAGATAAAAATAAATGTCTTTAAATTTAAGCTTACATGTTTTTCTAGGTGTTCAAAAATCTAATAAAATATTAATGTCGACAAAAGGTCTAATATGCCTTGGTTCTAGGACTTTTCCTTCAACAAAAAAATGGTCTACACTGTTCAATACTTTTGTCTAATATTTTGATAAATAAATAAATTAAATTTGATATTTGATTACTCATTCATGAGTATTCTTGTTAGATATGTTATTGATTTACTAAGATCTGTATAAGTTTGTTCTAAAGTCTGTATAAGATTGTAAAAATCAGTCATGTGTAAAAGACACAAAAATTTCTTAAAACATACGTTTACCAATAACATTGTGTTTATTAAGTTTTATTTTTCTAGAGCAAGCAACCATAAATATTAAACAACTTATTAAATACGATCTGTTATTTTAGAGCACTGTACTGCCATTTCTTTAAAAGCTAAACTTGGTTAATGTAGAAACATCAATGCAATTATGATGCTATTAATGTGCTCATATCTTCCAGGAATACAAGTCTCTAAGGTAGAAACTTTAAAAGAGCATTATGTGAAGCTGGTGTTCTGAAGTTGTATGGTAAAAAAAAATATATTGGGCATTTATTTACCTTTTATCAATAAGATATGTAAACTTTTATGTTACTTTTTACATTGGGGAACAATTTGAATGTATTTTTATGTTAATGAGAGCCTTAGCTATGAAAAGGATAAAACTTTCAGCGTTTATTTTATTCATGTTTTAAATGTTATATTATATGGTGTTAACTAATGTTCATGTGACCTCAAACAATTAATGTTAACTTTTTAAACTGATATTTAAAAACAAAGATCATCTTTAGAACTAAAACACTTAAGATTTATAAAGAGCCCTGCCTTACTTGAGATAAGGCTCTGTGTCCCAACTTACTACATGTGAGAATGACTACTAAAGCAGTGGGTCAGATGTTATTTCATTTAAAGTTACATTCAAAAGTTCTTTTTTTTCATATCAAGATTATTAGGATCTCAAACAAGAAATATAATAAATAACTCAGCCTAAAAATTCAGGGTAGCTATTACACGAACTAAGTATATTTACTCTTGTTAATTTTATTTTGTAATTTCCTTATAAGTGATCTAAAGATTCCCTGTTAGTGTTTTACAGAAGTGTTGCTTTAAGAACACAACATGGGTTAATTAAAGATAACAAGTCATCACCAAAAGACAGACAGAAAAATACAGATCCCAATTAATAAAAAGATAAATAATTTTAAATTACAGACATTAAAGCCCAGTACTCTTAATATAAGGCTGCTAAAATTTATTTGCTGGATGTTTAAAATTAGGATTTAAAATTAAAGTTAAATGAAAAGGGCCAAGAAAACCAATATTTGATTCTTGCCCTCTGAGTCAGTCTGTATCCAGGGAACAGGGGACTTCCCTAAAGAGCTTTGCAACTCTGAGCCACTGGAGAACAGAAAGCCAATCAGTGCATTTTCTATGAAGAAGACAGTCATCAGAGAAGGGAGACATCCCTGATGCTTCCGAGGGAAGCCACAGGGTCAAGCAAGACCTGGACACACCTAGCGAAAATGGCACTAGCAGAACTGAGAAGCTGCTCTCAAGTTTCCCCAGGAATGACTCCCGTAAAAGCTCAGCTGACTGTTCATAATAGATAGAAACAAAAGTCAGTTTGACTGCTTCATCTTAAACATTTAGGAAAGACAGTTAAACGCAAAATACAGCCATTCCTGGGCATTTTAAATAATAACAGTAATAAAAATATTTTAAGGTATACACTTTATGTTAGCCTCCCAAAATAAATAAGACTGGAGGCTACAAAGAAGGGTTCTCAGAGAGGAATGCCTGATAACTATAAAAAGAGACTATCAAGAGGAGCTGCCAGAGCCAGAAGTTTTTAGTTTAAGGCCTACAGATATTCCTAACCTACACAGGTAATATTGGAGTTTGCTAGTACAATTATCCAGCCTTGAGTAACAGAATTAAGGGTTTCTCTATTAGACACAGAGGTCATACTAGTAAAAGAATTTTGCAGGATCAGATGGTATTAAATTATAACACTGTATTTTATGGGGAGGGACAACTGTAACCCTAAATGTTAAATATTAAGTTGACAGTCCTGATAACTGGGGATATTTAAGACTGGTGAGGGAACTTCTATACAGTGACATGTTCCAGCTGCTGCAACATTTATTCAGTACTCATGTATTTTGTTTCTCTCATAGAAGAACCCATCCCCAGATGACTTTACAACCTGTACTTCCCCAACCAGACTTCAAACCGAACTGACTTCGAAAAGGCAACTCATGTCTCTCAGACTGTACCCCCTCACGTCACCCTCTCTCAGCTCAGAAGAAGTCAAAATGAGTGACGCCTTGCTTCTTACTACAATGGAGCCAAAAATAAATAGACTATCAATATAAGTAATTAATTAAGTCAGTAAAATCAGGGAGACCGGTTTTGGGTGAGTTCAAAAAATGGGGAGACTGTTACCTGAGGAATTAAATTTCCCTCAGTGCTTGTCCCCTACCCTATCAAATATTTGAAAGGGACACATTAGAAAATGGGGGAATGATAGACCCAACCTGATATTTCATTTAAATTGGAGCCATCTTGACACAAAGCCATGAAAAGAAAATTTTGGCTTAACTATAAATTACAGCAAATTCTGAACCTGCTTTGAATGCCTGCCCATGCCTTGAACTCACCCATGCATGGCTCTCTGACCAGATAACAGCCCTCTCTGAAACTTTATTTACACCTCATAAATATTGGCCTTCCCTGGCCAGACGACACTCTCTGAGGCTCTAATGGTTCTCATAAATTCTGATGTTGGGGCCAGCAAAAAAAAAAAAAATGTAAACTATCGTTAGTGTGATGCTTGTCAGAGTTCTGTTATCTGTAACCACCCTTTTCTGTAACATTCTGCACTATAAAGCCATTCTGTAGGAAAGGTAGGGTTGCTCTCTTGTTCCCGCGGTTTTGGGAGGGAGACACAGCCCGGGTGGTGGAAATAATAAGTTTGCTTTAATTTGATTTTAATTGGAGTCAGTGGTCTTTTCTTGCGTCCTGGTCTAAAAGGTAAACACTCCACCAACATGGAGCTCTGCCTGCCTAAAGACTACTTGAGAAACTGCCTCTGAGGATGGGCACTTGACATATATGTTGTTGTCAGGAGCTTTAGCTTCCATTCTAAGGAGACCATTAAAGCTGAGTCTGCATCTATGTGACCTGGAGGACATTGTTTCTTATTTTCCAAATAACATGAGGCAGCAGTGCTGACTTCTCTCTTTGTAGGTAAACTGTGGCCACTGAAAGCTAAGTGTCTCCGCATGTGGACTGTGAAGCCATTTGGTCATCCTCCACTTTTCATGGTGTTTCTTGCTGCTGCACTGGGAGTTTGGTATTTGCTTCATGAAATACAAGGAGTTCAACTGGGACACAGTGCTGGAGGGAGTCCTGTCACGTGTGGTGGGTCAGGGTCTGCAGGAGAATGCACCAACCAGGCTTCTATTCCACATAGCTTGTCCCCTTAACCATAGCAACCTGATTCTGAACATTGCCCTGAAACATCTCCATATAACAAGATGCCTTTTATGGAGAGGATTCAGACATATATGTGATTCCAGTCTGCACCATGTCAGCCACAAGCCATTTGGAAGTCAATGACAGATCCACATGGCTTGACAAGAGATGCTTTATCACACACCTGCACATCACAGCTCTGGGCCCACTACTCAGCAGCCTCCAACATACTGGTATCTGTGTTATACACCGTTTTCATGAAACCCAGTCAATCAAGGCACTGTCTGGTACCCTCATGATCAGCAACAGGACATCCAAAGATTCTCCAGGGCCACCTGGTCATGGGAATTTCAAAAATTTCATGGTATTTATCTAGCCATTTTTCAAGGATGAATTTGGGGAAACTGTGGGTTTAAATTCATTCAGGAACCATTAAATTTTGAAGAAGCACATTTCAAGGAAAGCTCTGGTGAACTCTCAGAGGCAAGGCTTCCCAAAGAGTGGCCCAAAGGACACATGAAGCCAGGCCCATTGAGGTCTCCAATGTAAGGTCCATGTATGTTTTGACTCTCAACTATGGCGGCCAATCTTTCAGAATAAAGTCATGTGATATCCAGGCTGAGTTTGACAGTACTCTTTGGAAAGCCACCCTTTTCTATATCTCAGTTTTCAAGGGTGAATCTCATGCATGGCCACCTAAAATCCCAACACAATTCATGGCAATACTTCTCTGAGGTCAGTTCCATTACTCAGTCTCTATGGGAAATCACACCATAGTTCAAGCTCAGGTGGACCCAGGCATCTTTACCAACCACCACACAGCTGACCACAATTAAAACCAAAACACTCCCACATGGCCCTCATCTTCTTCCACATATACACTCATCATAACCTCTGGCTGGAGGTTTCCATGAGGGGCGCAGCCCAAGAAACTGTCCAAAATAAGCACACTTGTGCCTCATTTGCCTAAAGTCAGCTTGGCCTGGACACCCTTCCTGTGAACAAAGAGTGATCAATTAGTCCTGCTCTATAACTGCTCCGCTTCTCCAATTTGAGGCCTACTGACTGTCTGGTATAGATTCTTCATGAGAATTTGTGTCATGAGAAAACTCAAGCACCTATCGGCTAGCCTCTAGAGGGCTTTGAAGAACTCATTTGACCCAAAGAATTCCTATTTTCACTTGATGGAGGTCAGGAAGGTTACAAAAGATGGCGAGACACTTCATCCACAAAGACTGCTCTTTTGGCCATTTTGGTTATGAATGCACACTTGGAAACTTTCTTTAGATGCATCAGATGCTGACAATCTAAGCCACTGCCTCACAAAGGGCCAAGAGGCTGATTCAGCCACATCCCTTTCCAAAGCAATTAAGCAAAGAGTCACAGGTGATGCCCATTCATTTCCGTTTGTAAACTGTTTTCTTCAGGCTTCACAAAGGGGTGGCCTGAGGCAAAGACCTTCCTGACATTCAGGACAACAGAACAATAGGTAAGCAAAAAGCCCAAAGCAGTGTTTATCCACTGAGACTTTACTGGTCACACAGAATTCTGAGTTTTTGAGATGCTCCCATTCCCTTCAGCTATTAAGTACATGCCCATGTCAGAGAGCTTGGAGGTGGTGCATATCTTGGAAACAAAACCATGAAGCTATTCTGGAGAGTGGCCCGTATTCAAGAAGAAGAGAGAAACTTAGGAAGGTAGTAGGTGTTGCCCATCCATAATGCAAGCCACTCTCCATTCTTAAATTGGGCAGGATGAATGCTGGGAAGCTTTCTACCAGACAGGACACAACCATTGATGCATTCTCTTTTCAAATGTCTATAACCATGTATACAGTGGGATACACAGACATAGAAACACTCATGTTGTCAAACAAATTTCTAGAAACATTCCACTCCAAACAAAGAAACCGACTTATTCTCAGAACATGAGACTAAACAACAAACTCATAGGGACACCCACAACAGCACCTCCTTCCCCCAAGTATGTCTGTGACTATCCTCAGTGTCCTCTGACTGGTGGGCCATACTATGTTCCCCGAAGTGGCCTGTTCTGTCTCAGATCTGGTCTTCTTTGCCAACTCTTTGAAGTTGTCAGGAGCCATGGTTGAGCCACTACCTGCTTTCTCAGAAAAGGCTTCTATTCAGACCTCTCCTGGCATTTGGCCATCATCACTTAAGTAGGTACCAAGAAAGACTGACTCTGTCCTTGATAAATCCAAACAATTGAGACCACTGGGACTGGGACTGGGACTTCTCTGGCTGCCTGGCAGTCAATCAACAAGGAAGTGTGGTAGGTGACTTCCTTCAGGAAATGAATGAGGTCACTGCCTTGGCAACCACTTTGTACTAACAGTTGCTTCCAAGGGTCCCATGAGATGGAGTCTGCCCCTACTTCCTGTGACACTTACACAAGTTAGAATGGTATATCAACCACAGGCACCCAGGAACAGCTCTCCACACAGGCCTGGGCCTGGTTTGGTCCATTTAATCTACATTAAGAAGAGAGAGGCTGATTCAGTCACATTCCTTCATCCTGACCAGGTTGTTTGACATGGAAGTTGACTTTTGCTCTCTCACATGCTTCATAGGTGCCTACATCTTCTTCAGGGATGATTTCTGCATGGAACTTTGAGGTTCTCAGCAGGTGGAAGATCGCCTACATTCCTGTATTGTAAGATCAACAATTTCCCTGTTCTTTTGTAAAGTTAGATTGAGGGAAGAGTGTATGGTTAAGGTTAATAACAGGTTCGATTTCGATTAGGAATCATTTTGCAGAATAAATAATGGTATTGGAAACCTGTGATATTTACATGAATATGCGGTGAAATATAAGTATGAAAACAGAAATCTAGGTAAGATTTGAAGTCCATAAGGGCGTTGGGTGGCCTGGACCCCATCCTTTGAAGCAGGAATGATCAAATAGCCCTGCTGCTAATACTGCTCTTCTTCTCCAATTTGAGGCCTACTGACTGTCAGGTATATATTCTTACTGTGATTTGGAGTCATGAGAAAACCCAAGCACCTATGGGCTAGCCTCTTCAGGTCTTTGAAGAACTCATTTGACTCAAAGGATTGCTATTCTCACTTGAAGGTAGTCAGGAACTGAAAAGGTCATCGAACGTTGGAGGAAAAGACCAACAAGAAACTGTCTCATGCCAAAAGAAATGGTTTATTGGGGGTCCAGCATCTGGGGCTCAGAGCTCACTCCAGAGGAGGAAAGAAAAAAGATCCCCGAGAACAACTTGAGCAGAGTTTATATACATTCTTTAGAGAGGGCAGGGACTTTACATACATCATAGCCTCCTTTAGGAAATCATCATACGCCGCAGGAAAATCAAATAGCAACTCTAAAACAAGATTAGCACATCCATTGGCGGGAACAGGTCGGGCAGGGGGTGATTTTTTAACCCTGAGAAGGGGTATACATTTAAACTGGTTGGTTGAAGCCCTGAGATGTATTCGTGCTGAGCTGCAGGGTTTCTTGGAAGGGGTTGTTTAGCTACTAGGTGGTCAGGGAAGATTTCAACACACATCTAATGGGCAGTTCTGGGAATTGTCTTAACTGCCACAGGAATTTCAGGTTCTGAGTGCAGCTTGGAAACTTTACAAAACCTGGTTCTTTACGTTTCAATTTAAATTTCTTTTATTCTTTCATTTTCCACTCCTTTTTCTGACTACTTTTAATCTTAAAAGTAATGAATCATAATTATTGCGGGTTCTCAGATTCTATTTCTGCCAGTGGATAGTATTTTTATCTGATTACCATGAGTTTTTTCCTGCCCAATCTGAACCTGGAGAAAGAAAACTATGCAGTTTAGCAAACAAGGTCCCACATTTAGTAACACCATAAGGATGATCAGGGGTCCAGCTAAGTCTGATTAAAGTTTAGTTAACCAAGAGGACTGGGTAAACCATGACTCAAAACACCCTTGTTGAATCTCCCTTTCTCTCTGGTGCTCTTCAAGGCATTTTCTCAATTTACTCATGGATTCTTTAAAACTCCACTATGGTCAGCATAAAAACAGCATTCTTCTCTCAGTGAAGCACAGATGCCCTCCTCCCTCATGAAGAGGAGGTCTAATCCTTGCCTTTTCTGTAAAACAACCTCAGAGAGAGAGTTTAAGGACTCCTGCAAAACTGTGATGGAGGTCTCTAACGTTTTCAAGTCTTGATCTATTGCTGTTTCTAATCGGGCCATTTGTTGTGACCCACGGATCATAGCAGCTGTTCCCGTACCCACTCCTGCAGTAACTCCTATCCCCAGTAGGATGGCTAGAGTAAGAGACACTGGCTCCCCGTGAAAAAGGTTGTTAGTCCCCCTAGTAGACCTTGAAATTATTCTGCATCATCATAGAGCACCCTGGGGAGTATCTGCACCATTACACAATAATTTACAGAGCTATCTAATACCTGGGCTGAAATGCAAGGAGTTCTGATTGTGTGGAGTTCAGTACCATAATGGTTCCTTTAATTAGTTCCCAGGGGGAGGAGTCAGCTGTATTCTGGACTGGGAAAGTAGGCAAAGACCGAAACCAGGAAGTATGAGATGGTAGAGGGGTTCTGGTAGATCTAGGCATGGGAGATTTAGGAGGTTTAATTCCTGGCTTGAGGGGATTGGGCCCTATTGCTGTGGGCTTTTCTTCCTTTTTAAGCTGGATGGTGAACCAGAGAGCAAAGTCATAACCAGGGCCATAAATATAAAATCACATTCCCCTAGTATTTCCCATAGGCCATGTTGTTCTGAGGTATCCCCTTCCTTTGTAAGTGAATGTTATTTGAGGGGGTAACATAGACTATTCTTTCCACAGCGAGTTTTTGACACCGCTTGGCTAGCGGCACATTTCTTGGGATCAATCCAGGTGTCATTTGGTCCTACCTGAATCATACTGTCTGGAGAGTTTGGGTTCCACCATGCACTCCCGTTTTTTCACATCCCCAAGATCTACAATAAAAGTCAATGGGTCCTCCACAGGTTTGGGCCTGTTTGCAACTTCGGAAATCAGCTGGGCACACATAAAAATCAAGACTGGCTAGTTTACACCTCAGTTGGGGAGATGACATCCATAATTCATGGGGTAAGGTGGTCTATGTTGCCCTGGTTTGGGTTTGAGTTGGATATGTGTGGGGTCCTCTATGTCAGGGAGATCCCAGTCAGAGAGGCCTATAACAAGCTGACAAATGTCTCGGTGGAGAGATGGCCACCTAGTCCATAAGGCGGCTGTATGTGAAATAGACCACACTACTTGCCCAGTAGGATTTATAACTTGCCATTGTTGCTGAACAGGCTGATGGGGATTAGGAATGCTGGTGGCCAGGGGAAGAATCCATAGCCCTATCCACACGACAGACACGCAACTTGAGAGGGTTACCAGTCAGTTTCAGTTTCCAGCCGGAATCTGTACAGGGCACAGGCTTGAGATGTGAGGCATGTATCCAGGAAGTGATCCCATCCAATTTCACCACTGTAGGTGTTATAAGAAACACCTGGTATGGTCCTTTCCAGCGGGGTTCCAGGGATGACACCTGATGCCGTCTCACGTAGACTAAGTCTCCCACTTGATAACAATGTGGGGTTTCTTTGTCTCCAGGCTGATAAGCAGTGGCCAACTATTTCCCAAGGTATCGCTGGGTGCTGGGTTTGTTCAAGGGCTTTAATTCTGTCAAGCAAGGGTGTGTGAAAGGAATCATTAAGTCTCGAGTTGGGGTTAGGTCCCTTACTGGAGGAGGGGCACCATAGAGAATTTTATAATTGGTGAGGTTACACAAAGAGGCATAGAGGTTATTTCTTGCAGGAAACAGTGCATAAGATAGGAGCATAGTCCAATATTTTATGCCGGTCTCCAGGCTTAATTTCGTTAAGGTCTCTTTGATGGTTCTATTCATCCTTTCTACCTGTCCTGAGCTCTGGGGTCTATAAGCACAATGTAACTCCCAATTAATCCCCAGGGTCCTGGCGAATCCCTGACTTACTTGGGCTACAAATGCCAGTCCATTGTCGGACCCTATTACCTTAGGCAAGCCGGACCTTGGAAAAATGTCTTCTAGGATCTTTTTGACCACCATCTGAGCCGTTTTTTTCTTCATGGGGAAGGCTTCGACCTATCCTGAAAAAGTACCTACAAAGACTAGGAGATATTTAAGTCCATAACTTGCTGGCTTAATTTGAGTAAAGTCCACTTCCCAGAATTGTCCTGGTCTGGTTCCTCGTAAGTGCTTCCTGCAGGAAGCTTGGATGGGTAACTATTAACTAATTGACAGACTTGACAAGCTCTAGTCACCTGCTCAGCTATTTCTTTCCTCTTTGAGTCAGTCAATAATAAGTCCTTTCTTCGGTCCTTTAAGAGTGCCTACAACTTCTTTGAGTCTAAGTGGGTGAGCTAGTGTAAGTCTTTGTCATAAAGGTGGGCTTTTTGAAATTGTAAACTTGGCTCTGTAGGGTCCCAGAGTTCTGTATCTGTCTCCTCAGATGATAAGTTGCCTGAAGGTTCCGGAGCTGCCAAGTCTCCTGATTTTTGTTCCCCCCCATGTGGAAAAAGTTAACAGAGTCACTTCGTTTAGGGCTGCCAATTAAGCTTCCTCATCTGCCCTTCTGTTTCCAACCACCACGGGGTTGTTTCCCTTCTGGGGCCCTGGACAGTGCCATATAGCTAGTTCTTTATGGCCCTGCACTGCTGAGAGAAGGTGGAGGATTTCATCTTCATTCTTTATTTCTTTCCTGGAAGAGGTTACTATTCTCTTTGCTGGTAAATAGCCCTGTGCACATGAGCAGTGGCAAATGCATAGCGGCTGTCAGTGTATATGGTTGCCCTTTTGCTTGTTGCTAGTTCCAATGCTTTCATAAGAGCAATCAGTTCTGCTTTTTGGACTGATGTCCCTTCTGGGAGACCAGAGGACCAGATGACATTAGTTTTGCTAAGTACTGCTCGTGCAGCCCGCCGCTTACCGTCTTGGAGAAAGCTGCTGCCGTCCGTAAACCATACGACTTCAGGGCGAGGCAGTGGCTGATCCTTCAAGTCTTGTCGTATACTGGTTTTCTCTGCCAGTATGTTTTGACACTCATGAGCGACGGGTCCTGATGATACTTCTGGCAGCAGTGTAGCCGGGTTGAGTGGAGCAGGGGGTCCCAGCATTATACTGTCTTTGTCAAGCAAGAGGCTCTGGTAGTGCTTAATTCTGGAGTTTGATAGCCACCTCTCTGGAGGCTGGCAGATGATGCTCTCCAGGGCATGGGGGACTATAATGGTGAGCTTCTGTCCCAACGTTCATTCATGAGCATCTTTTATTAGAAGGGCTGCCACTGCTATAGCTCTTAAGCAAAGGGGCCACACGCTAGCCACTGGGTCCAGTTTTTTTTATAAGAATGCTACTAGCCATTTCCAAGGTCCCAATGTCTGAGTGAGCTTTCCCCGTGCTATTCCTTTCTTTTCTTCTATGTAGAGATTGAAAGGTTTATCTACATCTGGTAGTGCTAAGGCTGAAGCAGAGAGCAGCACCTTTTTTTGACATTATCAATAGCTTGTTTGTACTCAGGTGTACATTGGAAGTGGGCATCCCCTTTTATCAGAGTGTATAAAGGTTCAGCCAGAGATGCGAACACAGGAATCCATAACCTTCAAAAGCTGGCAGTCCCAAAAAACTCTCTGAGTTGTCTCTTATTAGAAGGGGGAGGTATCTGCACAATGGTTTGTTTTCTGGGCTCAGTGAGTCATCGTTTGCCACGCCTAAGAGAATAACCCAGGAAGATTACTTCTTGCTGACAAAAGTGGGCCTTTTGGCAGAAGCCCTATATCCAAGCCGAGCAAGCTCGAATAATAGTGCTTGGGTCCCAGACTCAGAGTTCTCCTTGGTGTCGGCTGCCAGTAGCAGATCATCCACATTTTCATCCACAGTATTCCAGGCTGATTGACAGAGCCTTAAGACCCCAAGAGTCAGGTATTTCTGAATATGGGGCCTTATCCCATCCTTAGCTTCTTTGCTTAGGGGATATTGTTTAACACTGATTGGAGAGGCAGAGGCTTTTAATTATACTGCTATTGGAGGTTGTTTAAGGGCTAGACCTAACCCAGCAGTTTCTGCCCAGACATTAGGATAATCTTTTATCCATTTCTGTGCGAGTTTGCTTTGTTGATCAGTCCTAGGGGACACGAAGAGTGATGTTCACCTTCTACGGACATAGTCAAAGCCGTGACTATGGGAGCTTTTACTGAAGGCTTTAGAAACTCCACTTGGGGACCATCAGGGATAAAGGTTATTCTAGACCAGAGTTTGGTAAGCAGATCCCTGCTCATCAATGGGGCTGGACATTCTGGGATTACTAGAAAAGAGTGTGGACTTTTCCATTTACTAGGTTCATAATCCTCTTTTTTGTCCAAGCCTGATATCTACTGCCATTAGCCCCTTGAACTAGGGACCATTTATTTATTTATAGGGGGCCCAGTGGGGTCTTAAGGGCTGAGTATACTGCTCCTGTATCCATTTCAAAGTTCACTGGAATCCCCTCCACTTCAAATGTTACCCTGAGATCGGGGAGAGGATCCAAGCCCCGACTTTCTTAGTCCTCTTCTAGAGTCAGCATGGCGGGCTCGTGTGGCTGCTCCTTTTTGGGCCACTCTTTGGCTCAGTGTCCTTTTTCTTTTCAGTAGGCACATTGATCTGATGCCAGGGGCAGCCTTTAGCGTGGGCCCAGGTATCCCTTTCTGTCTCCCTGCATTTAACCTTCTGGAGTATTTTTTGCTGTGAACAAAACCTTAGCCAATGCTTTAGTCTGCCTTTTGCTCCTTTCATCCTTCTTTTGTTCCCTTTCCTTCTCTCTCCTCTGTTCCTTCTCCTCCTCAATTTCTCTCTTATAATATACTGTCTCAGGTTCTCTGACTAAATCTCTTAACATCATATCTTGTAATCCATCTAGACATTGTAACTTTCTCTTAATATCTAGGGCAGCCTGCTCGATAAAGGCCATTGCAACAGATGCCTTTTGGTCCTCTGCCTGAGGATCAAAAGAAGTATATTTCCTTTATGCTTCCATAATTCTCTCCTGAGACATACAGGGAAACTCATTAGGCCCTTGGATAATCTCTCTTACATTGGCCAAATTAGTCGGCCCTCTGGCGGTCGCTTGGTGACCCGCTATACCCGCTATTAGAGCCCAGCGATAAGTGGACAGATGCTACCTACCTTCAAAGTTGTTGGGTTCCCAGTTGGGACGGTTCATTGGCCCATAGGGACGGAGAGGGAGCATCACAGGGGATTCTGAGTTTTCTATTATCCATCACCGCCGGGTTCCTTTAGGTGGCCCTGCTTCCTCCAGGGGAGGAGGGGCTGCTGCTGCTGCAGGGAAGTCCCCTGGAGGGCTTGAGTCTGGCCCAATTGCCTCTAGCAGCTGAGAGGCTGAGTCAGTGGCGGGAGGATCATCTGGAACATGTTGGGGGTTGGGGAGCGAGGGTAGAGAATGAGGAGGGGGTAGAGTATCCAGTCTTGTGACTCAGGGAGAATGGTGGGGAGAGCGGGAGTTGTGGAAGGTTTGAATGATATAATCATGAGGGAAGGGGTATATGTCTGTTGATCTGGGTGGCCACGTGGCCCCAGCTAAAAGACAATATCTCTGACTTTTCGGATTAGAGGGAAGTGGAAGGATCCTTCTGGTGGCCATCCGACTCCCAGGATGGGCCATTCTGAAGCTCAGAGAGTCTGCCAGCTCTGGCGTTTTACTGAAAAAGAAAGATTCTGGGCCCTTGAGCGGACATCAGTCCAATGATCAAGGGTCAGGGACAGAGGCATAGAAGGGCTTTGTCCCATAATGGAAGTTACTCAAACAGGGACAGTGAAGACACAAACTCGACACACACAATGACAAACATTAAACGTTTACCATGAGTCCAAGACAACGATTAGAACTGAGTAACTGGCAAAACCTGATGGGTTAGTCAATAAATACAGACAGTAAACTCAACCTGAGTTCAGGACAATGAACAAAACTGAGTAGCTGGCAAAACCTTTTGGGCTGGAAAACCGAATCCTGAAGCAAAATATAACCCAGTTGAGGAAACTACTATTCCTTGATTTCCCTAGTCCTCTGGAGTGCCCCCAGGGACGTGACCTTTGGCTCTGTGACACTTCTGTCAGCCAACATAGGAGAGACCTAATGCCCTCACCCACAGCAACATTGCCACGCCTTAAACGGAAACCCAAAACAAGAAACAGGCGCCTTACTTACCCTAAGAGAAGTCAGTTGGCGTCTTTTGTCCGCTGCTGCCGAATATCTCACCTGGGGCCTCCAGATGAAAAGGTGGGGCGAAGGTCGGAGAAAAACACCAACAAGAGACTTTCTCATGAAACAGAAAAGGGTTTATTGGGGGTCCAGCATTCTGGGGCTCAGAGCTCACATCAGAAAAGCAAACAACAAAGAGCCCAGAGAACAATTTGAGCAGAGTTTATATACATTCTTTAGAGAGGGCAGGGACTTTACATACATCATAGCCTCCTTTAGCAAATTACCATGTACCCTGGGAAAATCAAATAACAACTCCAAAACATGATTAGCACATTCATTGGCGGGAACAGGTCTGGCAGGGGGTGATTGGTCAGCCCTGTGAAGGGGTAGACATTTAAACTGATTGGTTGAAGCCCTGAGATGTATATGTGCTGAGCTGCACGGTTTCTGGGAAGGGGTTGTTATGTAACAAGGTCATCTGGGAAGATTTCAACTCACATCTAATGGACACATCAAAGAATTGTCTTTACTGACTCAGGAATTTCAGGTTCTCAGTGCAGCTTGTAAACTTTACAAAACCTGGTTCTTTACGTTTCAATTTCAATTTCTTTTATTCTTTCTGAACTTTACAAAGGAAGGCCAGAGACTTCATCCACAATGGCTGCTCTTTTTGCCATTTTGGTTTTGGATGCATGCAGGGGATCTGTTTTAGATCCATTTTGTGCTGATATTCTAAGCCACAGCTCACACAGGGTCAAGAGGCTGATTAAGACACATCCCTTTCCAAAGCAATTACTTCTCTGAGGTCAGTTACAGAACTTAGTCTCTGAGCAGAATCACACCAGAGTTCAATCCCAGATGGACCCAGTCATCTCTTCCAACCGCCACACAAATGACCACAATTAAAACCAAAACACTCCCCCAAGGCCCTCATCTTTTTTCATATATACACTCATCATAACGTCTGGCTGGAGGTTTCCATGAATGGCGCAGTCCAAGAGAGTGTCCAAAATAAGCTCACTTGCCCCTCATTTGCCTAACCTCAGGGTAGCCTGGACACCCTTTCAGTGAACCAGAATTGATCACATAGGTCTGCCGTTAATACTGCTCTGGTTCTCCAATTTGATGCCTACTGACTGTCAGGTATAGATTCCTTATGTGATTTGGACTCATGAGAAAACTGAAGCACCTCTGCAGGGATTGGAAGAACTCATTTGACACAAAAGATCACTATTCTCACTTGATGGACATCAGGAAAATAACAGAGGAAGGTGAGAGACTTCATCCACAATGACTGATATTTTTGCCATTTTGGTTTTGGATGCACACATTGGATCTTTCTTTAGATCCATCAGGCACTGAGAATCTAAGCCATAGCTTCACAAAGGCCAAGAGGCTGATTCAGACACATCCCTTTCCAAAGTAATTAAGCAAAGAGCCACAGGTGATGCCCATTTATTTCCATTTTAAAACTGTTTTCTTCAGGCTTCACAAAGGGTGGCCTGAGGCAAAGACCTTCCTGACACTCAGGACAACAGAACAATAGGTTAGCAAAAGGCCCAAAGCATGGTTTCTCCACTGAGACTTTCCTGGTCACACTGATATCTGAGTTTTCTGAGATGCTCGCCATTCCCTTCAGCTAACCAGTACATGGCCATGTCACAGAGCTTGGAGGTGGTACATATCTTTGACACAAAAATATGAGCCTATTCTGGAGAGTGGCCAAAATTCAGGAAGAAAACAGGAAATTAAGAAGGTTGTAGGTGTTGCCTTTCTATAAGGCGAGCCACAGTCCATTCATAAATTGGGAAGAATGAATGCTGGGAAGCTTTCTACTAGACAGGACACATCTATGGATGCATGCTCTTTTCTAATGTCTACAACCACAGACACACTAGGATACACAGACCTAGAAACACTCACCTTGTCAAAGGACTTTCTAGAAACAGTTCACTCCAAACCAAACAAACAGCCTTTCCTACCTATTCTCAGAACATGAGACAAAACCACAAACTCACAACCACACTCAAAAAGTCACCTCCTTCCCCCAAGTAAGTCTGTGACTATCCGAAGTGTCCTCTGACTGGTGGGCCATACTATGTTTCCCCAAAATGGCCTGTCCTGTCTCAGATCTGTTCTCCTTGTCCAACTCTGTGAAGTTGTCAGGAGCCTGTGCTGACCACTACCTGCTGTCTCAGGAAAGGCCCATTTTCAGAGGTCTACTTGAATTTGGCCATCCTCAAATCTTTAGGTACCAAGAAAGACAGACTCTGTCCTTGTTAAATCCAAACAAGTGAGCCTACTGGGAATGGGACGGGTACTGGCTCTTTGTGCCTGGCTTCCTGGATCCCAAGTTCAGAGACTTCCATCCCCCAAGAAGTGAGGTAGGTCAATTGCTTCAAGAACGGAATGAGGTCACTGCCTTGGCAACCACTTTGTCCTAACAGTTGCATTCAAGGGTCCCTTGAGATGGAGGCTGCCACTACTTCCTGTGACACTTTCAGAAGTTAGAATTGTATATCAACCATAGGCACCCAGGAGAAGCTCTCCACACAGGGTTGGTTTGGTCCATCTTCTTTATATCAAGAGGAGAGAGGCTGATTCAGATACATCCCTTCATCCTACTAGGTTGTTTGCCTTGGAAGATGACTTTTGCTCTCTCAGGCCCTTCATAGCTGCCTAAATCTTCTCCAGGGATCATTTCTGCATCAACCTTTGAGGTTCTCAGCAGGTGGAAGATCCCGTACATTCCTGTATTGTAAGACCAACTCTGTCCCTGCTCTTCTGCAAAGTTAGATTGAGGAACAGTGTATGGTTAGGGTTAATAACATATTCTATTTGGGTTAGGAATTATTCTGCTGGACAAATAATGGTATTGGGTAACTGCGATATTCAAAAGAATATATAGGTGAAATATAAGTATGAAACCAAAATTCTAGGTACGATTTGAAGCCAGAAGGACATTGGGCCCTTTAGTGGTATACTTAGCTTTGAATTATGTTCTGCACAGATGTCTCAGATAAATCAATATGCAATGGCATAGGACCTTGTACCTTGGATGATTGAATGTTCAAGAGAACATCCAGTCAAAAAGGAATAGTCGGTAGGAATAGGAAGATGGTCAGTAGGTTTAGAAAAAAGAGTGAGTATAGGATTTGGACAAAAGGTTCATTAGCAATAGGGTTTCGGGTAGAGAGTGAAAGTAAATATGAGCACATATAAAGAGTCAGTCACAATGATGAACTGGGGAAAAATATGTAGGAAAGCAGATATTAATAGAGACATTAGGAAATCAGACAAAGTATAATGTGAGTGATAGGATTAGGCATTTTCAATATGGTTGAGGTGGAATATATAATCTTAGGAAGAAAGAAATATGTAGTCACCAATAGGATTGACATTTGAGAGCATTAGGCAACCAGGACATGGTTGTTTTTAGTAATCCATGCTCACTTTTCATTTTGCTTTGGTGAAAGGTTAATAAAATAGGTATTTGTCACTTCCTGTTTTTCTTTATGCTTAACAAAACACTGTTGAAATCTTGAGAACTGTTTGCTAATTTTGTTCCCAAAATGTGCTGTCCCCAACTGCCAAACTGCAGAGTGTACTCCCTCACCCGGTTGCACAAAAACTGCCCACTTGCCCTGACCCATCAATTAATTTCCCTCCCTGCCCTCTCCAAAAAATTATATAAGCTCTGTTTAAGTTGTTCTCAGGGCTCTCTGCTCTAGTCAAGTGAGCTCTGAGCCCCAGCATGCTGGAACCCCAATAAACACTTTGCTGTTGCTGAGTGAAAATGGTATACTGTTCTGTACTTAAAAGATGCTTTCTTTTGCTTGCCTCTGCATAAAGATAGTCAGTTGCTGTTTGCTTTCGAGTGGGTAGACCCAGATAACGGAACTTCTGGTCAACTAACTTGGACTAGACTCCCGCAGGTGTTCAAAACCTCCCCCAGTCTCTTTGATGAAGCCCTCCACAGAGATCTCAACAACTTCAGAATTACGCACCCCAAAGTCACCCTGCTTCAATATGTGGATGTCCTGCTACTGGCAGCTAACAACAAGGAAAACTCTGAGTCTGGGACCCAAGCACTATTATCCGAGCTTGCTCAACTCGGGTATAGAGCTTCTGCCAAAAAGGCCCAAATTTGCCAGCAAGAAGTAATCTTCCTGGGTTATTCCCTTAGGGGCGGAAATGATGGCTCACTGAGCCCAGAAAACAAACCGTTGTGCAGATACCACCTCCATCTAACAGGAGACAACACAGAGAGTTTCTTGGGACTGCTGCCTTTTCAGGTTATGGATACCTGGGTTTGTGTTCTTAGCTGCTTCTTTATACCCGTTGTTAAATAAGGATGCCCAATTCCAATGGACCCTTGAGCACCAGCAAGCTTTTGATAACATTTAAGAACACTGACGCTGAACTCCTCAACTTCACTGAGCCCAGCCTGCAATTTCAGAAAGCCCTACACTACGTTAAAAATGTACATCAAATTACTCACCTTGGTTCAAAGAAACTGCAGGCATTCCTGAAAGATCAGGAACAGAGATTTCAACTAACTTACTCACAGTGAAAAAAAATAACTGAACGGGTAACAAAAGCCTGTCGGTTCTGTCAATTGGTTAATGCTTACCCTTCCAAGCTTCCTGCAGGAAAGCACCTACGATGAACCAGACCAGGACAATTCTGGGAAGTAGACTTTACTGAAATTAAGCCAGAAAGGTATAGACTTAAATATCTCCTAGTCTTTGTAGATAAATTTTCAGGATGGATTGAATCCTTTCTCACGAAAAAAAAAAAAAAAAAAAAAAAAAAAACCGGCTCAAACGGTGGTCAAGAAGATCCTGAAAGATATTAAGATATTTTTTCAAGACAAGGCCTACCTAAGGTAATAGGGTCTGATAATTGAACGGTGTTCATGGCCCGGGTAAGTGAGGGCTTAGCCAGGACCCAGGGGATTAATTGGAAGTTACATTGTGCTTCTAGACCCCAGAGCTCAGGACAGGAAAAAAAAATAAATTGAACCATTAAAGAGACCTTAACGAAATTAAGCTTAGAGACCGGCATAAAATATTAGACTATGCCCCTGCCTTATCCACTGTTTCATGCAAGAAATACTCCCTCTGTTTCTTTGTGTAAACTCACCCCCTATGAATTTCTCTATGGTGCACCTCCTCCAGTAAGGCATGTAACCCCAACTCTAAGACCTAACGATGCCTTCCATACCCCCTTGCTTGACAGAATTAAATCTCTTGAAAGAACTCAATGATACCGGTGAAAACAGCTGACAACTGCCTTGCAACCTGGGGACAAGGGGACTACACATTGATATCAAGTAAGGGACTTCATCTACATAAGACAACATCAGGTGTCATCCCTGGAACCCTGCTTGAAAGGACCATACCAGGTGCTAATTATAACACCTACAGCGGTAAAAGTAGACGGAAACACTTCCTGGATCCATGCCTCTCATCTCAAGCCTGCGCCTCTTACCAGTTTCTTTCTGGAAACTGGGAAAGACTGGTAACCATTTCAAATTGCATATTCGCTATGTGGATAAGGCTGTAGACTCTCCCCTTGGCCACCAGTACACCTAACGCTCATCAGCCCGTTCAGCAGCGATGGCTTATCACAAATCCTACTAGACAAGAAGTATGCTCTAACTCGTATACAGCTCCCTTAGGGACCTGGTGGCTAGCTCTCCACCCAGACATTTGTCAGCTGGCTATAAGTCTTTCCTATTAGGATATCACTGATGAAAATCCCACTAAAAGTCAATTAAATCCCTTCCATACCATAGATAATGGAAACAAACATTAGGGATTTAGGGACACGTGAGCCAGATGCAGGTTGGCTAGACTAGATTAGTATGTTTGCCCAGCAGACTATCAAAGCCACAAACAGCCATGGCTGTGTGGAGGGAAAGCCAACTTCTTCTGTAAGTGATGGGGATTTGAGCATACAGGGGCAGCCTGGTGGAACCAAAATCCTCATCAAATTCAGTACACAGCATTGGCCATATTACCAATTAGACAACCAAAACTGATGGCCCCCAGAGGAGTCTCTAGATCCTCAAATTCTGTGTTACCTTTTTAACTTCTGCAAGTGCTCAAGAGGATGAAAGGAAATTCCCCTATATGGAGGCCTTTTACCTCCTTCGCTCACTTCCTGAACTATGCATCTCCAATAGATCCTCACCCTCAGGCTTCTGCTCCAGACTCTCTACTGTCAGTCCCACCTCAGCAACCTGATTTCTCTCCTCCAGTTACTAGATCAGAAACCCAAACCTCCGCCAGTTCTCAGATCATTGCTCCCTTGCTGAGGTAGCAGGTACTGAGGTACCCCTCTAAACACTCACTCCTCTCTTCTCCTGTCAGTGCCTACACCCGGTCTCCCCAGGTCCTCTTACCAGGTAACCCAAAGCTCAAACCAGCTGAGAAGAGCCCTCAGACCCCTATCCATGATGTAATAAAAATGGCCTTTAAAGTTGCTTTGTCATCACTGAAAACAGGTTACTAAGAATTTAAAATCCCTCCCAGGCTTTCTGGGATACTCACTCCCGTCTTCCCCTCTGTTCTACCTGTTCTACTGCTCAAGATTTTGTTCCTAGGAAAATCCCAAACCCCTTTTCCATTATGCTTTTACATCTCTGTTTTCTCATTCTCAGATCCCCGGAGCTGCTCTCATTCCTCGCCTTCCCCGTCTTTCCCCTCTATACCAGGCCCACAGAAAAATCTTAACTGAACTTCTCCAGAAGTCTTCACCATGGATGACTTTAGAACTTTCAGCAAAAGAGTCCCTATAAAAGAGTTCAGTGTAGATAAACTTGCTCTTTTTCTGTTGCCCTGTTATACTTGGCCACTGCTTGGAAAAATCAGCACTTCTAAGCTAGACAACCCCTTAATAGTTTTTCACACAATATGTGAACAAGGCCTCTGGCCTTGAGCTGGGGCTTCACAGAGATGGCTACATTTCTAAAATAAAAAATACCAACTGGGCTTCATGGTAACAGCTGAAGGAGGATAAAAGAAAAGGAAGAAAAAGCTCTCCCCCTCCCAGGTGTCCTTGAAAAGTTAACTTGCCCAGAACAGAGGAAATAACAGAAAAAAAATCTTTTTGTGAAGTTCTGCCGACTGTTAACTTCTGAGCCCGTTTTCTTTCATGTTGGGTACAAAATTCTGAAACTACCTAAACTTGGGGTTCAGGGCATTAATTGATTACAACAGAAGCAATGCACTCTGAATCCGGTTGCAACCAAATAGCACTGTTTCCCTGTTTTCGGTGCTATCTTAGGTGCCTTGCCTTGTCTGTCCCTACAACAGTATAATTCTATATACTTAAACATTGTTTATGTTTTCATGAAATGGTCAACAGATGTGATTAATTGTGTAGTGGTGCAGATGTTTCCCAGAGTGCTCTATAATGATGCAGGTTCATTTGAAATTCAAACAGTCGGGCATACAACACGGTTCCGCTGGGAACATATATCCCTAACTTTAGCCATCCTATTAGGAATAGGAGTTGCTGCAGGGGTGGGCACAGAAACCCCTGCCCTAGTCCATGGGACACAACAAATGACCCAATTAGTAGCAGCAATAGAACAAAACTTAAAGATAGTAGAAACCTCCATCACAGCTTTGCAGGAATATTTATCCTCTCTGTCTGAAGTTGTTTTACAGAACAGTAGAGGGTTGGACCACCCATTCATGAGAGAAGGGGGCCTTTTTTCTGCATTGAGGGAAAAATATTCTTTTTATGCCAACCATACTGGAGTTGTAAAAAATATCTATGAGTAAATTAAAAAGACACCTTGAAGAGCGTCACTGAGAGAGGCCCAAAAAGGGTGGTTTGATTCTGATCCATACATTCCCTCTGGTTAACTACGTTTTTATCAACCATGGCCGGTCCAATAATAATCCTCATATTACTGCAAAGTATAAAACCCTGTTTGCTCAAACGTGTAATTTTTTTTTTCTCCAAGCTCAAATTGGACAAGTTAAACTTATGGTAATAACCCACTTGCAGACATAGAATGTGACACCAGCCTTGATCACTTTTATAATTATAAGTAGCCAGAAGAAGAAGTGGGGAATGAAAGGTTAACAAAATAGGTACTTGTAACTTCCTATTTTTCTGTATGCTTAACAAAACACTGTTGAAATATTGAGAACTGTTTGCTAATTTTGTTCCCAGAATGTGCTGTCCCCAACTGCCAAATTGCAGAATGTATTCCCTCACCCGTTTACATGCAAACCGCCCACTCACCATGACCCATCAATAAACTTCCGTCCCTGCCCTTTCCAAGGAAAGAATATAAGCTCTGCTTAAGCTGTTCTCAGGGCTCTCTGCTCTATTTCTGTGAGCTCTGAGCCCCAGCATGCTTGACCTCCAATAAACCTTTTGCTGTTGCATGAGACAGTCTCTTCGTGGTCTCTACCTCTGATGCTCGCATGAACATTACTAGAATGATTGAATGTATAAGAGAAAATCCAGTCAAAAAGGGATAGCCAGTAGGATTAAGAAGATAGTCGGTAGGTTTGGGAAGAAGACTGAGTATAGGATTTGGAACAAACGTTCTTTAGCAATAGGGGTTCTGTTAGAGAGTGAATATAAATGTCAGCACATGAGAACAGTCACAATAATGAACTGAGGAAAATATGTAGGAAAGCAGATATCAATAAAGACATTACTGAATCAGGCAAAGTATAAAGTGAGTGATACAATTAGACATTTTCAACAGGGTGAGTTTGAATATATAATCTTAGGAAGAAACAAATATGTAGTCACCAATAGGATTGACATTTGAGAGCATAAGGCAACCTTGACATGGATGATTTTTGTAAACCATGCTCACTTTCTATTTAGGCTTTGGTACAATCTAAGTGTGACCTTTGCATTTGTGTCCAGAATTTTACTGTGATAAAATATATATGTAGATCTGGTGACACAAGTATTTCTTCCACCATTTCTGGGAGCAATATTTTGAAGGCATATAAATGGGTATTGGGTGTACAAAGAGGTGTACACTGTGTCCATGAATATAGAGATAATGCATGAATAGACCATACAGTGAATAAATAATATAACTGTTTCCACTTTAAATTATGGATTGAATTGATATTTGAAAATATATAAGAAATCTTATATTGATTTACAATCATTCATTCTAACCAGTTATACATCTAATATTAATATTATGGTTATGGTTTATCATGAAGATATGTTAGTTTTGCTTCAAAAGCGATTATGGAAATCCAAAATAATGTGTTTGGATAGAGTCAGTCACAATGCTGGCAATATGTGAACAAGGCCTCTGGCCTCAAATTGAGGCTTCACAGAGATGGCTACATTTCTAAGATAAAGAAGTTACCAAGTGGACTCCATGGTAACAGCTGGCAGGGAGAAAAAAGAAAGAGAAGAAAAAAGCTCTCCCCCTCCCAGGTGTCCTTAAAATGTTAACTTGCCCAGAGCAGAGAAAAAAAAAACAGAAACAAAAACTGCTTTCTCTGAACTTCTGCAGACTGTGAACTTCTGAGCCGCTCCCTTACATGTTGGGTACAAAATTCTGAAACAACCTAAACTTGGGGTTCAGGGAAGTAACTGATTACAACAGAAGCAATGCCCTTTAAATCTGGTTGCAACCAAATAGGACTGTTTCCCTGTATTCGGTGCTATCTTAGGTGCCTTTCCTTGCCTTGTCCATCCCTTTTCTCATTTAAAGACCAGTCAAGAAACATGGAGAAATACATGTGTTCTGAAGCAGAAAGTGATTAATAGTGAAACAAATGCCTATAAATTTCCTAACTTGTGGATGAAATTTATATCCTATGATGTGCATTAATTGAAGAAATACTAATCTACCAGTGTTGAATAAAAATGAACGTCAAAATACACATCATGTCCGATTGGAATCTACTTGCATTAATCATAAACTGGGTCAGTTACTGTAGAAATATTAGGATTCTTATGCACCATTCACTGAAGTTAGTTTTCAGTACTAGGAAACAAATATGTATTTCAGGTGAATGAATATTTCTAAGAATAATCTTGTGAAAAGTTGATTATAAATCCACATACATGAATATGAATGAATTTGATGAGTGTAAAATAAGACACATATTTCATTTGTTGAAAAATCTGGAGAGTGTATATATATATATATATATATATATATATATATATATACACACACACACACACACACACATTAAAAACAGCAATATATATGCCAATTGAAATTTATAATGAAATATATATCATCGACAGATAGAAAAATATTTATTTTACTGAACATGGATTTATGAATAATATTGTTCAAGTAGGAAGATCACCCATAATTTAAATTTTCGGTTCCAACATCGTTTAAGAGGAGTGATCCCTTACAATTTGTATCTGCCAAGTCAGCCACCTCACAAGAATGTACGTGTGGTACCAGGTAGGATTCTATCTGTGCATATAAAAATACAGGTGGTGAATAGGCTACAGAGAAAGGGAGAAAGGAATTCATAGGTGGTTAACTTTAAAAAAAACATGGAGAACTATTTCAACAAAAAATTGACTAGATTTATAAATCCTACCCTATATAATGCAAAAGGTAAGTCCAACTATACACCATGCCTCCTCTGAAATGGTTGTATTTTCATTCTGTTTGGGTTATTTTTCTCCATCATATTAGTATTAGTAGTCAGAATATAGTAGGGTAGGGGTTAGTGTCAGGGATTCAGTATTTCGAATGGAAAATTGGAAAATGAATACAATGTGTATGTAAACATGTGCTACACAAAAATGTTTCCACTCTTATCCAGAACAATGCCTTGACAGTACCTTCGCTCCAAATAAAACATCATTAGAGGAGAAGAGTTGGAAAATCAGTGAAAACACATCTTGAATGGAATAGGCTCAGGATTTTGAAACCTTGGAGGTGGTAGAGGAGTTTGCAAAAGTAAGGGACAGGGTGAACACTCCACAAACAAGGAGTTCTGTTGGACTAAAGACTTCTTGAGAAACTGCCTCTGAATTTGGGCACTTGAAATATATCTTGTTGTCACAAGCTTTAGCTTCCTTTGCAGTGAGACCATCAAACCTGGGTCTGCATCTATGTGACCTGGAGGACACGGTTTCTTATTTTCTAATGAAAATGAGGCAGCAGTGCTGAATTCTCACTTTGTAGGTAACCTGTGGACACTGGGGGCTAAGTGTCTCCCAGTGTGGGCTCTGAAGCCATTTGGTCATCCTCCAATTTTCGTGGTGTTTGTTGCTGCTGCATTGGGGATTTGGTATTTGCTTCACGAAATACAAGGAGTTCAACTGTGTCACAGTGCTGGAGGGAGTTCTGTGACGAGTGGTGGGTCAGGGTCTGCAGGAGAATGCACCAACCAGGCTTCTATCCCACATAGCTTGCCCCCTTGACCATAGCAACCTGATTCTGAACATTGCCCTGAAAGCTCTCCATATAACAAGATACCTTTACACAGAAGTATCTACTGGCTACACCATGTCAGTAACAAGCCATTTGGAAGCCAAATGCAGATCCACATTGCCCCACCACATGTTTTATCACACACCTGCCAAGCACTATTCTAGGCCCACTATTCAGCAGGCTCCAAAGTACTGGCATCTCTATTCAACACAATTTTCATGAAACCTAGTGAATCCAGGCACTGTCTGGTGTACTCAAGATCAGCATCAGGACATCCAAAGGTTCTCCAGTGCCACCTGGTCTTGAGAATTTCAAAAATTTCATGGTATCTGTTTAGCCATTTTTCAAGGATGATGTTGGAGGCACTGTGGGTTTCAATATATTCAGGACCTGTTAAATGGTGAGGAAGCTCATTTCAATGAAAGCTCTGGGGAACTCTCAAGGGCAAGGCTTCCCAAAGAGTGGCCAAAAGGTCGCATGAAGCCAGGCCTATTGAGTTCTACAATGTGAGGTCCATGTGTTTTTTGACTCTCAACTATGGCTGCCAAGTTTTTCAGAATAAAATAATGTGATTTCCTCACTGAGATTCCCAGTGATCTGTGGAAAGTCAATCTGGGCCTAGATCTCAGTTTCCAATGGTCACTCTCATGTGTGGTCTCCTAAAATCCCAAAACAATTGATGGCAATACTTCTCTGAGGTCTGTTCCAGAACTCAGTCTCTAAGGGGAATCACACCAGAGTTCAAGCCCAGGTGGACCCAATCATCTCTTCCAACTGCCACACAAATGACCACAATTAAAACCAAAACACTCCCACACGGCCCTCATCTTCTTCATAACCTTTGGCTGGAGTTTTACATTAGGGGTGCAGTCAAAGACAGTGTCCACAATAAGCTCCCTTGTCCCTCATTTGCCTAAAATCTCAGTGGCCTGGACACCCTTCATGTGAACCAGGAGTAATCAAATAGGTCTGCCATTAATACTTTTCCACTTCTACAATTTGAGGCTTTCTGACTGTGGGGTTTAGATTCTTTATGTGATTTGGAGTCATGAAAAAATCCAAGCACACATGGGCAAGCTTTTGCAGGGATTTGGAGAATTCTTTTGACCCAAAGGATCCCTATTCTCACTTGATTGAAGTGAGAAACCTTACAGAGGAAAGCTAGAGACTTCATCCACAATGACTGCAATTTTTGCCCTTTGATTTTGGATGCACACATGGGATCTTTCTTTAGATTCATCAGGTGCTGATAATCTAAGCCACAGCCTCACACAGGGCCAGGAGGCTGATTCCGACACATCCCTTTCCAAAGCAATTAAGCAAAGAGCCACAGGTGATGCCCATTCATTTCCATTTGAAAACTGTTTCTTAGGGCTTCACAAAGGGGTGGCTGGAGGCAAAGACCTTCCTGACATTCAGGGCAAAAGAAAAATAGGTAAGCAAAAGGCCCAAAGCAGGGTTTCTCCACTGTGACTTTTCTGGTCTAACTGATATCTGAGTTTTCTGAGGTGCTCGCCAGTCCCTTCAGCTATCCAGTACATGGCCATATCACAGAGCTTGGAGGTGGTACATATCTTTTACTCAAAACCATGAGCCTATTCTGGAGTGTGGCCAGAATTCAGGAAGAAAATAGGAAATTAGGAAGATAGCAGGTGTTGCCCATCCATAAGGCAATCTTCTGCCTAATCATAAATTGGGCAGGATGAATACTGGGAAGCTTTCTACTAGACAGGACACATCCATTGATGCATTCTATTTTCTAATGTCTACAACAACGGACACAGTGGGACACACAGACATAGAAACACTCGCCTTGTCACATGACTTACTAGAAACAGTCCATACCAAACCAAACAAACCGCCTTTCCTATCTATTCTCAGAACATGAGACAAAACCAAAAACTCACACCCACAACCACAAAGGCACCTCCTTCCCCCAAGTAGGTCTGTGACTATCCAGAGGGTGGTCTGACTCGTGGGCCATAATATATTCCCCCAACATGGCCTGTCCTGTCTCAGATCTGGTCTCCTTAGCCAACTCTGTGAAGTTGTCAGGAGTCCGCGATGAGCCACTACCTGCATTCTCTGGAAAGGCCAGTTTTCAGAGCTTTCCTGGCATTTGGTCATCCTCACAACAGTAGGACCAAAAAATAATGTCTCTGTCCTTGTTCAATCAAAACAAGCGAGCCCAATGGGACTGGGACTGGGACTGACTCTGGGTTCCTGGCTTCCTGGATCAAAAGTTCACAGTGTTCCATCACCAAAAGTGTGAGGTGTGGTCATTTCTTTAAGGAACTGAATGAGGTCACTGCCTTGGCAAACACTTTGTCCTCACAGTTGCTTTCAATTGACCAATGAAACGGAGGCTGCCCCTACTTCCTTTGAAATTTTCACAAGTTAGAATGGTAGATCAACCATAGGCTCCTGGAACAGCTCTCCACACAGGCCTGGTTTGGTCTATCTTCTCTACATTAAGAAGAGAGAGGCTGATTCTGACATATCCTTTCATCCTGACCAGGATGTTTGCCATGGAAGATGACTTTTGCTCTCTCAGGTCTTTCATAGCTGCCTACATCTTCTCCAGGGATCATTTCTACATGGACCTTTGAGGTTCTCAGCAGGTGGAAGATCACATACATTTCTGTATTGTAAGTCAAACTCTGTCCCTGTTCTTCTGTAAAATTAGATTGAGGGAACGGTGCATTCTTAGGGTTAATAACATGTTCCATTTGGGTTAGGAATCATTCTGTGAGATGAATAATGGTATTGGAACATGCAATATTTATAAGAATATATTTGTGAAATATAAGTATGAAAACAGAAATCTAGGTAAGACTTGAAGCCCAGAAGGGCATTTTGCCCTTGATTGGGATACTTAGCTTTGAATTACATTCTGAACAGTTGTCTCACATAATTCGATATCGAATGGCAAAAGACCTTGTACCTTGGATGATTGAATGTAGAAGAGAACATCCACTCAAACTGGGATAGTCAGTAGGTTTAGGAAGAAGAGTGAGTATAGGTTTTGGAACAAATTTCATTAGTAATAGGTTTTTGGTTAGAGAGTGAACGTAAATGTCAGCACATGAGAAGAGTCAGTCACATGGTGAACAGGGAAAAATATGTAGGAAAACAGATATCAATAGACACATTAGGAAATAAGGCAAAGTATAATGTGAGTGATAGGATTAGACATTTCCAACAGGGTTGAGTTTGAATATATAATCTTAGGAAGAAACAAATATGTAGTCACCAATAGGATTGATATTGAGCATTAGATAACCTGGACATGGATGTTTATAGTAATACATGTTCAATTTCCATTTAGGCTATGGTACAAACATAAGTGTGAGCCTTGCGTTTTGTGTCCAGAATATCACTGTGATAAAATTTATATGTAGATCAGGTTAGGTGAGTAATTCTTCCACCATTTTTTGAAGCAATATTTTGAAGATGTATAAATTAGTATTGGGGGTACAAAGAGATGTACCCTGTGTATATGAATCTAGAGAAAATGCATGAGTAGACCACACTGTGAATTAATAATATAACTAGTTCTACATAAAATAATGGATTGAATTGATATCTTAAAATATATAAGAAATGTTATATTGAAATACTATCATTCATTCCAACTAGTTATACATCTAATGGTAATATTATGGTTATGGTTTATCATGAAGGGTGTGATTTTTGCTTCAAAAGTGATTATGTAATTCAAAAATCATGTGTTTAGAAAGTAGTCTCATGAAACGACCAGTCAAGAAACATGGAGGAATACATTTGTTCTGAAGCAGGAAGTGATTGAAAGTGAAACAAATGCCTATAAATATGCTAACTTGTGGATGAAATATATATCATATTATGTGCATAAACTGAAGAAATAGCAACGTACAAGTCTTGAATGAAAATGAACGTCAAAATACATGTCATGCCCCATAGGAATCTACTTGCATTGATGTAAAACTGAGTCAGTTACTGTAGAAATATTAGGATTTGTATGCATCGTTCACTGAAGTTAGTTGTCTGTATTAGGGAAACAAATATGTATTTCAGGTGGATGAATATTTCTGAGTATAATCTTGTGAAAAGTTGATTATACATCCACATATATGAACATAATAGAATTTAGAGAGTGTATAATAAAACACATATATTTTGAAAAATCTGGATAGGAGATATATATATATAATATATATATATATATATATATATATATATATACAAAAAAACAAATACATTAAAAAGTAGCAATATGTATGCCAATTGAAATTCATAGTGAAATATATATCATCCACGGATGCAAAAATATTTATTATACTGAACATGGATTTATGTATAATGTTGTTCAACTAGGAAAATTAATCCAAAGTGTATGCAAAATTGTGATACAAAAAATCTTTCCACTCTCATCCTGAACAATGCCTTGACTTACCCTCACCTTAAGTAATTCACAATTATATGAAAAGAGGTAAAAAATCTGTGAGTACATATCTGGAATTGAATATGCTCATGATTTCACAACTTTGCAAGTGGTTGATGAGTTTCCAAAAGTAAGGAACAGGGTAAACACTTCACAAACATGGAGCTCTGCTGGACTAAAGACTTTTTGAGAAACTGCCCCTGAGGTTGTGCACTTGAAATATATGTTGTTGTCAGGAGCTTTACCTACCTTTGTTGTGAGACCATCAAAGCTGGGTCTGCATCTATGTGACCTAGAGGACATGGTTTCTTATTTTCCAATGAACATGAGGCACCAGTGCTGAAGTCTCTTTTTGTAGGTAAACTGTGGCCACTTCGGGCAATGTGACTCCCCGTGTGGACTTTGAAGCCATTTGGTCATCCTCCACTTTTCGTGGTGTTTCTTGCTGCTACACTGGGAGTTTGGTATTTGCTTCATGACATACAAGGAGTTCAACTGGCACACAGTGCTTGAGGGAGTCTTGTAACGTGTGGTGGGTCAGGCTCTGCAGGAAAATGCACCAACTAGGCTTCTATCCCACATTGCTTACCGCCTTGACCATAGAAACCTGATTATGAACATTGCCCTGAAACCCCTGCATATAACAAGATGCCTTTTCATATAATGGTCTCCTGGCTGCACCAAGTCAGTCACAAGCCATTTGGAAGCCAATGGCAGATCCACATGGCCACAACACAGATGTATTACCACACATCTGCCCACCACTGCTCTAGGCCCACTACTCAGCAGCCTCCAACTTACTGGCATGTCTGTACTACACAATTTTCATGAAACCCAGTCAATCAAGGCACTGTCTGTTATACTTATGATCAGCAACAGGACATCCAATGGTTCTCCAGTGCCACCTGGTCATTGGGAATTTCAAAAATTTCATGGTGTTTATCTATGCATTTTTCAAGAATGAAGTTGGAGGCACTTTGGGGTTTCCATTCATCTAGGAACCATTACATGGGGAGGAAGCTAATTTCAATGAAAGCTCTGAGGAACTCTCATAGGCAAGGCTTCGCAAACAGTGGCCAAAAGGTCACATGAAGCCAGGCCCATTGAGGTCTACAACGTGAGGTCCATGTGTCTTTTGACTCTAACTATGGCTGCCAAGCTTTTCAGAATAAAATCATGTGATATCTTTGCTGAGATTTTCAGTTCTCTGTGGAAAGCCATCCTGGGCCTAGATCTCAGGTTTCAAGGGCAACTCTCATGTGTGGCCTCCTAGAATCCCAACACAATTCATGGCAATACTTCTCTGTCGTCAGTTCACAAACTCAGTCTCTAAGGGAAATCACACCAGAGTTCAAGCCCATGTAGACCCAGTCATCTCTTCCAACCGCCACACAAATGACCACAATTAAAACCAAAACATTTCCACATGGCCCTCATCTTCATCCATATAGACACTCATCATAAACTCTGGCTGGAGGTTTCCATGAGGGGCGCAGCCCAAGACAGTGTCCAAAATATGCACCCTTACCCCTCATTTGTCTAAATTTAGGGTGGCCTGGAAACCCATCCTGTGAACAAGGAGTGATCATATAGGCCTGCTGTTAATACTGCTCTGCTTCTCCAATTTGAGGCCTACTGAATGTCAGGTATAGATTGCTTATGTGATTTGGCATCATGAGAGAACCCAAGCACTTCTGCAGGACTTTGAAGAACTCATTTGACCCAAAGGAATCCTATTCTCACTTGATGGAGTTCAGGACCAAACACAGGAAGACAAGAGACTTCATCCACAATGACTGATCATTTTGCCATTTTGGTTTTGGATGCACACATGGGATCTTCTTTAGATTTATCAGGAGCTGAGAATCTTAGCCACCCCCTCAATCAGGGCCTAGTGTCTGATTAAGACACATCCCTTTCCAAAGCAATTAAGCAAAGAGCCACACGTGATACCCATTCATTTAAATTTGAAAACTGTTTCTTCAGGCTTCTAAAAGGGGTGGCCTGAGGCAAAGACCTTCCTGACATTCAAGGCAACAGAACCATAGGTAAGCAAATGGACCAAAGCAGGGTTTCTCCACTGAGACTCTACTGCTCACACTAATATCTGAGTTTTCAGAGATGTTCCCATTCCCTTCAGCTATCAAGAACATGGACATGTCACAGAGCTTGGAGGTGGTACATATCTTGGACAATAAATCATGAGCTTATTCTGGAGAGTGGCCAGAATTCAGGAAGAAAACAGGAACTTAGGAAGTTAGTAGTTGTTTCCTATCCATAAGGCAAACCACAGTCCATTTATCAATTGTGAACGATGAATGCTGGGAAGCTTTCTACTAGACAGGACACCTCCATTGATGCATTCTCTTTTCTAATGTCTAAAACCACGGACACAGTGGATACACAGACATAGAAACACTTGCCTTGTCAAAAGAGTAACTAGAAACAGTCGACTCCAAACCAAACCAACCACCTTTTCTACCTATTCTCAGAACATGAGACAAAACCATAAACTCACACCCACACACATAAAGGCACCTCCTTCGCAAAAGTGGGTCTGTGACTATCCAGAGTGTCCTCTGACTGATGGGCTATACTATGTTCCTCTCGAAATGGCCTTTCCACTTTCAGATCATGTCTCCTTGGCCAACTCTGTGATGCTGTGAGGAGCCTGCAGTTAGCCACTACCTGCTATCTCAGAAAAGGCCCCTCTTCAGAGCTCAACTGGCATTTGGCCATCCTCACATCAGTAGGTACCAAGAAAGTCTTACTTGTACTTGGTAAATCCAAACAAGTGAGCGCACTGGGACTGGGACTGGGACTGGCTCTCGGTGCCTGGCTTCTTGCATCACAATTTCAGAGAGTTCCATCACCAAGGAAGTTAGCTAGGTCACTTCCTTCAGGAACTGAATGAGGTCCCTCTCTTGGCAACAACTTTGTCCTAACAGTTTCTTCCAAGGGTCCCTTTAGATGGAGGCTGCTCCTACTTTGTGTGACAATTTGACTAGTTAAAATGGTATATCAAAATAGGCACCTGGGAACAGCTCTCCACGCAGGCCTGGTTAGGTTCATCTTCTCTACATTAAGAAGAGAAAGGCTGATGCATACACATCCCTTCATCCTGTTCAGGTTGTTTGCCATGGAAGATGGCTTTTGCTCTCTCAGATCCTTCATAGCTGCCTACATCTTCTCCAGGGATCATTTCTGCATCGAACTTTGAGGTTCTCAGCAGTTGGAAGATACCCTACATTACTGTATTGTAAGATGAACTCTGTCCCTGCTCTTTTGTAATTTTAGATTGAGGCAACAGTGTATGGTAAGGGTTAATTACAGGTTCGATTTGGGTTAGGAATCATTCTGCGGGATGAATAATGGTCTTGGGAACCTGCAATATTTATAGGAATATAGAGATGAAATATAAGTATGAAAACAGAAATCTAGGTAAGATTTGAAGCTCAGAAGTGCATTGGGCAACTGATTGTGATACGTAGCTTTGAATTACGTTCTGCATACATGTTTCAGAAAAATCGATATACAATAGCATAGGACCTTGTACCTTGGATGATTGAATGTAGTAGAAAACATCCACTCAAAAAGGGATAGTTGATAGGATCAGGAAGATAGTCAGTATGATTCGGAAGAAGAGTGAGTATAGGATTTGGACCAAAGTTCATAAGCAATAGGGTTTCGGTTAGAGAGTGAATGTCAATGTCAGCACATGTGAAGGGTCAGTCACAATGTTGAACTGGAGAAAATATGTAGGAAAGTAGATATCAATAGAGACATTAGGAAATCAGGAAAAGTACAAAGTGAGTGAAAAAATTAGACATTTTCAATGGTATTGAGGTTGAATATATAATCTTAGGAAGAAACAAATATGTAGTCACCAATAGGATTGACATTTGAGAGCATTAGGCAAGCTGGTCATGGATGTTTTTAGTAATCCATGTTCAGTTTCCATTTAGGCTTTGGTACAATCATACGTGGAATTTTGCATTTTGTGTCCAGAATATTACTGTGATACCATGCATATGTAGATCAGGTGATATGAGTATTTCTTCCACCATTTCTGGGAGCAATATTTTGAAGATGTCTAAATTAGTATTGGGGATACAAAGAGGTGTAACCTGTGTCTATTAATATAGAGATAATGCATGAATAGACCATACTGTGAATAAATAATATAACTGGTTCCACTTTACAAAATGTATTGAATTGATATCAGAAAATATATAAGAAATCTTTTATTGATATACAATCATTCATTCCAACCAGTTATACATCTAATAGTGATATTATAGTTATGGTTTGTCATAAAGTGTGTGTCCGTTTTGCTTTAAAAGTGATAAAGGAAATCGAAAATAATGTGTTTGGAAAGAAATCTCATGAAAAGATCAGTCAAGAAACATGGAGGAAAACATGTGTTCTGAAGCAGGAAGTGATTGAAATTGAAACAAATCCCTATAAATTTGCTAAATTGTGGAGGAAATATATATCCTATGATGTGCATAAACTGAAGAAATTGTAATGTCCCAGTGTTGAATAAAAATGAACGTCGATATACACATCATGTCCCATAGGAATCTACTTGCATTGATGATAAACTGTGTCAGTTACTGTAGAAATGTTAGGATTTGTATGCACCATTCACTGAAGTTAGTTTTCAGCACTAGGAATCAAATATGTATTTCAGGTGGATGAAATTTTCTGAGAATAATCTTGTGAAACGTTGATTATAAATCCACGTTCATGAACATGAATGAAATTAGGAAGTGTATATAAGACACATATATTTCATATTTTGAAAAATATGGAGAGAGTGTATATATATATATATATATATATATATATATATATATATATATATATACACACACACACACACACAGAGTGAGAGACATTAAAAATAGCAATATATGCCAATCAAAATTCACCATGAAATATATATCATCCACAGATCCAAAAATATTCATTTTACTGAACAAAGATTTGTGTATAATTTTGTTCTCTAGGAAGCTCACCCATAGGTTGAATTTTCAGTTCCAACGGCGTTTATGAGGAGTGATCTCTTCTCTCAATTTGTATCTGCCAAGTCAGCCTTCTCACAAGAATGTACGTGTAGTACCAGGTAGGATTCTCTATGTGCATATAAAAATATATGTGCTGAGTAGGCTACAGAGAAAGAGAGACAAGAATTCACATATTTGTTATCTTTAAAATCACATGGACAACTATTGCAACAAAAATTGTCTAGATTAATAACTCCTAACCTTTATAATGCAAAAGGCAATTCCAACTATACACCATGCCTTCTCTGAACTGTTTGTATTTCTATTATGTTTGGGTTATTTTTCTGCCTCATATTAGGATTAGTAGTCAGACACTAGTAGGGTTTGGTTTAGTGTCAGGGATTCAGTATTTCAAATGGAAAATTGGAAAATGAATCCAATATGTATGCAAATATGTCCTACACAAAAGTCTTCCCACTTTCATCCAGAAAAATCCATTGACATTATCTTCACCCTATGTAAGATGCAATTCGAAGAGAAGAGTTAGAAAATCTGTGAATACATATCTGGAATGGAAAATGCTCAGGAGTTCACAACCTTGGAGGTGGTAGAGGAGTTTCCAAAAGTAAGTGACTGCGTAAACACTCCACAAACATGGAACTCTGCTGGCCAAAAGCCTTCTTGAGAAACTGCCTCTGAGTTTTTACACATGAAATATATCTTGTTGTCCGGAGCTTTAGCTTCATTTCTGGTGAGACCATCAAAGCTGGATCTGCATCTATGTGACCTGGAGGACATCGTTTCTTATTTTCCATTGAACATTAGGTACCGGTGTTGATTTCTCTCTTTGTTGGTAAACTGTGGCCACTGGAAGCTTAGTGTCTCTCTGAGTGGACTGTGAAGCCATTTGGTCATCCTGAACTTTTTGTGATGTTTCTTGCTGCTGCACTGGGAGTTTGGTATTTGCTTCACGAAATACAAGGAGTTCAACTAGGATATAGTGCTAGAGGGAGTTCTGTGACGTGTGTTGGGTCAGGGTCTGCAGGAGAATTCACCAACCAGGGTTCTATCCCACATAGCTTGCCCCCTTGACCATCGCAACCTGATTCTGAACATTGCCCAGAAACCTCTCCATATAACAAGATGCCTTTTCATATAATAGTCTGCTGGCTGTACCAAGTCAGTCACAAGCTATTTGGAAGCCAATGGCTGATCCACATGGCCACACCACAGTTGTATTATCACACACCTGCCCACCACTGCTCTAGGCCCACTACTCAGCAGGCTCCAACTTACTGGCATCTCTGTTCCACACCATTTTCATGAAACCCAGCCAATCAAGGCACTGTCTGTAACACTAATGATCAGCAAGAGAACAACCAATGGTTCTCCAGTGCCACTTGGTGATTGGGAATTTCAAAAACATCATGGTATTTATCTATCCATTTTTCAAGAATGAAGTAGGAGGCACTCTGGGGTTTCCATTCTTCCAGGAACCATTACATGGGGAGGACTCTCATTTCAATGAAAGCCCTGAAAAACTCTCACAGGCAAGGCTTCCCAAACAGTGGCCAAAAGGTCACATGAAGTCATGCCCATTGAGGTCTACAACGGGAGGTCCATGTGTCTTTTGACTCTTAACTATGGCTGCCAAGTTTTTCAGAATAAAATCATGCGATATCCTTGCTGAGAATTTCAGTTCTCTGTGGAAAGCCACCCTGGGCCTAGATCTCAGGTTTCAAGGGCAACTCTTATGCGTGGCCTGCTAAAATCCCAACACAATTCATGGCAACACTTCTCTGAGGTCAGTTCCAGAACTCAGTCTCTAAGAGGAATCACACCAGAGTTCAAGCCCATGTGGACCCTGTTATCTCTTCCAACCGCCATACAAATGACCACAATTAAAACCAAAACATTCCCACATGTCCCTCATCTTCATCCATATAGACAGTCATTATAAACTCTGGCTGGAGGTTTCCATGAGGGGCGCAGCCAAGACAGTGTCCAAAATATGCACCCTTGCCACTCATTTGTCTAAATTCATGGTGGCCTGGACACCCTTCTTGTGAACCAGGAGTGATCAAAAAAGCCTGCGGTTAATGCTGCTCTGCTTCTCCAATTTGAGGCCTACTGACAGTCAGGTATAGATTCATTATGTGATTTGGCATCATGAGAGAACCCAAGTACTTCTGCAGGACTTTGAAGAACTCATTTGACCCAAAAAAATCCCTATTCTCACTTGATGGAGGTCAGGAACCTATCGGAGGAAGGCAGGAGACTTCATCTACAATGACTGATCTTTTTGCCATTTTGGTTTTGGATGCACACATGGGATCTTCTTTACATCTATCAGGAGCTGAGAATCTTATCCACAGCCTCAAACAGAGCCTAGTGTCTGATTAAGACACATCCTTTTCCAAAGCAATTAAGCAAAGAGCCACAGGTGATGCACATTCATTTCCATTTGAAATCTGTTTCTTCAGGCTTCACAAAGGGGTGGCATGATGCAAAGACCTTCCTGACATTCAAGGCAACAGAACCATAGGTAAGCAAATGGACCAAAGCAGGGTTTCTCCACTGAGACTTTACTGCTCACACTGATATGTGAGTTTTCTGAGATGTTCCCATTCCCTTCAGCTATCAAGAACATGGACATGTCACAGAGCTTGGAGGTGGTACATATCTTGGACAATACATCATGAGCTTATTCTGGAGAGTTGCCAGAATTCAGGAAGAAAACAGGAACTTAGGATGTTAGTAGGTGTTTCCTATCCATAAGGCATACCACGGTCCATTCATCAATTGTGCAGGATAAATGCTGGGAAGCTTTCTACTAGACAAGACACCTCCATTGATGCATTCTCTTTTCTAATGTCGACAACCACGGACACAGTGGATACACAGACATAGAAAGTCGCCTTGTCAAAAGACTTACTAGAAACAGTCGACTCCAAACAAAACCAACCACATTTCCTACCTATTCTCAGAACATGAGACAAAACCGCAAACTCACATCCACAAACAAAGGCAACTCCTTCCCAAAAGTAGGTCTTTGACTATCCGGAGTGTCCTCTTACTGGTGGGCCATACTATGTTCTCCACAAAATGACCTCTCCTGTCTCAGATCTTGTCTCCTTGGCAAACTCTGTGATGCTGTGAGGAGCCAACTGCTAGCCACTACCTGCTATCTCAGGAAAGGCTTCTCTTCAGAGCTCTCCTGGCATTTGGCCATCCTCAAATCAGTAGGTATCAAGAAGGTCTGACTCTGTACTTGGTAAATCCAAACAAGTGAGAGCACTGGGACTGGGACTGGGACTGGCTCTCGGTGCCTGGCTTCTTGCATCAAAATTTCACAGTGTTCCATCACCAAGGAAGTTAGGTAGGTCACTTCCTTCAGGAACTGAATGAGGTCACTGCCTTGGCAACAACTTTGCCCTAACCATTGCTTCCAAGGGTCACATTGGATGGAGGCTGTCCTTACTTCCTTTGACAATTTGACTAGTTTCAATGGTATATCAAAATAGGCACCTGAGAACAGCTCTCCACGCAGGCCTGGTTACGTCCTTCTTCTCTACCTTACAAAGAGAGAGTCTGATGCATACACATTCCTTTTTCCTGTCTAGATTGTTTGCCATTGAAGATGGCTTTTGCTCTCACAGGTCCTTCATAGCTGCTGACATCTTATCCAGGGATTATTTCTGCATCGAACTTTCAGGTTCTCAGCAGTTTGAAGATACCCTACATTCCTGTATTGTAAGACGAACTCTGTCCCTGCTCTTTTGTAATGTTAGATTGAGGCAACCGTGTATGGTTATCGTAAAAAGCAGGTTTGAGTTGGATTAGGAATCATTCTGCAGAATGAATAATGATCTTGGGAACCTGCAATATTTATAGGAATATAGAGATGAAATATACGTATGAAAACAGAAATCTAGGTAAGATTTGAAGCTCAGAAGTGCATTGGGCAACTGATTGCGATACGTAGCTTTGAATTACGTTCTGCATACATGTTTCAGAAAAATCGATATACAATGGCATAGGACCTTGCACCTTGGATGATTGAATGCAGTAGAGAACATCCACTCAAAAAGTGATAGTTGATAGGATCAGGAAGATAGTCAGTATGTTTCGGAAGAAGAGCTAGTATAGGATTTGGACCAAAGTTCATTAGCAATAGTGTTTCCGTTAGAGAGTGAATGTCAATGTCAGCACATGTGAAGGGTCAGTCACAATGTTAAACTTGGGAAAATATGTAGGAAAGTAGATATCAATAGAGACATTAGGAAATCAGTCAAAGAGTATCAAGTGAGTGAAAAAAATTAAACATTTTCAACAGTTTTGAGGTTGAATATATAATCTTATGAAGAAACAAATATGTAGTCACCAATAGGATTGACATTTGAGAGCATTAGGCAACCTGGTCATGGATGTTTTTAGTAATCCATGTTGAGTTTCCCTTTAGGCTTTGGTACAATCATACGTGTGACTTTTGCATTTTGTGTCCAGAATATTACTGTGATAACATGCATATGTAGATCAGGTGACATGAGTATTTCTTCCACCATTTCTGGGAGCAATATTTTAAAAATGTATAAATTAGTATTGGGGGTACAACGAGGTGTACCCTGTGTCTATGAATATAGAGATAATGCATGAATAGACCATAATGTGAATAAATAATATAACTGGTTACACTTTAAATAATGTATTGAATTGATATCAGAAAATGTATAAAAAATCTTTTATTGATATATAATCATTCATTCCAACCAGTTATACATCTTATGATGATATTACAGTGATGGTTTATCATGAAGTCTGTTTCAGTTTTGCTTCAAAACTGATAAAGGAAATCGAAAATAATGTGTTTGGAAAGAAGTCTCATGAAAAGACCAGTCAAGAAACACGGAGGAATGCATGTGTTCTGAAGCAGGAAGTGATTGAAAGTGAAACAAATGCCTGTATATTTGCTAACCTGTGGAGGAAATATATATCCTATGATGTGCATAAACAGAAGAAATTGTAATGTGCCAGTGTTGAATTAAAATGAACATCAATATACACATCATGTCCATTGGAATCTACTTGCTTTGATGATAAACTGTGTCAGTTACTGTAGAAATATTAGGATTTGTAAGCACCATTCACTGAAGTTTGTTCTCAGGACGAGGAAACAAATATGTATTACAGGTGGTTGAATGTTTCTGAGAATAATCTTGTGAAAAGTTGATTATATATCCACATACATGAATATGAATGAATTTAGAGAGTGTTTAATAAGACACATTTTTTTCATATTTTGAAAAATCTAGAGAGTGTATATATATATATATATATATATATATATATATATATATATATATATATATATGTAAAACTCATGGAGAAATATTACAATTAAAATTTGACAAGATTTATAATACATACCCTTGATAAAGCCGAAGGCAAATCCAAGTATATACCATGCCTCCTATGAAAGGCCTGTATTTCTATTCTGTTACGTTTCTTTTTATCCATCATATTAGCATTAGTAGTCAGAGTCTATTAGGGTATGTGTTAGTGTCAGGGATCATTATTTCAAATGAAAATAGAAAAATGAATCTAATGTGTATGCAAATATGTGCTACACAAAAATCTTGCCACTCTCATCCAGAACAATTCCTTGACATTTACTTCGCTCCAAGTAAGACACAATTAGTGGAGAGGAGTTCGAAAACCTGTGATTACATATGTGGAACTGAAAATGTTCAGGAGTTCACAACATTTGAGGTGGTAGAGCAGTTTCCAAAAGTAAGGGAGAGGTTAAACACTCCACAAACTTGGAGCTCTGCTGGCCTAAAGACTCTTTGACAAAATGCCTCTCAGGTTGGGCACATGAAATATATGAAGTTGTCAGGAGATTTAGCTTCCTTTGTTGTGACACCATCAAATGTGGGTCTGCATCTATGTGACCTGGAGGAAATGGTTCCTTATTTTCTAATGAACATGAGACAGCAGTTCTGAATTCTCTTTTTCTTGGTAAACTGTGGCCACTGGGAGTTAAGTTTCTCCCCGTGTGGTCTGTGAAGCCGTTTGGTCATCCTCCATTTTCGTGGTGTTTCTTACTGCTGCACTGGGAGTTTGGAATTGGCTTAATGAAATACAAGGAGTTCAACTGGCACACAATTCTGGAGGGAGCTCTGTCACGTGTGATTGGTCAGGGTCTTCAGGAGAATTTTCGAAACATGGATCTATCCCACATAGCTTTCCCCCTTGACTATAGCAACCGAATTCTGAACATTGCCCTGAATCCTCTCAATATAACAAGATGCCTTTACATATAAGGGTCTGCTGCCTGCACCATGTCAGTCACAAGTATTTTGGAAGCCAATGGCCGATCCACGTGGTCCCACAACAGATATTTATTCACAACCATATAGTCCACTGCTCTAGCCCCAATACTCAGCAGGCTCCAACTTATGACATCTCGGTTCTATACCATTTTCATGACAACCAGTCAATCAAGGAACTGTCTGGTACACTCATGATCAGCAACAGGACATCCAAAGTTTCTCCAGTGCCACCTGGTCATGGGAATATTAAAAATTTCATGGTATTTATGTAGCCATTTTTCAAGGATGATGTTGGAGGCACTGTGGGTTTCAATTCATTCAGGAACCATTAAATGGTGAGTAAGCTCATTTCAATGAAAGCTCTGGAGAACTCTCACAGACAAGGCTTCCCAAAGAGTGGCCAGAAGGTCACATGAAGCCAGGCTCATTGAGGTCTACAATGTGAGGTACATGTGTGTTTTGAGTGTCAACTATGACTTCCAAGTCTTTCAGTAAAAAAAATCATGTGTTATGCTAGCTGAGATTCCCAGTGCTCAGTGGAAAGCCACCCTGGGCCTAGATCTCAGTTTCCAAGGGCTAATCTCATGTGTGGCCTCCTATAATCCCAACACAATTCATGGCAATACTTCTCTCAGGTGAGATCCAGAACTCAGGCTCTAAGGAGTATCAGAGCAGAGTTCAAGCCCTGGTGGACCAAGTCATCTCTTCCAACCGCCACACAAATGACCACAATTAAAACCAAAACACTCCTACATGGCCCTCATCTTCTTCCATAAAGACACTCATCATAACATATGGCTGGAGGTTTCCATGAGAGGCACAGCCCAAGACAGTGTCCAAAATAAGCTCCCTTGCCCCTCATTTGCCTAAAGTCAGGGTGGCTTGGACACCCTTCTTCTGAACCAGGAGTGATCTGTAAGGGTAAAAGAAATTGAAATTAAAGTGTTAAAGTTAAAGTGTAAAAGACCGGGTGTTGTAAAGTTTCTAATCTTCAAGGCCTGGTTTAAAATGTAAAGGACCAGGTATTTTTAAGTTTCCATGCTACACACAAAACCTGAAATTCCTGTAAATTGTAGGACAATTTCTGGACTGCCCAGTAAATATTCCCCCTGACCGCCTGGTTGTTTAATAACCTAGGACCCTGTGTGGCCTACCACATATGCATCGCAGGGCCTAAATCAATCAATTTCAATGTGTACCCCGCTTTAGAATTGACCTATCACTCCCGCCTGACGTGTTCAAGCCAATGAATGAACTAATCATGTTTAGGATTTGTTTCATTTTCCCACAGTGTATGATGATCTGCTAAAGGAGACTTTGATATATGTAAAGTCTCACACTCCCCAAATCGTGTACTTAAGCACTGCTCAACCCCTGCTCGGGGATCTGGGCTGCTCTCCCTTCTTGAGTGAGCACAGAGCACCAGCATGCTGGATTGGATCCTCAATAAATGTCTTTTGCTGTTGCATGAGCCTTGGTCTCATACATGAACATGAATGAAATTAAGGAGTGTATAATAAGACACATATATTTCATATTTTGAATAATCTATAGAGTGTAGATTTTTCACAAAACACATACAGAGATATTAAAAAGTAGCAATATATATGCCAATCAAAATTCATCATGAAATACATATCATACACAGATCCAAAAATCTTTATTTTACTGAACATGGATTTATGTGTAATGTTGTTCAACTAGGAAGCTCACGCAAATGTTGAATTTTCAGTTCCTACAGCATTTAGGAGGAGTGATCTCTTCTCAAAATTTGTAACTGCCTAGTCAGCCACCTTACAATAATGTACGTGTGGTACCAGGTAGGATTCTATTTGTGCATATAAAAATACATGTGCTGAATAGGCAACAGAGAAAGGGAGACAGGAATTCACATATCTGATACTTTTCAAAACACATGGAGAACTATTTCAATTAAAAATTAACCAGATTTTTAACAACTACCCTTTATCATGCAAAAGGCAAGTCCAACTATACACTATGCCTCCTCTGAATTGCTTGTATTTCTATTCTGTTTGGGTTATTTTTCTCCATCATATTAGCATTAGTAGTCAGAGTCTAGTAGGGTATGCTTTAGTGTCATGGATTCAGTAATTCAAATGAAAATAAAGGAAAATGAATCCATTGTTTATGCAAATATGCACTACAAAAAATCTTTCCACTCTCATTCAGAGCAATGCCTTGACATTACCTTCACCCCAAGTAAGACACAATTAGAGGACAAGAGTTAGAAAATCTGTGAATACATATCTGGAATGGAAAATGCTCAGGAGTTCACAAGCTTGGACATTTTAGTGGAGTTTTCAAAATTAAGGGACAGGATAAACAGTCCACAATCATGGAACTCTGCTGGCCTAAAGACTTCTTGAGAAACTGCCTCTGAGGTTGGGCACTTGAAATATATTTTCTTTTCAGGAGCTTTAGCTTCCTTTGTAGTGATACCATCAAAGATGGGTCTTCATTTATCTGACCTGGAGGACATGGTTTCTTATTTTCCAAAGAACATGAGGCAGCAGTGCTCAATCCTACCTTTGAAGGTAAACTGTGGCCACGGAGGGCTAAGTGTCTCCCCGTCTTGACTGTGAAGCCAATTGGTCATCCTACAATTTTCGTGGTGTTTCTTGCTGCTGCACTGGGCTTTTGGTATTTCCTTCATGAAATACAAGGAGTTCAACTGGGACACAGTGCTGGAGCGAGTTCTGACACGTGTGGAGGGTCAGGGTCTACAGGAGAATTCACCAACCAGGCTTCTATCGCACATAACTTGCAACATTGTCCATAGCAAACTGATTCTGAACATTGTCCTGAAACCTTTCCTTATAACAAGATGCCTTTACATATAAGGGTCTGCTAGCTGCACCATGTAAGCCACAAGCCATTTAGAAGTTAATGGCAGACTCACATGGCCCCACCACAGATATTTTATTATACACCTGCACACCACAGCTCTGGGCCCACTTCTCAGCACTCTCCAACTTACTTACATCTCTGTTCTACACAATTTTCGTGAAACCCAGTCAGTCAAGGCACTGTCTGGTACACTCATGATCAGCAACAATACATCCAAATGTTCTCCAGTGCCACCTGGTCAGGTGAATTTCAAGGTATTTATGGAGCAATTTTTCAAGGATGAAGTTGGAGGCACTGTGGGTTTCAATTCATTCAGGAACCATTAAATGTTGAGGAACCTCATTTCAATGAAAGCTCTAGAGAACTCTCACAGGTAAGGCTTACCAAAGAGTGGCCAAAATATACATATATTTCATATTTTGAAAAATCTTGACAGTGTATATCTATATCTATACCTATATCTATATCTACACACACACACACACACACACACAAACACACACAGACATTAAAATCTAGCAATATATATGCCAATCGAAATTCATCATGAAATATATATCATCCACGTATTCAAAAATATTCATTTTACTGAACATGGATTTATGTATAATGTTGTTCAACTAGAAAGCTCACCCATAGGTTGAATTTTCAGTTCCAACAGCGTTTAGGAGGACTGAACTTTTCTCACAATTTGTATCTGCCAAGTCATCCACCTCAGAAGAATATATGTGTGATACAAGGTACAATTCTATATGTGCATATAAAAATATATGTGCTGAATAGGATACAGAGAAATGGGGGAGACAGGAATTCACATATTTGATAAGTTTAAAAATACATGGACAACTCTTTCAACAAAAAAATTGACTAGATTTATAACCCCTACCCTATATAATGGAAAAGGCAATTCCAACGGTACACCATGGCTCCTCTGATGTGTTTGTATTTCTATTCTGTTTGGGTTACTTTTCTCCATCAAGTTAGGATTAGTTGTCAGAGTCTTGTAGGGTATGGGTTAGTGTCAGGGATTCAGTATTTCGAAAGGAAAATTGGAAAATGAATCCAATGTGTATGCAAATATGTGCTACACAAAAATCTTCCGACTCTCATTCAGAACAATGCCTTGACCTTAACTTCGTCCCAAGTAACACATGTAGAGAAGATGAGTAAGAAAATCTGTGAGTACATATCTGGAATTGAATATGCTCAGGAGTTCACAACCTTGCAGGTAGAAGGGGAGTTTCCAAAAGTAAGGGACAATGTAAACACTCCACAAACATGGAGCTCTGCTATCCTAAAGACTTCTGGAAAAGCTGCCTCAGATGTTGGGCTCTTGAAATATATGTTGTTGTCAGGAGCTTTAGCTTCGTTTGTAGTGAGACCATAAAAGCTGGGTCTGCATCTATGTGACCTGGAGTAGATGCTTTCTTATTTACCAATGAAAATGAGGCAGCATTGATGAATTCTCTCTTTCTGGGTCAACTGTGGTCACTTGGGGATCAGTGTCTCCTCATGTGGACTCTGAAGCCATTTGATCATCCTCCAATTTTTGTGATGTTTTTTGCTGCTGCACTGGGAGTTCAGTATTTGCTTCATGAAATACAAGGAATTTAACTGGGACACAGTGCTGGAGGGAATTCTGTCACGTGTGGTGGAACAGGGTCTGCAGGAGAATGCACAAACCAGGCTTCTTTCCAACATAGCTTTCCACCTTGACCATAGCAACCTGATTCTGAACATTGCCCTGAAACTTATCCATATAACAAGAATCATTTACATATAATGGTCTGCTGGATACACCATGTCAGTCACAAGGCATTTGGAAGCCATTGGCAAATCCAGATAGAAGCACCACAGATGTTTTATCTCACACATGCCCACCTTTGCTCTAGGTCCACTATTCAGCAGGCTCCAACTTACTGGCATCTCTGTTCTACATCATTTTCGTGAAACCCAGCCAATCAAGGCACTGTCTGGTACACTCATGATCACCAACAGGATATCCAATGGTTCTCCACTGCCTCCTAGATATGGGAATTTCAAAAATTTAATGGTATTTATCGAGCCCATCTTTCAAGGTTGAAGTTGGAGTCACTGAGTGTTTCATTTAATTCAGTAATCATTAAATGGTGAAGAAGCTCATTTCAATGAAAGCTCTGGAGAACTCTAACTGCTAAGGCTTCTAAAAAAGTGGCCAAAATGCCACATGAAGCCAGGCCCATTGAAGTCTACAATGTTAAGTGCATTTGTGTTTTGACTCTCAACTATGGCTGCCAAGTGTTTCAGAATAAAATTATGTGATACCCTGGCTGAGATTCCCAGTGCTCTGTGGAAAGCCACCCTGGGAATAGACCTCTGTTTCCAATGGCGACTCCCATGTGTGGCCTCCTAATATCCCAACACAATTCATGGCAATACTTCTCTGAGGTCAGTTCCAGGACTCAGTCTCTATGGGGTATCACACCAGAGTTCAAGCCCAGGTGGACCCAGTCATCGCTTCCAACTGCCACACAAATAACCACAGTTAAAACCAAAACACTCCCACATGGCCCTCATCTTCTTCCATATAGACACTCCTCATAATCTCTGGCTGGATGTTTCCATGAGGGGCGCAGCCCAACACAGTGTCCAAATAAGCTCGCTTGCCCATCATTTTCCTAAAGTCAGGGTGGATTGTACACCCTTCCTGTGAACCAGGAGGGATCAAATATGCCTTCCAGTAATACTGCTCTGCTTCTCCAATTTGAGGCCTACTGACTGTCGGTATAGATTTTTTTATGTGATGTGGAGTCATGAGAAAACACAAGCATGAATGCAATTGCCTTTGCAGGGCTTTGAAGAACTCATTTGATTCAAAGGATCCCTATTCTCACTTAATGGTGGTAAGGAACCTAACAGAGGAAGGCGAGAGACTTCATCAACAATGACTGATCTTTTTCCCATTTTGGTTTTGGATGCACACATGGGATCATTCTTTAGATCCATCAGGTGCTGAGAACCTAAGCCACAGCCTAACACAGGGCCAAGAGACTGATTCAGACACATCCATTTCCAAAGCAATTAACAAAGAGCCACAGGTGATGCCCATTTAATTCCATTTTAAAACTGTTTCATTCAGGCTTCACAAACTGTGTCCTGAGGCCAAGACCTTCCTCACATTCAGGGGAAGAGAAGAATTGGTTAGCAAAAGGCCCAAAGCAGAGTTTCTCCACTGAGGCTTTCCTGGTCACACAGATATCTGAGTTTTTTGAGATGCTAGCCATTCCCTTTAGCTATCCACTACATGGCCTTGTCACAGAGCTTGGAGGTGGTACATATCTTGGACACAAAACCATGAGCCTATTCTGGAGAGTGGCCAGATTTAGGAATAAAACAGGAACTTAGGAAATTAGTAGGTGTTTTCCATCCATAAGGGAAGCCACAGTCCATTCATCAATTGGGCAGGATGAATGCTGGGAAGAATTCTACTAAACAGGACACATCCATTGATGAATTCTCTTTTCAAATGTCGACAACCACGGACACAGTGGGATACACAGACATAGAAACACTCACTTTGTGAAACGACTTACTAGGAACAGTCCACTCCAAACCAAACAAACCACCTTTTTTACCTATTCTTAGAACATGAGACAAAACCACAAACTCACACTCACACCCACAAAGGCATCTCCTTCCCCCAAAGAGGTCTGTGACAATCCGGAGTGTCCTCTGACTTGTGGGCCTTATTATGTTCCCTGAAATGTCCTGTCCTGTCTCAGATCTGGTCTCCTTGGCCAAATTTGCGAAGTGGTCAGGAGCCAGCTGTGAGCAACTACCTGCTTTCTCAGGAAAGGCCCCTCTTCTGAGCTCTCCTGAAATTTGGCCATTCTCACATCAGTAGGTACCAAGAAAGACTGACTCTGTTCTTTGTAAATCCAAATAAGTGAGCCCACTGGGAATGGTACTGGGACTGCCTCTGGTTGCCTGGCTTCCTGGATCCCAAGTTCAGAGAGTTCTATCACCAAGGAAGTGAGGAAGGTCACCTCCTTTGTGAACTGAATGAGGTCACTGCTTTGGAAACCACTTTGTCCTAAAATTTGCTTCCAAGGTTCCCATGAGATGGAGGCTGCCCCTATTTCCTGTGATACTTTCACAACTGAGAATTGTATATCAACCATAGGCAGCTGGGAACAGCTGTCCACACTGGCCTGGTTTGGTCCATCTTCTCTACATTAAGAAGAGTGAGGCTGATTCTGACACATCCCTTCATCCTGACCGGGTTGTTTGCCATGGAAGATGACTTTTGCTCTCTCAGTTCCTTCATAGCTGCCTAAATCTTCTCCAGGGATCATTTCTGCATGGAACTTTGAGGTTCTCAGAGGTGGAAGATCCCCTACATTCCTGTATTGGAAGACCAATTCTGTCCCTCCTCTTCTGTAAAGTTAGATTGAGGGAACATTGTATGGTTAAGGTTAATAACAGGTTCCATTTTGGTTAGGAATCATTCTCTGGGATGAATAATGGTATTGGGATTTTGCGATATTTTCAAGAATATATAGGTGAAATATAAGTATGAAAAACGAAATCTAGGTAATTTTTGAAGGACAGAAGGGAATTGGCCCCATGATTGGGATTCTTAGCCTTCAATTATGTTCTGCACAGGTGTCTCAGATAAATTGATATACAGTGGCATAGGATCTTGTCTTTTGGATGATTGAATGTCGAAGAGAACATCTGGTCCAAAAGGGATAGTTGGTGGATTAGGAAGATATTCGGTAGGTTTAGAATGAAGAGTGTGTATAGAATTTGGACCAAAAGATCTTTAGCAATAGGGTTTTGGGTAGAGACTGAAAGTAAATGTCAGCACATGTGAAGAGTCAGTCACAGTGATAAACTGGGGAAAAATACAGGAAATCAGATATCAATAGAGATATTAGGAAATCAGGACAAGTATAAAGTGAGTGATAGGATTAGAAATTTTAAACAGGGTTGAAGTTGAATATGTAATTTCAGGAAGAAACAAATATGTAGTCACCAATAGGATTCACTTTGAGAGTATTAGGCAACCTGAATATGGATTTTTTTTTTTTTAATCCATGCTCACTTTCCATTTAGGATTTGGTACAATCATAAGTGTGACCTTGCTTTTTGTTTCCACAATATTACTGTGATTAATGTATATATAGATCAGATGACATGAGTATTTCTTCCACCATTTCTGGGAGCAATATTTTGAAGACATATAATTTAGTATTGTGGGTACAAATAGGTATATGCTGTGTTATACGAATATAGAGATAATGCATGAATAGACCATACTGTGAATAAATAATATAACTGGTTCAAAATTTAAATAATGGATTGAATTGATATCTGGATATATACTGGAAAACTTATATTGATATTCATACAATCATTCGTACCAGTTATACATCTAATGGTAATATTAGTGTTATGGTTTATCATGAAGTGTCTGTGAGTTTTGCTTCTAAAATGATTTTGGAAATCAAAAATAATGTGCTTGGAAAGAAGTCTCATTAAAACAACAGTCACGAAACCTGGGGGAATACATATGTTCTGAAGCAGGAAGTAATTGAAAGTGAAAAAGAATCCTATAAATTTGTGAATTTGTGAATGAAAAATGTATTCTATTATGTGCAAAAACTGAAGAAATATTAATGTACCAGTTTTGAATAAAAATGAACGTCAAAGTACATATCATGTCCCATAGGAATCTACTTGCATTGATGTTAAACTGAGTCATTTACTGTAGCAATATTAGGATTTGTATGCACCATTCACTGAAGTTAGCTTTCAGTACTAGGAAACAAATATATATTTCAGGTGGATTAATATTCCAGAGAATATTCTTATGAAAAGTTTAATAAAAATCCACATTCATTAACATCAATGAATTTAGGGAGTATATAATAAGACACATACATTTCATATTTTGAAAAATCTGGAGAGTTTATACATATATATATGCACACACACACACACACACACACACACACACACATATACATTAAAATGTAGCAATATAAATGCCAATCGAAATACATCATGAAATATATATCATCCACAAATCCAAAAATCTTCACTTTTCTGAACATCAATTTAAGTATAATGTTGTTCAACTAGGAAGCTCACCCATAGTTTGTTTTGTAAGTTCCAACAGCATTTAGGAGGAGTGATCTCTTCTCACAATTTTATATTTGCCAAGTCAGCAACCTCACAAGTATCTACGTGTGATACCAGCTAGGATTCTATATGTGCATATAAAAATACATGTGCTGAATAGGGTACAGAGAAATGGAGACAGGAATTCTCATATTTGTTAACTTTAAAAACACATGGAGAAGGGAGGGGCAGAGCCGCCAACCGCGCCTGTAAGGTAGGCGGACCTGCGAGCCACCGGTAGAACAGGCCTAGCGGCCCGCAATCGTAAAAAACACATCGCCCTGGTTGGGGGTTGGGCAGAGCCGCTGCGCGCCTGCAAGGAACGCGGACATGCGACCCACAGGGAGAACAGGCCCAGCAACCCGCGGAGGGGCAGAGACACCCCTTGCAACTTCTAGATAGGTGAACCTGTGACCCACCGGCAGAAGAGGCCCACCTGCCTTCAGAGGAGCAGAGCCGGCCCCCGCGCCTGCGAAGTAGGCAGACCTGCGAACACCGACAGACCAGGCGCTAGGCCCCGCCACGGTGCTAGACACATAACCAGGTTTGGGGAGGGGCCGAGCCACTGCCCGTGCCTGGAAAGCAGGTGGACCTCTCACCCTCTGGCAGAACAGACCCAGCAACCTACCAGCCTGGTAGATATATCGCCCCGGTTTAGGGAGGGGCAGAGCTGCCACTCGCGCCTGCAATGTAGACAGCCCTGCAATCCACAGACAGAAGAGGCCCAGCGGCACGCAGAGGGGCAGAGCCGACACCTGCGCCTGCAAGGTAGGTGGACCTGTGACCCACTGGCTGAACAGGACCAGCGCCCGAAGAGGGGTAGAGCAACTGCCCGCTCCTGCAAGGTAGGCGGACAGGCTACCGACCGGCAGAACAGGTCCAGAGGGCTGCTAGTGTGGTAGGCACATTGCCCCAATTGGAGGAGGGGCAGAGCCACCGCCCACACCTGTGAGGGAGACTTTTCATGAATACAATAGCAATATAAACATTTAGGGGTAAAATTCAATAACACAAAAGTTCCACCAAACAGAAAAAAACGCGAACAGTAGGAAAAGACAAGGAAAGAAAGGACCACAAGCAATGCAGGTCAACTCAACATTAGAAGAGGTAATATCTGCAGCAGATGGAATGTCAGATAAAGAATTTAGGATATACTTGCTTCCGATGATCTGAGTCAACAGGGAGACATTAGACAGCAAAATCAGACAATGAAAGATCACTTCAACAATAAATTACATAAACAAATCCAAGAAGCAAAAGATCAACTATACAGGGAGATAGAGGTTATAAAAAAAAACAAACAGAAATCATAGAAATGCAGGAAGCAATAAACCAACTTAAAAACTCAATTGAGAATACTACCAGCAGAGTAGATCACATAGAAGATAGAACATCAGACAATGAAGACAAAGTATTTCAACTTGAAAAGAACATAGACAGCTCAGCAAGACTGTTAAGAAACCATGAGCAGAAAATCCAAGAAATATGGGATAACATGAAGAGACCAAACTTAAGAGTAATTGGGATACAGGAAGGTATACAGGTGCAAAACAAAGGAATGAGCAATCTATTCAATGAAATAATATGAGAAACCTTCCCAGACATGAAGAATGAGACAGAATCCCAAATCATAGAAGCCTACAGGATGCCGAATGTGCAAAATCATAAGAGATAAAGACCTAGACATATTATAATGAAGATGCCAAACATACAGAATAAAGAGAGAATTTTAAAAGCTACAAGAGAAAGGAAGCAGATTACATTTAGGGGTAAACCAATCAGGATAACAGCTGATCTTTCAACACAGACTCTGAAAGCTAGAAGATCCTGGAATAACATTTTTCAAACACTGAAAGAAATTGGGTTCCAACCAAGAATTGTGTATCCAGCGAATTTAAGCTTCAGGATGGAAGATAAAATTAAAACCTTCCATGATAAACAAAAGTTAAAAGAATTTGCAGCTAGAAAACCCTTTCTTCAAAAGATCCTTGGCAAAACATTATAGGAAGACGAAATGGAAAATAACAATGAAAACCAACAGTGGGAGGTAGTACAGTAAAGGGGGGAAAAATAATCAAAGAGGAAAAAAAACATGGTTAGTAACATAAATAAACAAATATGGCTGGAATAACAACCATATCTCAATAGTAACCCTAAATGTTAATGGCTTAAACTCACCAATTAAGAGACACAGGCTAGTAGAATGGATCACGAAAGAAGACCCAACAATTTTCTGCCTGCAGGAGACGCATTTGATAGGAAAAGAGAAACATAGACTGAAGTTGAAAGGTTGGGAGAAAGCATATCACTCATATGGACTTTGGAAACAAGCAGGAGTGTCCATACTCAGATCAAATAAAATAGATGTCAAGCCAAAGTTAAGCAAAACGGATAAAGAGGGACACTACATACTGCTCAAGGGAACCATACACCAACAAGACATAACAATCATAAATATATATGCCCCAAACAATGGTTCAGCTATGTTCATCAAAAAAACTCTTCTCAAGTTCAAGAGTCTGATAGACCACAATACAATAATCATGGGAGACTTCAACACACCTCTCTCACTACTGGACAGATCTTCCAAACAAAAGTTGAATAAGGAAACTATTGAACTGAATAACACAATTAATAACATAGACTTAATAGACATATATAGAATATACCACCCAACATCAAGCAGTTACACTTTTTTCTCAGCAGCACATGGATACCTCTCAAAAATAGATCATACATCATGTCACATGGCAACTCTTAGACAATATAAAGGAGTATAGATAATACCAGGCGTCTTATCTCATCATAATGGAATGAAACTGAAAAATCAACAATAAAAGAAGGAAGGAAACTTCATGCATCACTTGGAGAATGAACAATACGTACTGAATGATCAATGGGTTATAGAAGACATCAAGGAGGAAAATAAAAAATTCTTAGAGATAAATGAAAAAGACAGACGGAACATATCAGAATCTATGGGACACATTGAAAGCAGTTCTAAGAGGAAAATTCATTGCTTGGAGTTCTTTCCTTAAAAAAAGAAAAAAAACAACAACAAATAAATTATCTCATAGTTCATTTCAAGATCCTAGAAAAAAAAGAGCAAAACAACAGCAAAAGAAGTAGAAGGCAAGAAATAATTAAATTCAGAGCTGAAATTAATAAAATCAAAACAAAAGAATCAATTGAAAAATTTGACAATACTAAAAGTTGAAAAATAAATAAAATTGACAGACTCTTAGCCATGTTAACAAAGAGAAGAAGAGAGAGAACTCAAATTACTATCATACTGGATGAAAATGGCAATATCACAACAGACACTTCTGAAATACAGAAGATAATCAGAAATTATTCTGAATCCTTATACACCAATAAATTAGAAGATAGTGAAGGCATTGATAAATTTCTTAAGTCATATGATCTTCCCAGATTGAGTCAGGAGGATATAGACAACCTAAGCAGACCAATATTAATTGAGGAAATAGAAGAAACCATCCAATGACTACCAACTAAGAAAAGAACAGGACCGAATGGGTATACAGCAGAGTTTTTCAAAACCTTTAAGGAGGAACTAATACCAGTACTTTTCAAGATATTTCAGGAAATAGAAAAAGAGAGAGAACTTCCAAATTCATTTTAGGAGGCCAATATCACCCTGATTCATAAAACAGACAAAGACACTTCAAAGAAACAAATCTACAGACCAATATCTCTAATGAACCTAGATGCAAAAATCCTCAATAAAATTCTGGCAAATCAGATACAAAAACATATTTAAAAAATTGTGCAACATGATCAAGTAGGATTTATCCCTGGGATACAAGGCTGGTTCAATATACGGAAATCAATAAATGTTATTCACCACATTAATAGACTTAAAAATAAGAACCATATGATCACCCCAATAGATGCAGAAAAAGTATTCAACAAAGTACAGCATCCCTTTATGTTCAAAACTCTAGAAAAACTAGGGATAACAGGAACATACGTCAATATTGTAAAAGCAATCTATGCTAAGCCTCAGGCTAGTATCATTCTGAATTGTGAAAAAATTGAAAGCATTCCCTCTAAAATCTGGAACAAGACAGGGATGCCTTCTCTCACGACTTCTGTTCAACATAGTTCTCGAAACACTGGCCAGAGAAACTAGACAAATGAAAGAAATTAAAGGCATAAAATTAGGAAAAGAAGAACTTAAATTATCACTATTTGCAGATGACATGACTCTATACCAAGCAGACCCAAAAGGGTCTACAAAGAAACTATTAGAGTTAGTAAATGAATTCAGCAAAATGGCATGATATAAAATCAACAATCATAAATCAAAGGCATTCCTATATATCAGCAACAAATCCTCTGAAATGGAAATGAGGACTACCACTCCATTCAGAATATCCTCAAAATAAAAATAAAATACTTGGGAATCAACGTAACAAAAGATGTGAAAGACTTACACAATGAAAACTACAGAACCCTAAAGAGAGAAATAGAAGAAGATCTTACAAGATTGAAAAATATACCCTGTTCATGGATAGGCAGAATTAACATCATCAAAATGGCGATATTACCAAAAGTTCTCTATAGGTTTAATGCAATGCCAATCAAAATCCCAAGGGCATTTCTTGTAGAAATAGATAAAACAATTATGATATTCATATGGAAAAATACAAAACCCAGTATATCAAAGACAACTCTAAGCAGAAAGTGTGAATCAGGCGGTATAGCGATACAAGTCCTCAAATTATACTACAGAGCAATAGTAACAAAAAGAGCATGGTACTGGTACCAAAACAGGTGGGTGGACCAATGGTACAGAATAGAGGACACAGAAATCAATCCACAAAATTACAGCTATCTTATATTTGATAAAGGAGCTAATAGCATGAAATGAAGGAAGGATAGCATCTTTAAAAAATGGTGCTGGAAAAACTGGAATTCCATATGTAACAAATGAAACTGAATCCCTTTCTCTCTCCATGCACAAAAGTTAACTCAAAATGGATTAAGGAGCTTGATATCAAATCAGAGACACGGCATCTGATGGAAGAAAACTTTGGCTATGATCTACATACTGTGGGGTCGGGCTCCAAATTCCTCAATAGGACACCCATAGCATAAGAGTTAATAACTAGAATCTACAAACTGGACTTACTCAAACTAAATAGATTTTTCTCAGAAAAAGAAACAATAAGAGAGGTAAAAAGGGAGCCTACACCCTGGGAACAAATCTTGACTCCTCACACTTCAGATAGAGCCCTAATATCCAGAGTTATACAAAGAAATCAAAAAAATTAACAATAAGAAAATGAATTACCCAATCAACAAATGGGCCAAGGACCTGAACAGACACTTCTCAGAGGAGGACATACAATCAATCAATAAGTACATCAAAAAATTCTCACCATCTCGAGCATTCACAGAAATGCAAAACAAACCCACCCTAAGATACCATTTCACTGCAGTAAGCTTAGCAGCCATTATGAAGTCAAACGACAACAAGTTCTGGCGAGGATGTGGGGAAAAGGGTACACCTGTACATTGCTGGTGGGACTGCAAATTGGCGCAGCCAATTTGGAAAGCCGTATGGAGATTTCTTGGAAAGCTGGGAATGGAACCACCATTTGACCCAGCAATTCCCCTTCTCGGTCTAATCCCTATAGACCCAAAAAGAGCATGCTACAGGGACACTGATAAATCTATGTTCATAGCAGCACAATTCACAATAGGAAGACTGTGGAACCAACCTAGATGCCCTTCAATAGATGAATGGATTAAAAAAATGTGGCATTTATACACAATGGAGTATTACTCTGCATTAAAAAATGACAAAATCATACAATTTGCAGAGAAATGGATGGCATTAGAACGTATTATGCTACGTGAAGATAGCCAATCACTAAAAAACAAATGCCAAATGTTTTCTTTGATATAAGGAGAGTAACTGAGAACAGAGTTGGAAGGAAGAGCATGAGAAGATGATTAACATTAAACAGGGGTGAGAGGTGGGAGGGAAAAGGAAAGAGAAGCAAAATTGTATGGAAATGGAAGGAATCCCTCATGGTTATACAAAATTAAATACAAGATGAAGTGAGCGGAAAGGGGACGAAAACAAGGGGAAGAAATGAATTACAGCAGATGGGGTACATTGAGAGGATTGGAGGGGAGGGTATGGGAGATAGTAGAGGACAGGAAAGGCAGCAGAATACAACAGACACTAGTATAGCAATATGCAAAACAGTTGATGTGTAACTGATGGGATGCTGCAATCTGTATACGGGGAAAAATGGAAGTTCATAACCTACTTGAATCAAAGTGTGAAATATGACATGTCAAGAACTATGTAATGTTTTGAAGAACAAACAATAAATATCAAAGGAAAAAAACACATGGAGAACTATTTCAATTAAAAATTGACTAGGTTTTTAACACCTACACTTTATCATGCAAAAGGCAAGTCCGACTATACACCATGCCTCTTCAGAACTGCTTGTTTTTCTATTCGGTTTGGGTCATTTTTCTCCATCATATTAGGATTAGTAGTCAGAGTTTTGTAGGGTACGTGTTAGTGTCAGGGATTCAGTTTTTGGAATGGAAAATTGGAAAATGAATCCAATGTGTATACAAATATGTGCTACAGAAAAATCTTCCCACTTTCATCCAGAACAATGCCTTGACGTTACCATCTCCCCAAATAAGAAACAATTAGAGGAGAAGAGTTAGAAAATCTGTAAATACATATCTGGAATGGAAAATATTTAGGAGGTCACAAACTTGGAGGTGGTAGAGGAGTATCCCAAAGTAAGGTACAGGGTAAACACTCCACAAATATTGAGGTGTGCTGGCCTAAAGACTTCTAGAGAAACTTCCTCTGAGGATGGGCACTTGAAATATATGTTGTTTTCAGTAGCTTTAGCTTCCTTTGTAGTGAGATCATCAAAGCTGGGTCTGCATCTATGTGACCTGGAGGACATTATTTCTTGCTTTCCAAAGCACATGAGGCAGCAGTGCTGAATTCTCTCTTTGTATGTAAACTGTGGCCACTGGGGTCTAAGTGTCTCCCCGTGTGGACTGTGAAGCCTTTTGTTCATCCTCCACTTCTCGTGGTGTTTCCTGCTGCAGCACTGGGAGTTTGGTATTTGCCTCACGAAATACAAGGGGTTCAACTGGAACACAGTGCTGGAGGGAGTTTTGTCACTTGTGGTTTTTCAGGGTCTACAAGAGAATGCACCAACCAGGCTTCATTCCCACATAGCTTGCCCCCTTGTCTATAGCAACCTGATTCTGCACATTGCCCTGAAAACTATCAATTTAACAAGACACCTTTACATATAAGTGTCTGGTCACTGCACCATGTCAGTGACAAGCCATTTGGAAATCAATGGCAAATCCACATGGCGCAACCACAGATGATTCATCACACACCTGCACACCACAGCTCAGGGCTCACTACTCAGGAGGGTCCAACTTAATAGCATCTCTGTTGTACACCATTGTCATAAATCCCAGTCAATCAAGGCACTGTCTGGTACACTCATGATCAGTAAAAGTGCATCCAAATGTTCTCCAATACCATCTGGTCATGGGAATTTCAAAAATTTCTTCGTATTTATCTAGCCTCTTGGTAAATCCAAACAAGTGAGCCCACTTGGACTGGGACTGGGACTGGCTCTGGGTGCCTGGCTTCTTGAATCACAAAATTCAGAGATTTCCATCACCAAGGAAGTGAGGTGAGGTCACTTCCTTCAGAAAATGAATGAGGCCACTGTCTTGGCCACCACTTTGTCGTAACAGTTGCTTCCTGGTGTCTCAGGAAAAGGAGGCAGCCTCTATTTCCTGTGACACTTTCACAAGTTTGAATGGTATAGAAACATAGGCACCTGGGAACAGCTCTCCACACATGCCTGGTTTCATACATCATCCCTACATTAAGAAGAGATAGGCTGATTGAGACACATCCTTTCATCCTGATGGGGTGGTTTGCAAAGGAAGATGACTTTTGCTGTTTCAGGTCCTTCATAGCTGCCTACGTCTTCTCCAGGGATCATTTCTGCATGGATTTTGAGGTACTCAGCAGGTGGAAGATCTCCTAACTTCCTGTATTGTAATACTAACTTTGTCCCTGCTCTTCTGTAAAGTGAGATTGAGTGAACAATCTCAGTTTACAGAATGGTTAGGGTTAATAGCATGTTCGATTTGGGTTATGAATCATTTTGCTGGATGAATAATGATATTGGGAACCTGCGATATTTATAAGAATATGGAGGTGAAATATAAGTATGAAAACAGAAATCTAGGTAATATTTGAAGCCCAGAAGGACTTTGGGCCCTTGATTGGGATACATAGCTTAAATTATGTTCTGTGTGACCTTTGCATTTTGTGTCGAGAATATTACTGTGATATTATGTATATGTAGCTAAGGTGACATGAGTATTTCTTCCACCATTTCTGTGAGCAAAATTTTGAGAACTTATAAATTAGTACTGGGGATACTAATAGGTTTACCCTGTTTTGATGAATATAGAGATGATGCATTAATAGACCCTACTGTGAATAAATTATATAACTGGTTCCAAATTTAAATAATGGATTGTATTGATATCTGAAAATATATAGGAAATCTTATATTGATATACATACATTCATTCCAACCAGTTATATATCTAATGGTAATGTTAGGGTTATCATTTATCATGAATAGTGTGTGAGTTTTGCTTCAAAAATGATTATGGAATCGAAAATAATATGTTTAGAAAGAAGTGTAGTAAAAAGACCAGTCAAGAAACATGGAGGAATATATGTCTTCCAAAGGAGGAAGTGATTGAAAGTGAACCAAATGTTTATAAATTTGTGAACTTGTGAATAAATGGATATATCTAATGATGTCCATAAACTGAAGAAATAATTACGTACCAGGTTTGAATAAAAATGAACTTTAACAAACACAATAGAAACATTAGGAATTCTGGAAAAGTATAGTTCACAGTGAAAGGTTAATAAAATAAGTACTTGTCACTTCCTGTTTTTCTGTATGCTTAACAAAACACTGTTGAAATCTTGAGAACTTTTTGATAGTCTTATTCCCAGAATGTGCTGTCCAAAACTGCCAAACTGCAGAATGTACTCCCTCAACCGGTTGCACACAAACCGCTCACTCGCCCGGACCCATCAATAAACTTCCCCCCCTGCCCTCTCCTAGGAAAATATATAAGCTCTGCTTAAGCTGTTCTCAAGGCTCTCTGCTCTATTCAAGTGAGCTCTGAGCCCCAGCATGCTGGACCCCCAATAAACCCTTTGCTTTGCATGAGACAGTCTCTTGGTGGTCTCTTCACCCGATTGTCACCAGACCTTTACATATGGAGGTTCCACCGAGATCCGGCAGCCGTGGACAAGCGACCCCAACGAACTCCTCTCGGGGTAAGTAAGGTGCCTCTTTCTGGTTTCAGGTTTCAGGTCAGGGCTTGGCAAAATGGATGTTGATGAAGAGCGTGAGCTCTCTCCGATGGTGGCTGACAGTCATGTCACAGAGCCACAGGCCAAGTCCCTGGGGGACGTCATAGAGGACTCAGAAAATCGAGGAACAATAGTCTCCATGACTCAGTGATATTTTGTTTCAGATTCGGTATTGCCAACCCATCGGGTTTTTCCAACTACTCAGTCCTGGTCTCAGTGTTGGACTTCCATATCCTGTCTTTATTGTCTTGTCTTGTCTGTGTCATGTGTTGTTGCTTTTACTGTTTGTGTATCTTTCATTATGGGACAGAGCACTTCAATGCCTCTGTCTCTGACCCTTGTTCACTGCAACAAAATTTGCTTAAGGGATCAGAATCTTTCTTTTTCAGTAAAATGCTGGACCTGGCAGACTCTCTGTGCCTCAGAATGGCTCACCTTTGGATTTGGATGGACCCTAGAAGGATCTTTCTACTTCCCACTAATTTAAAAAGTTAGAGATATTGTCTTTCAGCCAGAGCCACATAGATACCTGTGAAGACAGATGGACACTGCCTACCAACCCGGTGACGAGGGGAATCAACATCAAAATCAAGAAAGAGACTTTGTCTACATTAGACGACATCAGGTGTCATCCCTGGAACCCTGCTGGAAGGGACCATAGCAGGTGCTACTTATAACACCTACAGCAGTAAAGGTAGACAGAATCACTTCCTGGATCCATACCTCTCATCTCAAGCCTGTGCCCTGTCCAGACTCGGGCTGGAAACTGTAAAAGACTGGTAACACTTTCAAATTGTGTATTTGCCATGTGGATAAGGCAATAGACTCTCCCCTTGACCACCAGTAGTCCTAACCCTCATCAGCCCATTCAGCAGCGATGGCTGATCACAAATCTTACTGGACAAGAAGTATGGTCTATCTCGCATACAGCCCACTTAGGGACATGGTCGCCATCTCTCCACAGAAACATTTGTCAGCTGGCTATAGGTCTTTTCCATTGGGATATCCCTGAGGAAGTGGATCCCACTAAAATTCCATTAAATCCCTTCTCTACCATAGATAATGGAAACAAATATTATGGATGTAGGGACACGCGAGCCAGATGCAGGTTGGCTAGCCTAGATTACTATGTTTGCCCTGCGGACTATCAAAGCCACAAACAGTCAAGGCTGTGTTGGGGGAAAGCCGGCTTCTTCTGTAAGTCATGAGGATGTGAGCATACAGGGACTGCTTGATGGAACCCAAACTCCTCATCAAATTCTGTACACAACATTGGCCATATTACCAATTAGATAACCAAAATTGATGGCCCCCAGAGGGGTCTCTGGATCCTCAAATTCTGCGTGACCTTTTTAACTTCTGCAAGTGCTGAAAAGGGTAAAAGGAGATTCCCCTATGTGGAGGCCTTTTCCCTCCTTTGCTCACATCCTGAACTATGCTTCTCCAATAGATCCTCACCCTCAGCCTTCTGCTCCAGACTCTCTGCTCTTACTCTCACCTATGCAACCTGATTTCTCCCCTCCAATTACTAGATCAAAAACCCAAACCTCCGCCTGTTCTAAGACCGTTGCCCCCTTCTTGAGGTAGCAGGTACTGAGGTACACCTCAACCTACTCACTCCTCTCTTCTCCTGTCATTGCCCACACTGGGTCCCACTACCTAACACAAAGGTCCTCTTACTACCTAACACAAAGCCCAAACCAGCTGAGAAGAGCCCTCACACCCTTATCCAAGATGCAATGTAAATGGCCTTTAAAGTTGCTTTTTCATCACTGAAAACATGTTACTAAGTATTTAAAGTCCCTCAAATGCTTTTTGGGATACTAACTCCCATCTTACCCTCTGCTGTACCTGTTGTACTGCTCAAGATTTGTTCCTAGAAAAATCCAAAACCCCTTTTCCATTATTCTTTTACATTTCTCCTACCTCATTCTCAGATCCACGGAACTGCTCACAGCCATGCCTTCCCCGTCTTCCCCCTCTGTACCAGGCCCACAGAAAAGTCTTAACTGACCTTCTCCAGAAATCTCCAACATAGCTGAATTTAGGAATTTCAGCAAAAGAGTCCCAATAAAAGATTTCTAAGTAGATAAAATTCCACTTTTCGTGTTTCCCTATTCTACTTGGCCACTGGCTAAAAAAATCTGCAATCCTAAGCTAGACACCCCCATACTAATTTTTCACAAAATATGTGAACAAGGCCTTGGCCTTGAGCTGAGGCTTCACATAGATGGCTACATTTGTAAGATAAAGGAGTTACCAACTGGGCTCCATGGTAACAGTTGGCAGGGGGAAAAATAAAGGAAATATAAAGCTCTCCCTCACCCAGGTGTCCTTGGAAGGTTAACTTTCCCAGAACAGAGGAAAAAAAAAGAAGACAAACGGCTTCTTGTGAACTTCTTAAGACTGTGAACTTCTGAGCCCCTTCCCTTATATGTTGGGTACAAAATTCTGAAACTACCTAAACTTGGGATTCCGGGGATTTAATTGATTACAACAGAAGTAATGCCCTCTGAATATGGTTGCAAACAAATAGGACTGTTTTCCTGTCTTTGGTACTATCTTAGGTGCCTTGCCTTGTCCATCCCTACAACAGTATAATTCTATATACTTAAAACATTGTTTATGTTTTCATGAAGTGGTCAAAAGATGTGATTAATTGTGTAGTTGTGCAAATGTTTCCCAGAGTGCTCTATCATGACACAGGTTCATTTGAAGATCAAATAGGGGGGCATAAAACCTGGTTCCACTGGGAACATATATCCCTCACTTTCGCCATCCTATTAGGAATACATGTTGCTGCAGGGGTGGGCACAAGAACCACTGCCTTGGTCCATGGGACAAAACAAATGACCCAAATAGAAGCAGCAATAGGCCAAAACTTAAAGATATTAGAAACCTCCATCACAGCATTGCAGGAATCTTTAACCTATCTCTCTGAAGTTGTTTTACAGAACAGTCGAGGATTGGAATTTCTCTTCATGAGAGAAGAGGGCCTTTGTTTTGCATTGATGGAAGAATGTTGTTTTTATGCCAACCATACTGGAGTTGTAAAAAAATCTATGAGTAAATTAAAATGACGACTTGAAGAGCGTCAACGAGAGAGAGAGGCCCAAAAAGGGTGGTTTGAATCTTGGTTCACAAAGTCCCCCTGGTTAACTACGCATTTATCAACCCTGGCGGGTCCAATAATAATCCTCACATTATTGCTAACTATAAAACCCTGCTTGCTCAACCATGTAATTTATTTTCTCCAGGCTCAAATTGGACAAGTTAAACTAATGGTAATACCCCACTAGCAGATATGGAATGTGACACCACCCAATGATCATATTTATGATTAAAAGTAGCCAGAAAAAGAAGTGTCGAATGAAAGGTTAATAAAATATGTAGTTGTCACTTCCTGTTTTTCTGTACACTTAACAAAACACTGTTGAAATCTTGAGAAATTTTTGCCAATCTTGTTCCCAGAATGTGCTGTCCACAACTGCCAAACTGCAGAATGTACTCCACCACCAGGTTGCATGCAAACTGAACACTCGCCCTGACACATCAATTAACTTCCCTCCCTGCACTCGCAAGGAAAAGTTTATAACATCTGCTTAAGCTGTTCTCAGGGCTCTCTACTCTTTTCAAGTGAACTCTGAGCCCCAGCATGCTGGAGCCCCAATAAACCCTTTGCTGTTACATGAGATAGACACTTGGTGGTCTCTTCTTCCGACGCTCGCCCCACCGTTACTTGGATGATTGAATGTAGAATAGAACATCCAGTCAAAAAGGGATAGTCGGTAGGATTAGGAATATAGTCCGTAGGTTTAGGAAGAAGAGTGAGTATAGGATTTGGACCAAAAGTTCTTTAGCAATAGGTTTTCGGTTAGAGAGTGAATGTAAATGTCAGCACATGTGAAGAATGAGTCACAATGATGAAATGCGGAAAATATGTAGGAAAGCAGATATCAATAGAGACATTAGGAAATCAGGCAAAGTACAAAGTGAGTGATAGGATTAGACATTATCAACAGGGTTGAGTTTCAATATATAATCTTAGGAAGAAACAAATATGTAGTCACCAATAAGATTGACATTTGAGAGCATTAGGCAACCTGGACATGGATGATTTTAGTAATCCATGTTCACTTTCCATTTAGGCTTTTGGGAGAATCCTAAGTGTGACCTTTGCATTTTGTGTCCAGAATACTACTGTGATAAAATGTATGTATAAATCAGTTGACATGAGTATTTCTTCCACCATTTCTGGGAGCAATATTTTGAAGATATACAAATTATTATTGGGCGTACACAGAGGTGTACCCTGTGTCTATGAATATAGAAGTAATGCATGAATTGACAATACTGTGAATAAATAATATAACTGATTCCACTTTAAATAATGGATTGATAGAATTGATATTTAAAAATATATAAGAAATCTTATATTTATATAGAATCATTCATTCCAATGAGTTATACATCTAATGGTAATATTAGGGTTATATTTTATCATGAAAGGTGTGTGAGTTCTGCTTCAAAAGTGAGTATGGAAATGGAAAATAATGTGTTTGGAAAGAAGTCTCATGAAAAGACCAGTCAAGAAACATAGAGGAATGCATGTGTTCTGAAGTAGGAAGTAATTGAAAGTGACAAAAATGCAAATAATTTTGCTAACTTGTGGGTAAAATATAAGTATGGAAAAAGAAATCTAGGTATGATTTGAAGCCCAGAAGGGCATTTGCCCCTTGAGTGGTTTAATTAGCTTTGACTTATGTACTGCACATATGTCTCAGATAAAGCGATATACAATGGAACAGGAATTTGCACCTTGGATGATTGAATAACGAAGAGAACATCCAGTCAAAAAGGATTTGTCGCTAGGATTAGGAAGATAGTCAGTAGGTTTAGGAAGAAGATTGAGTATAGGATTTGGACCAAAAGTTCTTTAGCAATAGGGTGTCGGGTAGAGATTGAATATATACGTCAGCACATGTGAAAAGTCAGTCACAATGATGAACTGGGGAAAATAGTAGGAAAGCAGATATCAATAGAGATTAAGAAATCAGGCAAATTATAAAATGAGTCATAGGTTTAGACATTCTCAACAGGGTTGAGATTGAAAATGTAATCTTCAGAAGAAACACATATGTAGTCACCAATATGATTGACATTTGAGAGCATTAGGCAACCTGGACATGGATTAGTTTAGTAATCCATGTTCACTTTCCATTTATGCTTTTGGGAGAATCCTAAGTGTGACCTTTGCATTTTGTGTCCAGAATACTACTGTGATAAAATGTATGTATAAATCAGTTGACATGAGTATTTCTTCCACCATTTCTGGGAGCAATATTTTGAAGATATACAAATTATTATTGGGCGTACACAGAGGTGTACCCTGTGTCTATCAATATAGAGATAATGCATGAATAGACCATACTGTGAATAAATAATATTACTGGTTCCACTTTACATAATGGATTAAATTGATATCTGAAAGTATACATGAAATCTTATATTGAAATACAATCATTCATTCCAACCAGTTTTATATCTAATGATAATATTAGGGTTATGGTTTATCATGATGGTTGTGTGAGTTTTGCTTCAAAATTGATAATGGAAATCGAAAATAATGTGTTTATAAAGAAGTCTCTTAAAATGAGCAGTCAAGAAACATGGAGTAATCCATGTGTTCTGAAGCAGGAAGTGATGGAAAGTAAAACAAATGCGTATAAATTTGCTAAATTGTGGATGAAATATACATCCTATCATGTGCATAAACTGGAGAAATAGTAATGTACCAGTTTTGAATGAAAATGAACGTCAAAATACACATTATATCCCATAGGAATCTTCATGCATTGATGTTAAACTGGGTCAGTTACTGTAGAAATATTTGATTTTTTTTGGTGTCATAATACACTTTATTTTAGCACTAGCATGCCACAGAATGTAGAGGAAAGAGCAATAGATTTTCAGTTATAGCACTAATAATCTAACATTTAATGACTATTTTGGGGAGTCTAGAAATTGCATAAGGCTATGTAACATAATTGTTTTTTATTTAAAATTCATAAAAACTTGGAATTTTGGTAATATTTCTCCTTTTTCATTTTTTATTTTTTCAGTTGTTCATAGACCTTCATTTTATTTATTTGTATGTGGTGATGAGAATATAACCCAGTGCCTCACACATGCTAGACAAGCATGTTAACACTGAGCCAGAAACCCAGCTCCTCCACTTTATCTTATCATCAAACACTCCTCACCCTCTTCATTACTCACTTTCTTAATCGTTTTCCCCCTTCTCTCTATTCTTTTTCACTTTCCCTCCTTATGTATTTTTCTCTCATGTCATTACAAACACTAGTATGCTATGAAATTTACATTTAAAACTGATTTTATAGTCATTCTTTTTTCTTGAGAAAATTTAAAAATTATAATCACCTGATAGATATATTACAATACATTTATTATACATATGCATCTATATTCATTCACATGTATTACATATATATATACATTTATATTTAAAATTACTTTGATTAGCCTGTTAGAAATAATATATACCAAGTCTTTCTTAATTTTCAAGTCTTCCAGAATTAACATCTTACAGTGAAAATCAAATAAACATGTTTAAGTTAACAGGTATCATTCTTATTTATGAATACTGATAATTTAAGGTTTTATATCATATTAAGTTGTAATATGGCATATTAACTCTTATGAATTAGAGAAATTTTTTTTTGAACAACCTATTATTTAAGGACCATATGCACTGACATTTCAAATGGCCTTCTTGTGATTTCAATTTCTATCAATTGTGTGTTAATTAAAAAATACTTATTTTAGTAATTTTCATATTCATAATTGATATAAAGTCAATTGTTTAATCCTTTTTGTAAGTAGTTACTTATTACAGTAGGGGCAGTATTAATAATTTTAAATCTTGATAAGAAAAATGGTACAAAGATATTTTCAGGCAAAATTAAGAATAATTGCGATCTCTAAATGTTTGATTACTGATACATATAATACAGAGCTTTTGATGAGTCTCTTTCCCAGTAAAACATAAAATGCAAAGATACAGTTGGGTATGTATGTCCAAATAAAGATAAGAAAAAATACACATTATCAGTTAGAAACTATTAAATAAAAGATGAAAAGAACAATCCAACACATTGTACCAACTTGTCAGTTGAGTTAGTATTCTGGAAGAATAGCCTAAGACTAGAACTGGTCCATGACAAAATATTCACTAAAAAATGAAATATGAAAAATATAGGAAATACTATGAATTTTTCAGGAGGGTAGGTGGATTAACCTTTAATCTCAATTATGTGCATTTTTAAAACCAGTTTTCTGGTACAATAAATTTGTGATAGATACAACTAAACAAAACAACGTTTCTGCTTAGCAAAATGAATGCATCTCAACACTTTTTTAGCTGATATCTTCCCACTCAATTTTAAACCTTTATTTATTTATTTTTTATTGGTTGTTCAAAACATTACAAAGCTCATGGTATATCATCTTTCATACATTTGACTCAATTGGGTTATGAACTCCCAATTTTCCCCAAATACGAGTTGCAGAATCACAATGGTTACACATTCATATTTTTACAAAATGTCATATAAGTGACTGTTGTATTGTGCTACATTTCCTATCCCCTACTATCTTCCCTCCCCTCCCCTCCCATCTTCCCTCTCTACCTCATCTTCTGTTTTTCACTTCTCTCCCTATTCCACCCCCCTTTCCCCTCACTACCTATTATATGTAATTTTGTGTAACATTGAGGGTCTCCTACCATTTCCATATGGTTTCCATTCTCTCTCACTTTTGCTTTCCTCTCTCGTCTTTGATTAATGTTAATCTTTTCCTCAAGTTCTTTCTCCCTGTTCTATTCTTAGTTGCTCTCTTTATATCAAAGAAGATATTTGACTTTTGTTTTTTAAAGAGTGGCTACCTTCTCTTAGCATAATCTGCTCTAATGCCATCCATTTCCCTACAAATTCTATGATTTTGTCATTTTTTAGTGCTGCATAATACTCCATTGTGTATAGATGCCACATTTTTTTTTATCCATTCATATATTGAAGGGCATCTAGTTTGTTTCCACAGTCTACCTATTTTGAATTGTGCCACCATGATCATTGATGTGGCAGTATCCCTATAGTACGCTCTTTTAAGATCCTCAGGGAATAGTCTGAGAAGGGCAAAAGCTGGTTCAAAGGGTGGATCCATTCCCAGTTTTCCCAGGAATCTCCATTCTGCTTTCAAAGTTTGCTTCACCAATTTGCAGTCCCACCAGCAGTGTACAAGTGTACCCTTTTCCCCACATCCTCTTCAACACTTGTTGTTCTGTGACTTCATAATAGCTGCAAATCTTACTGGAGTGAGATGGTATCTTAGGGTGGTTTTGATTTGCATTTCTCTGACTGCTAGAGATGGTGAGCATTTTTTCATGTACTTGTTGATGGATTGTATGTCTTCCTCTGTGAAGTGTCTGTTCAGTTCCTAGTCCCATTTGTTGATTACATTATTTGTTATCTTATTGTTTAATTTTTTGAGTTCTTTGTATATTCTGGATATTAGGGCTCTATCTGAAGTGTGAGGGGTAAAAATTTGTTCCCAGGATGTAGGCTCTCTATTTACCTCTCTTATTGTTTCTCTTGCTGAGAAAAAACTTTATAGTTTAAGTAAGTCCAATTTGTTTATTCTTGTTATTAACTCTTGGGCTATGGGAGTCTTATTATGGAATTTGGAGCCTGACCCCACAGTATGAAGATCGTAACCAACTTTTTTTCTATCAGACGCAGTGTCTCTGATTTTATATCTATCTTCTTGATCCATTTTGAGTTAACCTTTGTGCATGGCAAGAGAAAGAAATTCAGTTTCATTTATTTGCATATGGATTTCCAATTTTCCCAGCACCATTTGTTGAAGAGGCTATTCTTTCTCCATTGCATGCTTTTAGCCCCTTTATCAAATATAAGAAAGTTGTAATTTTGTGGATTGGTTTCTGTGTCCTCTATTCTGTACCATTGGTCCACCTGCCTGTTTTGGTACCAGTACCACACTGTGTTTGGTACTATTGCTTTGTAGTACAGTTTGAACTCTGATATCGCTATAACTCCAGATTCACACTTACTGCTTAGAGTTGCTTTCGCTATTCTGGGTCTTTTGTTTTTCCATAAGAATTTCAGATTGCTTTATCTTTTTCTACAAGAAATGCTGTTGGGATTTTGATTGGCATCACTTTAAACCTGTAGAGAACTTTGGGTAATATTGCCATTTTGATAATGTTTTTTCTGCCTATCCATGTACAGGGTTCATTTTTCCATCTTCTAAGATCTTCTTTTATCTCTCTCTTTAGAGTTCTGTAGTTTTCATTATATAAATCTTTCACCTCTTTTGTTAGGTTGATTCCCAAGTATTTTATTTTATTTGAGGATATTGTGAATGGAGTGGTTTTCCTCATTTCCATTTCAGAAGTTTTGTTGCTGATATACAAAAATGCCTTTGATTTATGTGTGTTGATTTTATATCCTGCCACTTTGATGAATTCATTTATTTACTCAAGCCGTTTCTTTGTAGACCCTTTTGGGTCTGTTAAATATATTATCATGTCATCTACAAATAGCGATAATTTAAATTCTTCCTTTCCTATTTTTATGCCTTTATTTTCTTTTGTCTGTCTAATTGCTCTGGCTAGTATTTCTAGAACTTAATTGAATAGAAGTGGTGATAGAGGGCATCCCTGTCTTGTTCCAGATTTTAGAGGGAATTTCTTCAGCTTTTCTCTATTTAGGATGATGCTAGCCTGATTTTTAGCATATATAGCTTTTACCATGTTGAGGTAAGTTCCTTTTATCCCTAGTTTTTATAGTGTTTTGAACATAAAGGGATGCTGTAGTTTGTCGAATGCTTTTTCTGCATCAATGGAGATGATCATATGGTTCTTGTCTTTAAGTCTATTGATGTGGTGGATTACATTTATTGATTTCCATATATTGAACCAGCCTTGCATCGCAGGGATGAATCCTACTTGATCATGAAGCACAATTTTTTTGATATGCTTCTGTATTCGATTCACCAGGATTTTATTGAGAATTTTTGCATCCAAGTTCATTAGAGATATTGTTCTGTAGTTTTCTTTCTTTAAAGTGTCTTTGTCTGGTTTCGGGATCAGGGTGATGTTGGCCTCATAGAATGAATTTGGAAGAGCTCTTTCTTTTTGTTTTTCTTGAAATAGCTTGAATAATATTGGTATTAGTTCTTCTTTGAAGGTTTTGTAGAACTCCGCTGTATACCCATCGAGTCCAGGGTTTTTTTTGGTTGGCAGTCCTTTGATGGTTCTTCTATTTCTTCCTTTGTTATTGGTCTGTTTAAATTGTGTGTGTCTTCCTGACTCAATCTGGGCAGATCGTATGACTTAAGAAATTTATCAATACCTTCACTATCTTAAATTTTATTGGAATATAGTGTTTCACAATACTTTCTAACTATCTTCTTTATTTCTGTAGTGTCTGTTGTGATATTGCCTTTTTCATCCCGTATTTTAGTAATTTGAGTTCTCTCTCTTCTTCTGTTCATTAGTATGGCTAAGGGCCTGTCGATCTTATTTATTTTTTCAAAAAACCAACTTTTAGTTTTATCAATTTTTTTCAATGTTTTTCTTTGTTTCAATTTTGTTGATTTCTTCTCTAAATTTGATTATTTCTTGTCTTCTACTACATTTGCTGTTGTTTTGCTCTTCCTTTTCTAGGTTTTTGAGGTGTAGCATGAGTTCATTTATTTGCTGGTTTTTCTTTTTTTGAGGAAAGAACTCCAATAAATGAATTTCCCTCTTAAAACTGCTTTCACTGAGTCCCATAGATTCCGGTACATTGTGTCTGTATTGTCATTTGTCTCTAAGAATTTTTTTTATCTCCTCCTTTATGTCTTCTTTTACCCATTGATCATTCAGTAGCATGTTGTTCATTTTCCATGTGATGCAGGATTTTTCCTTCCTTCTTTTATCATTGATTTCCCGTTTCATTCCATTATGATCAGATATGGTGCATGGTATTATTTCCATGCCTTTATATTTACTAAGAATTGCCCTATGGCATAATATATGGTCTATCTTTGAGTAGGATCAATGTGCTGCTACTGAGAAGAACGTGTATCCACTTGATGATGGTTGATATATTCTATATATGTCTGTTAAGTCTAGGTTATCGATTGTGCTGTTGAGTTCTATAGTTTCTTTATTCAGTTTCTCTCTAGAGGATCTGTCCAATGCCAAGAGTTGTGTGTTGAATTCACCCATAATTATTGTGTTGTAGTCTATGTGACTCTTGAACTTGAGTTGAGTTTGTTTTATGAACGTTGCAATTCCATTGCTTGGTGCATACAAATTGATAATTGTTAGTCTTGTTGGTGGATGGTTCCTTCTAAAAGAATATAGTGTTCTTCTTTATCCCTTTGATTTACTTAGGTTTGAAGTTGATTTTATTCCATATGAGTATGGCCACTCCTTCTTGCTTCCGAGGGCCATGTGAGTGGTATGATTTTTCCCAAACTTTTACCTTCAGCCTGTGTATGTCTTTTCCTATCATATGGGTCTCCTGAAGACAACATATTGTTGGATTTTTTTTTTTCCACGTTACTAGCCCATGTCTCTTGATTGGTGAGTTTTGGCCATTAACATTTAAGGTTACAATTGAAATATGATTTGTACTTCCAGTCATGTTTATTTATTTATTATTTTTTAGTTTGGCTAGTTTTTACTTTTTTGGTTATTTTCCTCCCCCTTTACTGAAATACATCCTGCTGTTAGTTTTGGGCACTATTTTTCAATTCTTCTTCTTGTAGTATTTTGCTCAAAATGCTTTGCAGTGCTGGTTTTCTGGCTGCATATTCTTTTAGCTTTTGTTTATCATGAAAGACTTTAATTTCATTTTCAAATCTGAAGCTTAATTTTGCTGGGTACAGTGTTCTTGGTTGGAATCCATTATTTTTCAGCATTTGAAATACATTGTTCTAGGATCTTCTCTCTTTCAAAGTCTGTGATGAAAAATCAGTCGTTAACCTAATTGGTTTACCCCTGTATGTAATCTGCCTCCTTTCTCTTATAAGTGTTTAATATTGTCTCCTTGTTCTGTATGTTGGCTATCTTCATAATTATATGTCTTGGATTTGGTCTATTATATTTTTGAATGTTTGGGGTCCTGTAGGCTTCCAGGATTTGGCAATCCAATCCATCTTTCATCTCTGGGATGTTTTCTAGAATTATTTCATTTAATATGTTGTCCATTCCTTTGGTTTGAATCTCTATGCCTTCTTCTATCCTGATGACTCTCAAGTTTTTTTTTTTTTGACATCCCTTATCTCTTGAATAGATTTAAGCATCTTTTCTGTGTTGACTATATTCTTTTCAAGTTGATAAACTTTGTCTTCATTTTCTGATTTTCTGACTTCTACTTGATCTACTCTATTTGTAATATTCTTGTTTGAGTTTTTAATTTGGTTTATAGTTTCCTGCATTTCTAGAATTACTGTTTGAATTTTTTTAAGATCTCTATTTTTTGGTAAAGCTCATTTTTTGCCATTTGAATTTGTTTGTTTAATTCATTTTCAAAATATACTTTTATTCCTTGGACTTGCTGCCTCATGTCTTCTCTATTTCTTTCCATCTGAGTTCAGTATGCCTTGATTTCTTTCCCTATCCCTGTTTCTGGTGCTTCTAGGTCCTCCTGTAGAATTAAGTTGTCCTGCATTGTTTGTACTCCTTTTATTCCATTGTTTTTTCATGATGTTCGCGTTACTTTCCAGCTCTATTTGATTGCTGTGTTTCTGCTTTATTCTAGAGATTTGTTTTGGTGTTGTATGTCTCTGTTGTCTCTCCTTTGTGTTGGTAGACTATGCATGCTAAAGTGGATTCCGCTTGGAAGAAATTCCGAAGGCCGAGCTCCAGTGACGTCACCTCTCTGTTTTGGCAGGCCCAAGGCTCCTTGCTGAGGTGTCCGTATAGGGTGGTGGGACTGTACTGTCACTTGTTGGTTTCAGCTCCGGGTCACTGGCGGGCAGGCGGTCTCCAGCTGCCCAGTCACTTGTGCAGCAGGTGGGCTGTCACTGGCGGGCGGGCGATCTCTAGCCACCCAGTGGTGCGGTCGGTCGCCGGCGGCAGGGCATTCCCAAGCCGCCTAGTCACGCGGGCAGCGGGTGGACTGTCGCCTGTGGGCCTGCAGTCTCCCGCTGCCCAGTCACAAGGGCCTGGCCTGTAGTCCTCTGGTTTCTCCTGCTAGTCCTGGTTTTTCCTGCAAGACCAGATTTCCCCTGAGTGATGGCTCTCGGCAGTTCAAACTGTACTCTGGGCCTGCCATTTGTTGGTTGTGGAGGGTGTCTATTGGGAAGCCAGACACTCTATTGTTTTGATTTTTTCCACTTGCCCCTCCCCCAGCACTGGTTAGACAGGTTTCATTTTCACAGTTGATGAGAGGGGGAGTTGAAGGTCAGTTGCCTCTTGTTTTCCCCCATCTTTATGCAGGCTCACTCTGATAATCTCTCCCCCGGAAATCCTAGGAGAGATTTTATGCGAATTCCCCGATATATGGGAGATGAGCTGAATAACACACTCCTGTTTTATTGGTGTAATCTGTAGGAGAGTGGCTGTGGTTACTTCAGCTCTCCAAGATGATGGCCATTGGTTTTCTTGGAAGAGTTTCCATTGTGGGAGATAGAACTGTACCGCTTCCTTCCCTGTCTGAAATCCTGAACTCAGCTCAGGGCTCAGTGGGGGCTCTACCGGCAGGATTCCACAGAATCCTCATCAACGTTTCTCCCTGCTTATTGGACCCATCTCGGTGGTGCCGCACCATCTTTAGCCACTGGGTGGGCCGCGTGGATCAGTCAAATGGGATCTCGGGTCGCACATTTGGCTCGTGTTTGCGACTCAATTACCGGACCATGGTGCTAGAAATCCTTCTTCTAGGTTTTGGTGCACCCCCATTTTGCTGTAATTTCCTAACAAGATAGTTTTTTTGTCACTCTAACTCGTTATTCACCTGTGCAGTGGTGCAGTACACTTGGTGTGATGCACTCTATTCGTGGCCATCTTGCAATGACGAAATATTATGATTTGTATGCACCATTTACTGAAGTCAGTTTTCAGTTTTAGAAAACAAATATGAATTTCAGGTGTATGAATATTTCGGAGAATAATCTTGTGAAAAGTTGATTATAAATCCACATACATGAATATGAATGATTTTAGGGAGTGTATAATAAGACACATATATTTTATATTTTGAAAAATCTGGAGAGATATATATATATATATATATATATATATATATATATATATATATACACACACACACACACACACACACACACACACACAGACATTAAAAAGAAGCAGTATATATGCCAATCGAAATTCATCATGAAATATATATCTTCCACATATCCAAAAATATACATTTTACTAAAAATGGATTTATGTATAATGTTGTTCAACTTGGAAGCTCATACTTAGGTTGAATTTTGAGTTCCAACAGCGTTTAGGAGGAGTGATCTCTTCTCACAATTTGTATGTGGGAAGTCACCCACCTCAGAAGAAGGTACGTGTGATACCAGGTAGGATTCTATATGTGCATATAATAATACATGAGCTGAAAAAGGCTAAAGAGAGACAGGAATTGACATATTTCTAAACTTTAAAAACACATGGTGAACTATTTCAATAAACATTGACTTATTTATAACTCCTATCTTATATAATGAAAAAGGGAAGTCCAAATATACACCATGCCTCCTCTGAACTGCTTGTATTTCTATTCTGTTTGAGTTACTATTCTCCATCATATTAGGATTAGTAGTCAGAGTCTAGTAGGGTATGGGTTAGTGTCAGAGATTCATTATTCCACATGGAAAATAGGAAAATAAACCCAATGTGTTTTCAAATATGTGCTACACAAAAATCTTCCCACTCTCTTCCAGAACAATTCCTTGATATTACCCTCGCCTGAAGTAATGCACAATTAGAGGAGAAGAGTTAGAAAATCTGGGAATACATATCTGGAACGAAATATGCTCAGGAGTTCACAACCTTATAGGTGGTAGAGGAGTTTCCAAAAGTAAGGGACAGGGTAAACACTCCACAAACATGGAGCTCTGCAGGCCTAAAGACATCTTGAGAAACTGCCTCTGAGTTTGGGCACTTGAAATATATGTTGTTGTCAGGAGCTTTAGCTTCCTATGTAGTGAGAGCACCAAAATTGGGTCTGCATCTATGTGACCTGGAGGACATGGTATCTTATTTTTCAATGAACATGAGGCAGCAGTGCTGAATTCTCACTTTGTAGGTAAACTGTGGCAACTGCGGTCTAAGTGTCTCTCCGTGTAGACTGTGAAGCCATTTGGTCATCCTCTAGTTTTCCTGGTGTGTCTTGCTGCTTCACTGGGAGTTGGGTATTTGCTTCACGAAATACAAGGAGTTCAACTGGGACATAATGCTGGAGGGAGTTCTGTCACATGCGGTGGGTCAGGGTCTGCAGGAGAATGCACCAATCTGGCTTCTATCTCACATAGCTTGCCCCCAGGCCCATAGCAACCTGATTCTGAACATTGCCCTGACCCTCTCCATATAACAAGATGCCTTAACATATAAGGGTCTGCTAGCTGCACCATGTCAGTCACAAGCCATTTGGAAGCCAATGGCAGATCCACATGGCCCCAACACAGATGTTTTATCACACACCTGCCCACCACTGCTCTAGACCCGCTACTAAGGAGGCTCCAACTTACTGGCATCTCTGTTCTACACCATTTTTCATGAAACCCAGTCAATCAACGAATTGTCTGGTATACTCATGATCAGCAAATGGACATCAAAAGGTTCTCCAGTGACACCTGGACATGAAAATTTCAAAAATTCCATGGTATTTATCTAGCCATTGTTCGTGGATGAATTTGGAGGCACTATGATTTTCAATTTATTCAGGAACCATTAAATGTTGAGGAAGCTCATTTTAATGAAAGCACAGGAGAACACACACAGGCAAGTCTTCTCAAAGAGTGGCCAAATGGTCACATGAAGCCAGGCCCATTGAGGTCTACAATGTGAGGTCCATGTGTGTTTTGACTCTCAACTATGGCTGCCAAGTTTGTCAGAATAAAATCATGTGATATCCTTGCTGAGATTCCCCGTGCCTTGTGGAAAGGCTTCCTGGGCACACATCTCAATTCCAAGGGTGACTCTCATGCATGGCCTCCTAAAATCCCAACACAACTCATGGCAATACTTCTCTGAGGTCAGTTCCAGAACTCAGTCTGTAAGGAGAATTACAGCAGAGTTCAAGCCCAGGTGGAGCCAGTCATCATTTCCAACCGTCAAACTAATAACCACAATTAAAACCAAAACACTTCCGCATGGCCGTCATCTTCTTCCATATAGACACTCATTATAACCTCTGACTAGAGGTTTCCATGAGGGGCGCAGCCCAAGACAGTGTCCAAAATAAGCTCCCTTTCTCCTCATTTGCCTAAAGTCGGGGTGGCCTGAACACCTTCCTGTGAACCAGGAGTAATCGAGTAGGCCTTCCGTTAATACTGCTCTGTTTCTCCAATTTGAGGAATACTGACTGTGGGGTTTAGATTCTTTATGTGAATTAGAAACATGAGAAAACCCAAGCACCTATGGGCTTCCCTCTTCAGGGCTTTGAAGAACTCATTTGACCCAAAGGATCCCTATTCTCACTTGATGAAGTTCAGGAACCTTACAGAGGAAGGCGAGAGACTTCATCCACAATGACTGCTCTTTTGGCCATTTTGGGTTTGGATGAAAACATGGGATCCATCAGGTGCAGAGAATCTAACCACAGCCTCACACAGGGCCAAGAGTCTGATTCAGACACATCCATTTCCTAAGCAAATAAGCAAAGAGCCACAGGTGAATCCCATTCATTTCCATTTGAAACTGTTTTCTTCAGGCTTCACAAAGGAGTGGCCTGAGGGAAAGACCTTCCTGAAATTCAGGGCAACAAACAAGAGGTAAACAAAAGGCACAAAGCAGGGTTTCTCCACTGAGACTTTCCTGGTCACACTGATATCTGAGTTTTCTGAGATGCTCGCCATTGCCGTCAGTTATCCAGAACATGGCCATATCACAGAACTTGTAGGTGGTACATATCTTGGACACAAAACCATGAGGCTATTCTGGAGAGTGGCCAGAATTCAGGAAAAAACAGAAACTTTGGAAGATAGCAGGTGTTACCCTTCAATAAGGCAAGCCACAGTCCATTCATAAATTTGGCAGGATGAATGCCTGGAAGCTTTCTACTAGACAGGACACATCCATTGATGCATTCTCTTTACTAATGTCTACAATCACGGACAGAGTGGGATGCACAGATATAGAAGCACTTGACTTGTCAAACGACTTACTAGAAACAGTCAACGCCAATCCAAACAAACAGCCTTTCCTACCTATTCTCAGGACATGAGACAAAACCAGAAACACACATCCACACCCACAAAGGCACCTCTTTTGCCCAAGTAGGTCTGTGACTACCCGGAGTGTCCTCAGACTGATGGGCCATATTATATTCCCCCAAAATGGCCTCTCCTGTCTCAAATCTGGTCTCCTTGGCCAACTCTGTGAAGTAGTCAGGAGCCATGGGTGAGCCACTACCTGCTTTCTCAGGAAAGTCCCCTCTTCAGAGCTTTCCTGGCATTTGGCCATCCTCACATCAGTAGGAACTAAGAAAGACTGACTCTGTCCTTGGTAAATTGAAACAAGTGAGACCACTGGAACTGGGACTGCGAGTGCCTCTGGGTGTGTCTCTTCCTGGATCACAAGTTCAGAGAGTTCCATCGACAAGGAGGTGAGGTGAGGTCACTTCCTTCCGAAACTGAATGAGGTCACTGCCTTGGCAACCTCTTTGTCCTAACAGTTACTTCTAAGGGTCCCATGAGATGCAGGCTGCCCCTACTTTCTGTGACACTTTCACAAGTTAGAATGGTATATCAACCATAGGCACCTGTGAACAGCTCTTCACACAGGCCTTGTTTGGTCCATCTTCTCTATATTTAGAGGTTGATTCAGACACATCCCTTCATCGTGACCAGGTTGTTTGCCATAGAATTTAACTTTTGCTTTCTCATGTCCTTCATAGCTGCCTATATCTTATCCAGGGGTCATTTCTGCATGGACCTTTGATGTTCTCAGCAGGTGGAAGATCCCCTACATTCCAGTATTGTAAGACCAACTCTGTCCCTCCTCTTTTGTAAAGTTAGATTGAGGGAACAGTGTATGTTTAGGGTTAATAACATGTTTTATTTGGGTTAAGAATCTCTCTGCCGGATGAATAATGGTATTGGGAACCTGTGATATTTACAAGAATATATAGCTGAAATATAAGTATAAAAACAGAAACCTAGGTAAGATTTGAAACGAGAAGGGCATTGGGCCCTTGAGTGGGATACTTAGGTTTTAATAATTTTCTGTATATATGTCTCAGATAAATTGAAATACAATGGCTTAGGACCTTATACCTTGGACGATTGATTGTCGAATTGAACATCGAGTCAAAATGCAATAGTCAGTAGGATTAGGAAGATAGTCAGTAGGTTTAGAAATAAGAGTGAGTATAGGATTTGGACCAAAATTTCTTTAGCAATAGGGTCTAGGGTAGACAGTGAATGTATATGTCACCAAATGTGAAGTGTCAGACACAATGATGAACTGGGGAAAATATGTAGGAAAACAGATATCAATTGAGATATTAGGAAATCAGGCAAAGTATAAAGTGAGTGATAGGATTAGACATTTTCAACAGGCTCGAACTATAATATATAATCTTAGGAAGAAACAAATATGTAGTCACCAATAGGATTTACATCTGAGAGCATTTGGCAACCTGGACATTGTTGTTTTAGTAATCCATGCTCACTTTCCATTTAGGGTTTGATACAATCATGATTGTGACCTTTGCTTTTTGTGTCCAGAATATTACTGTGATAAAAATATATATATAAATATATATATAGATAAGGTGATATGAGTAATTCTTCCACCATTTCTGGGAGCAATATTTTGAAGAGGTATAAATTAGTATTGGGGGGACAAAGAGGTGTACACAGTGTCTTTGAATATAGAGATAATGCATTAATAGACCATACTGTGAATAAATAACATAACTGGTTCCAACATTAAATAATGCATTGAACGGAAATGTGAAAATATACAGAAAATCTTTTATTGATATACATACATTTATTCCAACCAGCTATACATCTAATGGTAATATTAATGTTATGGTTTATCTTGAAGAGTGTGTGAGTTTAGCTTCGAAATTGATTATGGAAATCGAAAATGATGTGTTTGGAAAGAAGTCTCATGAAATACCAGTCAAGTAACATGGAGGAATACATGTGTTATGAAGCAGGAAGTGACTGAAAGTGAAACAAATTCCTATAAATTTGTGAACTTGTGGATGAAATATATATCTTATGATGTGCAAAAACTGAAGAAATAGTAATGTACCAGTGTTGAATTATAATGAACGTCAAAATAGAAATCATGTCCTATAGGAATCTACTTGCATTGATGTTAAACTGGGTCATTTACTCTAGAAATATTAGGATTTGTAAGCACCATTTATTGAAGTTACCTTTTCAGAACTGGGAAACAAATATGTATTTCAGGTGGATGAGTATTTCTGAGAATAATCTTGTGAAAAGTTGATTATAAATCCACATACATGAACATAAATGAATTTACGGAGTTATATAAGACACATATATTTCATATTTTATAAAATGTGAAGAGTGTGAATATATATATATATGTATATATATATATTTGTGTATATATATATATATATATTTATATATGTATTTATATATATATATATTTATATATATTAAAAAACCACAAAAAATACATTAAAAAGTATCAATATCTATATGCCAATCGTAATTCATCATGTAATATAAATCATCCACAGATGCAAAATTATTTATTTTACTAAACATGGATTTATGTATAACATTGTTCTACTAGGAAGCTCACCCATTGTTTGAATTTTCAGTTCCAACAGCGTTTAGGAGGAGAGATCTCTTCTCACAATTTGTTTCTGCCAAGTCAGCCAACTCATAAAAATGTACGTGTGATACCAGGTAGAATTCTATATGTGCATATAAAAATACATGTGCTGAGTAGACTACAGAGAATGGGAGATAATAATTCACATATTTGTTAACTTTAAAAACACATGGAGGACTATTTCAATTAAAAATTGACTAGATTTATAAAACCTACCCTTTATCGTGCAAGAGGGAAGTCCTACTATACACCATGCCTTCTCTGAAATGCTTGCATATTCATTCTGCTTGGGTATTTTTCTCCATCATATTAGGATTAGTAGTCATATTATAGTAGGGTATGAGTTAGTGTCAGGGATTCAGTATTTCAAATGGAAAATAAGAAGAAGAATCCAATGTTTATCAAATATGTGCTTCACAAAAAATTTTTCTACTCTCATCCAGAACAATGCCTTGACATTACCTTCGCCCCAAGTAAGACACAATTAGAGGAGAAGAGTTAGAAAATCTTTAAATACATATCTGAAATAGAAAATGCTCAGGAGTTCACAACCTTGGAGATGATAGAACAGTTTCCAAAAATAAGGGACAGTGTAAAAACTCCACAAACATGGAGATTTGCCTGCCTAAAGACGTCTGGAGAAACTGCCTTTAGTTTGGGGACATGAAATACATGTAGTTGTCAGGAGCTTTTGGTTCCTTTCTAGTGAGACCATCAAAGATGGGTCTTCATCTCTGTGATTTGGAGGACATGGTTATAATTTCCCAATGAACATGAAGCAGCAGTGCTGAATTCTCTTTGTAGTGAGAGCATCAAAGGTGGGTCTGCATCTATGTGACCTGGAGGACATGGATTCTTATTTTACAATGAAAATGAGGCAGCAGTGCTGAATTCCCTCTTTGTATGTAATCTGTGGCCACTGGGGGCTAAGTGTCTCCCCACGTGGACTGTGAAGCCATTTCATCATCCTCCACTTTTCACAGTGTTTCTTGCTGCTGCACTCGGAGTTTGGTACTTGCTTCAGGAAATACAATGCGTTCAACTGGGACACCATGCTGGAGGAAGTTCTGTCAAATGTGGTGGCTCAGGGTCTGCAGGATAATGCACCAACAGGGCTTGTATACCACATAGGTTGCCCCCTTGACCAAAGCAACCTGATTCTGAACATTGCCCTGAAACCTCTCCATATAACAAGATGTCTGTACATATAAGGGTCTGCTAGCTGCACCATGTCAGTCACAGCGATTTGGAAGCCAATAGCAGATCCACATGACCCCACAACAGATGTTTTATTACACACTTGCTCACCACTGCTCTAGTCCCACTACTAAGAAGGCACCAACTTAATGGCATCTCTGTTCTCCACAATTTTCATGAAATCCAGTCAATCAATGCACTGTCTGGTACAGTCATGATCAGCAACAGGACATCCAAAGGTTCTCCAGTGCCATCTGGTCATTGGAATTTCAAAAATTTTATGGTATTTATCTAGTCAGTTTTCAAGGATGAAGTTGGAGGCACTGTGGGTTTCAATTCATTCAGGAATCATTCAATGGTGAGGAAGCTGATTTCAATGAAAGTTTTGGAGAACTCTCACAGGCAAGTCCTCCCAAAGAGTGGCCAAAAGGTCACAAGAATCCAGGCCCACTGAGGTCTACAATTGAGGTCCATGTGTGTTTTGACTAGTAAATATGGCTTCAAAGTCTTTCAGAATAAAATTATGTGATATCTTGGCTGAGATTCCCAGTGCTCTGGGGAAAGCCACCCTGGGCCTAGTTCCCAGATTCCAAGGGCGAATCTCATGTGTGGCCTCCGAAAATCCCAACACAATTCATGGCAATACTTCTTTGATGTCTGATCCAGAACTCAGTCTTTCAGGGGAATGACACCAGAGTTCAAGCCCAGGTGGATCCAGTCATCTCTTCCAACTGCCACACGAATGACCACAATTTAAACCAAAATACTCCCACATGGCCCTCATCTTATTAAATATAGACACTCATCATAACCTGTGGCTGGAGGTTTCAAAGCGGGACACATCCCAAAAGAGTGTCCAAAAAAATCTCCCTTACCCCTCATTTGCCTAAAGTCAAGGTGGCATGGACACCCTTCCTGTGAACCTGGAGTGATCCTATAGACCTGCCGTTAATACTGCTCTGCTTCTCCAATTTGAGGCCTACTGATTCTCAGCGATAGATTTTTTATGTGATTTGGAGTCATAAGAAAACACAAGCATCTCTTCAGGGCTTCAAAGAACTCATTTGACCCAAATGATCCCTATTCTCACTTGATAGAGGTCAGGGACCTAACAGAGGAAGGCAAGAGACTAATCAACAATGACAGATTTTTGGCCATTTTGCTTTTGATTGCACACATGGAATCTATCTTTAGATTCATCATGTGCTGAGAATCTAAGCCACAACCTCATACAGGGCCAAGAGGCTGATTCAGACACATCCCTTTCCAAAGCAATTAAGCAAAGAGCCACAGGTTATGCCCATTTATTTTCATTTGAAAACTGTTTTATTCAGGCTTCACAAAGGGGTGGCCTGAGGCAAAGACCTTCCTGAAATTCAGGGCAACAGAACCATAGGTAAGCAAATGAACCAAAGCAGGGTTTCTCCACTGAGAGTTTACTGGTCACACTGATATCTGAGTTTTCTAAGATGTTCCCATTCTCTACAGCTCTCAAGTATATGGACATGTCACATATCTTGGAGATGGTACATATCTTGGACAAAAAACCATGAGCCTATACTAGAGAGTGTCCAGAATTCAGGAAGAAAACATTAACTTAGGAAGTTAGTAGGTGTTGCCCATCCATAAGGCACACCACAGTCCATTCATCAATTAGGCAGAATAAATACTGGAGAGTTTTCTACTAGACAGGACACATGCATTGATGCATTCTCTTGTCTAATGTCTACAACCACAGACACAGTGGGATACACAGACATAGAAACACTAGCCCTGTCAAACGACTTATTAGAAACAGTCCACTCCAATCCAAACAAAGAGCCTTTCCTACCTATTCTCAGAAATTGAGAGAAAACCACAAACTCACACCCACACGCAAAAAGGCACCTCTTTAACACAAGTAGGTCTGTGACTATCCAGAGTGTCCTCTAACTGGTGGGCCATACTATGTTCCCCTGAAATGGCCTGTCCTGTCTCAGATCTGGTCTCCTTGGGCAACTTTGTGAAGTTTTCAGGAGCCAGTGGTGAACCAATACCTGCTTTCTCAGGAAAGGTCCCTCTTCAGAGCTCTTCTGGCATTTGACAATCCTCATATCAGTAGGTACCAAGGAAGACTGACTCTGTCCTTGGTAAATCCAAACAAGTGAGACCACTGGAACTGGGACTGGGACTGGCTCTGGGTGCCTGGCTTCCTGGATCACAAGTCCAGAGATTTTCATCACCAAAGAAGTGAGGTGAGGTCACTTCCTTCAGGAACTGAATGAAGTCACTGCCTTGGCCACCACTTTGTACTTACAGTTGCTTCCAAGGGTCCCATGAGATGGAGGCTGCTCCTACTTCCTGTGACACTTTCACAAGTTAGAATGGTATATCAAGCATAGGCACCTGGGAACAGCTTTCCACGCAGGTATGGTTTGATCAGTCTTCTCTACAATAGGAAAGGAGAGGCTGATTCAGACACATCCCTTCATACTGACCATGTTGCTTGCCATGGAATATGACTTTTGATCTCTTAGGTCCTTCATAGCTGCCTGCAACTTCTCCAGGGTATCATTTCTGCCTGGAACTTTGATGTTCTCAGCAGGTGGAAGACCCCCTACATTACTATTGTAAGACAAACTCTGTCCCGGCTCATCTGTGAACTTAGTTTGAGGGAACAGTGTATGTTTAGGGTAATAACAGGTTCAATTTGGGTTAGGAATCATACTGAGGAACAAACAATGGTATTGGGAACTTGCGATATTTACAAGAATATATTGGTGAAATATATGTATGAACACAGAAATCTAGATAAGATTTGAATCCAAGAAGGGCATTGGGCTGTTGATTTTAATACTTAGCTTTGAATTATATTCTGCATAGATGTCTCAGATAAATCAATATACAATGGCTTAAGATCTTGTACCTTGGATGATTGATTGTAGAAGAGATCATCCAGTCAAAAAGGTATAGTTGGTAGGATTAGGAAGATAGTCAGTAGATTTAGAAAAAAAGAGTGAGTATAGGATTTCGACCAAAAGTTCTTTAGCAATAGGATTTCGGATAGAGAGTGAATGTAAATGTCAGCACATGTGAAGAGTCAGTCACAATGATGAACTCGTGAAAATATGTAGGAAAGCAGATATCAATAGAGACATTAGGAAATCAGGCAAAATACAATGTGAGTGATAGGATTAGTCATTTTCAACAGGGTTGAGGTTCAATATATAATCTTAGGAAGAAACAAATATGTAGTCACAAATAAGATTGATTTGAGAGCATTAGGCAACGTGGACATGGATGTTTTTAGTAAACCATGCTCACATTCCATTTAGGCATTGGTGAAAGGTTAATAAAATAGGTACTTGTCACTTCCTGTTTTTCTGTATGCTTAACAAAACACTGTTGGAAACTTGAGGACTGTTTGCTAATCTTGTTTCCAAAATGTGCTGTCCCCAACTGCCAAACTGCAGAATACACACCCTCACCCGTTTGCACGCAAACCTCCCCCTTGCCCTGACCCATCAATAAACTTCCCTCCCTGCCCTCTCCAAGGAAAGTATATAAGCTCTGCTTAAGCTGTTTTCATTGCTCTCTGCTCTATTCAAGTGACCTCTGAGCCCCAGAAAGCTGGTCTCCCAATAAACCCTTTACTGTTGCATGAGACATTCTCTTGGTGGTCTCTTCCTCTGTCGCTCACCCGATCTTTACATCTGGAGGCACCAGCGAGATCCAGCAGTGGCGGACGAAAGACCCCCAAGGGGCTCCTTTCAGGGTAAGTAAGGTGACTCTTTCTGGTTTCAGGTTTCAGGTTAGGGTTTTGCAAAATCGCTATCGGTGTTGAGCATGAGCTCTCTCTGACGGTGGCTGACAGACGTGTCACAGAGCCACAGGCCACATCCCTGGGGGACGCCCCAGAGGACTCAGGAAATCAAGGAACAATAGCCTCCTCGACTCTGTGATATTTTGTTTCGGATTCGGTATTGCCAGCCCATCAGGTTTTGAGGGCTACTCAGTCCTTGTCTCAGTATTGGACGTCCATTGTCTGTCTTTATTGTCTTGTCTTGTCTGTGTAGTATGTCGTTGCTTTCACTGTTTGTGTATCTCTCATTTTGGGACAGAGCACTTCAACACTTCTCTCCCTGACCCTTGATCACTGGACCAAAGTCTGCTTAAGGGCCCAGAATCTTTCTTTTTCATTAAAACGCTGGACCTGGCAGGCTCTCTGTGCCTCAGAATGACACACCTTTGGAGTTGGATGGCCCCCAGAAGAATGTTTCTACTTCCCACTAATTTGAAAAATCAGAGATATTGTCTTTCAGCTGAGGCCACATAGCCATCCAGATCAACAGCCATATATCTTAACTTGGCAGGACCTCTGCAAATCTCCTCCTCCATGGGTGAAGCCTTTCCTTGTCGCTGCCTACGCTCCTACTCCTTCCACCACGATTCTATCTCTCAAACCCTCTGCTCCTCCTCCTCCACCCTCTGTTCTCTCTGAGTCTCAAGATTCTACTGGACTCTCCTCCTCCTTCTTATCCCCTGCCCTTGTCCCCAACCCCCAACAACCTCTAAGTGATTCCCCTGCTGACTCTGCTTCTCTGCCATTGGAGGAAGTTAGGCCGGCCCAGTGCCCTCCAGATGACTCCCCCGCGTCACACACAGCCCCTCCTTCCCTGGAGGAAGCTGGCCCGGCTAAAAGAACTCAAAGAACTCCCTGGGGTTTTCACACTTGCCTACTTGGGATGACTGCCAACAAATCCTAGGGACTCTCTTTACGGCAGAGGAATGAGAGAAAAACCTCCTGGAAGCTAAAAAATATATTCTCGGACCAGATGTGTGACCAACACAACTTCCCAACATAATCAAAGCTAGCTTCCCCTTGAATTGACCCAACTGAAACCCCAACACCTTTGAAGGTAGGGAGCATCTGTCCACTTATTGCCAGGCCCTAATAGTGGGATTCCAATCGGCCGCTAGGGAACCACCTAATTTGGCCAAGGTAAGAGAGATAATTTAAGGGCCTGATAAATATCCCTCTATGTTTCTAGAGAGAATTATGGAGGCATATAGGAGATTTACTCCTATTGATCCTCAGGCAGAGGATCAAAAGGCATCTGTCATGATGGCCTTCATTGGGCAAGCTGCCCTGGATATTAAAAGAAAGTTACAACTCTTAGAGGGATCACAAGATATGACTTTGGGAGATTTAGTCAGAGAAGCCGAGAAAGTATACTATATGAGAGAAACAAAGAGAAAGAAAGGGAGCAAAGGGAAGATGAGAGATGCAAAAGACAGACTAAGGCATTGACTAAGGTCCTGGTCACAACAATAAATAGGCCAGAAATTAACAAACAGGAAGACAGGAACGGAAACCTGGGTGCACGCCAGAGGCCACCCCTGGCCTCAGATCATTGTGCCTACTGTAAAGAAAAAGGTCACTGGGCCAAAGAGTGCCCTAGAAGAGACAGCCACGACAGCCAGCCATTCTGACTCAAAAGGATGACTAAGAACGTCGGGGCTCAGATCCCTTCCCCGAGCTCAGGGTAACTTTTGAAGTGGAGAGGACCCAGGTAAACTTTGAAGTGGATACAGCAGCAGTATACTCAGCCCTTAAGGCCCCACTGGGCACACTATCAAATAAAATGTCTCTAGTTCAAAGGGCTAATGGCAGTAAATATCAGACATAGACAACTAAGAGGACCATGGACATGGGGAAAGGAAAAATCCATCAGTCCTTCCTAGTAATCCCAGAATGCCTGGCCCCATTGATGGGCAGAGATCTGCTCAGTAAGCTCCAGGCCAAAACAACTTTTAACCCCGAAGGCCCCAAAATGAAATTTCTAAATCCTTCAGTAAAAACTCCTATAGTCTTGGCTTTATAAATGTCAGTAGAAGATGAACATCCACTCTTCACACCCCCCAAGACTGCTCAAACAAGCAAGCTACCCCAGAAATGGATAACAGATTACCCAGATACCTGGGCAAAAATGGCTAGGTTAGGCCTAGCCGTGAAACAACCTCCAAGAACAGTGGAGTTAAAAACCTCAGCCTCCCCAATCAATGTCAAACAATATCCTCTGAGCAGAAAAGCTAAAGATGGGATAAGGCCCCATATTCAGAAATATCTGGCCTTAGGGTCCTAAGGCCCTGTCAATCGGCCTGGAAGACTCCCCTGCTCCCAGTAAAAAAAGCCAGGAACCGGGGACTATCCCCCGTTCAAGACCTAAGAGAGATTAATAACAGAGTGCAGGACATTCACTGCACGGTAACTAATTCGTACAATCTGCTTATCACTCTGAAGCCTTAGCAGAAATGGTATACTGTTCTGGACTTAAAAGATGCTATCTTTTGTTTGCCTCTGCATAAAGATAGTCAGTTGCTGTTTGCTTGCTAGTGGGTAGACCCAGAAACTGGAACGTCTGATCAAGTATCTTGGACTAGACTCCCACAGGGGTTCAAAAACTCTCCCACTCTCTTTGATGAAGCCCTCCACAGAGATCTCAACAACGTCAGAACTACACACCCCAAAGTCACCCAGCTTCAATACGTGGATGACCTGCTACTGGCAGCCAACACCAAAGAAAACTGTGAGTCTGGGACCCAAGCACTATTATATGAGCTTGCTCAACTCGGGTATAGACCTTCTGCCAAATAGGCCCAAATTTGCCAGCAAGAAGTAATCTTCCTGGGCTATTCCCTTAGGGGCAGTAAACGATGGCTCACTGAGCCCAGAAAACAAACAGTTGTGCAGATACCACCCCCATCTAGCAGCAGACAACACAGAGAGTTTCTTGGGACTACTGGGTTTTGCAGGTTATGGATTTCTGTGTTTGCGTCCTTAACTTCTTCTTTATACCCGCTGTTAAATGGAGATACCCAATTCCAATGGACCCCTGAGCACCAGAACGCTTTTGATAACATCTAACGACACTGGCACTGAATTCCTCAACTTGACTGAGCCAAGCCTGCAATTTCAGAAAGCCCTACACTACGTTAAAAATGTACATTAATTCACACACCTTGGTTCAAAGAAACTGCAGGCATTCCTGAAGGATCAAGAACAGAGTTTTCCACTAACCCACTCACAGCAAAAGGAAATAACTGAACAGGTAACAAAAGTCTGTCCGGTCTGTCAATAGGTTAATGCTTATCTTTCCAAGCTTTCCGCAGGAAAGCACCTATTAGGAACCAGACCAGTACAATTCTGGGAAGTGGACTTTACTGAAATTAAGCCAGCAAGGTATGGACTTAAATATCTCCTAGTCTTTGTAGATATATTTTCAGGATGGATTGAAGCCTTCCCCACAAAAAAAGGCACAATTGGTGGTCAAGAAGATCCTGAAAGATATATTTCCAAGACACGGCCTGCCTAAGGTAATAGGGTCTGATAATGGCCCGGCGTTCATGGCCCAGGTAAGTCAGGGGTTAGCCAGGACACTGGGGATAAATTGGAAGTTACATTGTGCTTATAGACCCCATAGCTCAGGACAGGTAAAAAAAATAAATAGAACCATTAAAGAGACCTTAACGAAATTAAGCTTAGAGAGCGGCATAAAAGATTGGACTATGCTCCTGCCTTATGCACTGTTTCATGCAAGAAATACTCCCTCTATTTCTTTGTGTAACCTCACCCCCTATGAAATTCTTTATGGAGCCCCTCCTCCAGTAAGGGACCTAACCCCAACTCTAAGACCTAGTGATCCCCTCCACAACCCCTTGTTTGACAGACTTAAAGCTCTTGAAAGAACTCAGCGATACCTGTTGAAACAGCTGGCCACTGCCTACCAACTTGGTGAAGAGGGGACTCCACATCGATATCAAATAAGAGACATCCTCTACATAAGACAACATCAGGTGTCATCCCTGTAACCCCGCTGGACAGGACCATACCAGGTGCTACTTATAAAACCTACAGTGGTAAATGTAGAAGGAATCAATTCCTGGATCCTAATTCTTATCTCAAGCCTGAGCCCTGTCCAGACTCTGGCTGAAAAACTGGAAAAGACTGGAAACCCTTTCAAATTGCATATTCGCCATGTGGATAAGGCTATAGACTCTCCCCTTGTCCACCAGTAGTCCTTAGCCTCATCAGCCCGTTCATCAGCGATGGCTGATCACAAATCTTACTAGACAAGAAGTATGGTCTATCTCGCATAAAGCCCCCTTAGGGACCTGGTGGCCATCTCTCCACCCAGAATTTGTCAGCTGGCTATACGTCTTTCATATTGGGATATCTCTGATGAAGAGGATCCAACTAAAATTCCATTAAATCCCTACTGTACCACAGATAATGGAAACAAACATTATGGATCTAGGGACACGCGAGCCAGATGCAGGTTGGCTAGCCTAGAATACTATGTTTGCCCGGCAGACTATCAAAGCCACAAACAGCCATGGCTGTGTGGGGGAAAAGCGGACTTCTTCTGAAAATAATGGGGATGTGAGCATACAGGGGCTGCCTGGTGGAACCCAAACTCCTCATCAAATTCAATACACAGCATTGGCCATATTACCAATTAGACAACCAAAACTGATGGCCCCCAGAGGGGTCTCCAGATCCTCAAATTCTGTGTGACTTTTTCAACTTCGGCAAGTGTTCAAAAAGATCCATCAATTGGGAATTTCCTTCCAAGGAAATTCCCCTATGTTTATGCCTTTTCCCTCCTTTGCTCACATCCTGAACTATGCTTCTCCAATACATTCTCACCCCCCGCCTTCTGCTCCAGACTCTCTGCAGTCACTCTCACATGAGCAACCTGATTTCTCCCCTCCAATTACTAGATCAAAAACAAAAACCTCCGCTGGATCTCATACCATTGCCTCCTTGCTGAGGTAGCAGGTACTGAGGTACCCTTCCACCCACTCACTCCTCTCTTCTCCTGTCAGTGCACGCACCGGGTCCCACCAGGTCCTCTTACCAGCTAACACAAAGCTCAAACCAGCTGAGGAGTGCCCTAAGACGCCTATCCAAGATGTAATGAAAATGGCCTTTAAAGTTGCTTTGTCATCACTGAAAACAGGTTACAAAGAATTTAAAGTCCCTCAAAGGCCTTTTGGGATACTCACTCCCATCCTCCCCTCTGCTCTACCTGTTCCACTGCTCAAGTTTTATTGCCAGGAAAATCCCAAACCCCTTTCCCATTATTCTTTTATATCTCTTTTTCCTCATTCTCAGAACCACGGAGCTGCTCTCACCCCCCACCTTCCTTGTCTTTCCCTCTGTTCCAATCCCACAGAAAAATCTTAAATGGCCTTCTCCAGAAGCCTTGATCATGGCTGACTTTAGGACTTTCAGCAACAGAGGCCCTATACAAGAGTTCAGTGTAGATAAACTTCCTCTTTTTGTGTTGCTTTGTTCTACTTGGCCACTGGCTGGAAAAATCAGCACTCCTAAGCTAGACACCCCCTTACTATTTTTTCACAAAATATGTGAACAAGGCCTCTGGCGTTGAGCTGGGGCTTCCAGAGATGGCTACATTTCTAAGATAAAGAATTTACCAACTGGGCTCCATCGTAACAGCTGGAAGGAAGAAAAAAAAAAGAAGAAAAAAGCTCTCCCCCTACCAGGTGTCCTTTAAAAGTTAACTTTCCCAGAGCAGAGGAAAAAAAACAGAAACAAAAACTGCTTTTTGTGAACTTCTGCAGACTGTGAATTTCTGAGCCCCTTACGTTACATGTTGGGTACAAAAATTCTGAAACTACCTAAACTTGGGGTTCAGGGGATTAAAAGATTACAACAGAAGCAATGCCCTCTAAATCTGGTTACAACCAAATAGGACTGTTTCCCTGTCTTCTGTGCTATCTTAGGTGCTTTGCCTTGTCCGTACTTACAACAGTATAATTCTATATACTTAAACATTGTTTATGTTTTCATAAAATGATCAACATATGGCTGTTGCATGAGACAGTCTCTTGTGGTCTCTTCCTCTGATTAAGTATGTAATGGTGCAGATGTTTCCCAGAGTCCTCTATCATGACGCAGGATCATTTAAAGTTCCAATAGGGGGGCATACAACCTGGTTCCACCAGGAACCCGTATCCCTCACTTTCTCAATCCTATTAGGAATAGGAGTTGCTGCAGCGGTGGGCACAGGAACCACTGCCCTAGTCCATGGGACACAACAAATGACCCAATTAGAAGTAGCAATAGACCAAAACTTAAAGATATTAAAAACCTCCATCACAGCCTTACAGGAATCTTTAACCTCTCTCTCTGAAGTTGTTTCACAGAACAGGCGAGGGTTCGACCTCCTCTTATTGAGAGAAGGGGCCTTTGTCCTGCATTGAGTGAAGAATGTTGTTATCATGCCGACCATACTGGAGTTGTAAAAGAATCTATGATTAAATTAAGAAGACGCCTTGTAGAGCATCAACAAGAGAGAGAGGCCCCAAAAGGGTGGTTTGAGTCTTGGTTCACAGAGTCCCTCTGGTTAACTACGCATTTATCAGCCCTGGCTGGTCCATTAATAAACCTCATATTATTGCTAACTGTGAGACCCTGTTTGCTCAACCGTGTAGTTTCCTTTTTCCAAGCTCAAATTGGACAAGTTAAACTTATGGTAATAAGAAAACAATATACCACACTAGCAGACATAAAATGTGACACCCCCAATGATCACTTTAATGATTAAAAGTAACCAAAAGAAGAAGTGGGGAATGAAAGGTTAATAAAATAGGTACTTGTCACTTCCAATTTTTTGGTATGCTTAACAAAACATTGTGGATATCTTGAGAACTGTTTGCTAATCTTGTTCCCTGAATCTGCTGTACCAACTGCAAAACTGCAGAATGTACTCCCTCACCTGTTTGCATGCAAACTGCCCACTCGCCCTGAGCCATCAATAATCTTCCCTCCCTGCCCTATCCAAGGAAAGTATATAAGCTCTGATTAAGCTGTTCTCAGGGCTCTCTGCTCTATTCAAGAGAGCTCTGAGCCCCAGCATGCTGGACCCCCATAAACCCTTGGCTGTTGCATGAGACAGTCTCTTGTGGTCTCTTCCTCTGACACTCGCCTGACCATTACATTGGTAAAATAATAAGTGTGGCCTTTGCTTTTCGTGTCCAGAATATTACTGTGATAAAATGTACATGTAGATAAGGTGACTTGAGTATATCTTCCACCATTTCTGGGAGCAATATTTTGAAGATGTACAAATTAGTATTGGGTGTACAAATAGGTGTACCCTGTGACTATGAATATAGAGATAATGCAAGAATAGACCATACTGTGAATAAATAATATAATGGGTTCCAAATTTAAATAATGCATTCAATTTATATCTGAAAATATAATGGAAATCTTATATTGATACACATACATTCATTGCAACCACTGATACATCTAAAGGTAATATTAGGTTTATGGTTTATCATGAAGAGTCTGTGAGTTTTGCTTCAAAACTGATTATGGAAATTTAAAATAATGTGTTTGGAAAGAAGTCTCATGAAAAGACCATTCAAGAAACACGGAGGAATCCATGTGCTCTGAAGCAGGAAGTGATTGAAAGTGAAACAAATGCCTATAAGTTTGCTAACTGGTGGATGAAATATATATCCTATGATGTGCATAAATTGAAGAAATAGTAATGTACCAGTGTTGAATAAAAATGAACATTAAAATACACAACATGTCCCATAGGAATCTACTTGCATTGAGGTTAAACTGGGTCAGTTACTGTATAAATATTAGTATTTGTATGCAACATTAACTGAAGTTAGTTTTCAGTACTGGAAACATATATGTATTTCAGGGGGATGAATATTTCTGAGAATAATCTTGTGAAAAGTTCATTATAAATCCATATACATGAATATGAATGAATTTACGGAGTGGGTATAAGACACATATATTTCATATTTTGAAAAATCTGGAGTATATATATATATATATATATATATATATATATATATATACTTCTTGTGTGTGTGTGTGTATATATATATATATATATATATATATATATATATATATATATATATATATACACACACACACACAAACACACACACAGAGATATTAAAAAGAACAATATATATGCCAATCGAAATTCACCACGAAATATATATTATCCACAGATCCAAAAATATTCTTTTTACTGATCATGGATTTACGTATAGTGTTATTCAACTAGGAAGCTAACCCATAGGTTGAATTTTCAGTTCCAACACTGTTTAGGAGCAGTGATCTCTTCTCACAATTTGTATCTGCCAAGTCAGCCACCTCACAAGTATGCATGTTTCATACCAGGAAGGATTCTATATGTGCATATAAATATACATGTGCTGAATAAGCTACAGAGAAACGAAGACAAGAATTCACATATTTCTTAACTTAAAAACACATAGAGACCTATTCCAACAAAAAATTGACTAGATATATAACTCCTACCCTATGAAATGCAAAAGGAAAGTCCAAATATACACCATGCCTCCTCTGATCTGCTTGTATTCCTATTCTGTTTGGGTTATTTTTCTCCCTCAGAGTCTAGTAGGGTATGTGTTAGTGTCAGGGTTTCAGTATTTCGAATGGAAAATTAGATAAGGAATCCAATGTGTATGCAATATGTGCTACACAAAATTATTCCCACTCTCATCCAGAACAATGACTTGACATTACCTGTGTGGGTAAACACTCCACAAACATGGAGCTCTGTTGGCCTATAGACTTTTTGAGAAACTGCCTCCAAGGTTGGGCACTTGAAATATATGCTATTCTCAGGAGCATTAGCTTCCTTTCTAGTTAGACGATCAAAGCTGGGTCTGCATCTATGTGACCTGGAGGACATGGTTTCTTATTTTACATTGAACTTGAGGCAGCATTGCTGAATTCTCTCTTTGTAGGTAAACTGGTGCCACTGGAGGCTAAGTTTCTTCCCATGTGGACTGTGAAGCTATTTGGAATTCCTCCACTTTTCGTGGTTTTTATTGGTGCTGCACTGGGACTTTGGTATTCGCTTCATGAAATACAACAAGTTCAACTGGGAGACAGTGCTGGAGGGAGTTCTGTCATGTGTGGTGGGTCAGGATCTGCAGGAGAAAGCACCAACCAGGCTTCTATCCAACATAGCTTGCCCCCTTGTCCATAGCAACCTGATTCTGAAAATTGCCCTGAAATCTCTCCAAATAACAAGATGCCTTTACATATAAGGGTCTGCTGGCTGCACCATGTCAGTCCCAAGCCATTTAAAAGCCAATAGCACATTCACATGGCCCCACCACAAATGCTTTATCACACACTTGCACACCACTGCAATAGGCCCACTACTCAGCAGGCTCCAACTTACTGGCATCTCTGTTCTACACCATTTAAATGAAACACAGTCAATCAACGCTTTTGCTGGAACACTCAAGATCAGCAGCAGGACATCCAAAGGTTCTCAAGTGCCACCTGGTCATGGGAATTTAAAACATTTCATGGTATATATCTTCCCCGTTTTTCAAGGATGAAGTTGGAGGCACTGTGGGTTCAAATCATTCAGGGACCATTAAGTGTTGAGGAAGCTAATTTCAATGAAAGCTCTGGAGGACTCTCACAGGCAAGGCTTCCCAAAGAGTGGCCAAAGGTCACATGAAGCCAGGTACATTGAGTTCTACAATGTAAGGTCCATGTGTGTTTTGACTTTCAACTATGGCTGCCAATTATTTCAGAATAAATCATGTGATATCCTGGATGAGATACCCAGTGCTCTGTGGAAAGCCACCCTGGGCCTAGATCTCAGTTTCCAAGGGTGACTCTCATGCGTGGCCTGCTAAAATCCCAACAAAATTCAAGACAATACTTCTCTGAGTTCAGTACCAGAACTCATTTTCTAAGGAGAATCACTCCAGAGTTCAAGCCCAGATGGACACAGTCATCACGCAAATGACCACAATTAAAACCAAAACACTCCTTCATGGCCCTCATATTCTTCCACATAGACACTCATCATTACCTATGGCTGGAGTTTTCCATGAGGGGTGCAGCCCAAGACAGTGTCCAAAATAAGGTCCCTTTCCCCTCATTTGGCTAAAGTCATGGTGGGCTGGACACCCTTTCTGTGAACCAGGAGTGGTCAAATAGGCTTGCCTTTAATACTGCTCTGCTTCTCCAATTTGAGGCCTAATGACTGTCAGGTATAGATTCTTAATGTGATATGGAGTCATGAGAAAACCCAAGCACCTATGGGCTAGCCTCTGCAGGGCTTTGAAGAGCTCATTTGAAAGAAAGGATCCCTATTCTCACTTGATGGAGATCAGTAACCTAACAGAGGAAGGCAAGAGACTTCATCCACAATGACTGAACTTTTTGCTATTTTGGTTTTGGATGTACACATGGGATCATTCTTTGGATCCATCAGGTGCTGAGAATCTAATCCACGGCCTAACACAGGGCCAAAAACCTGATTTAGACAAGTCCCTTCCCAATGCAATTAAGCAAAGAGCCACAGGTGATGCCTATTCAATTCCATTTAAAAACTGTTTTCTTCACGCTTCACAAAGTGGTGGCTTGAGGCAAAAACCTTCCTGAGATTCAGGGCAACAGAACAATAGGTAAGCAAAAGGCCCAAAGCAGTGTTTCTCCACTGATATTTTCCTGGTCACACTGATATCTGAGATTTCTGAGATGCTCCCCATTCCCTTCAGCTATCCAGTGCACGGCCATGTCCCAGAGCTTGGAGGTGGTACATATCTTGCACACAAAACCATGAGCCTATTTTGGAGAGTGGCCAGAATTCCTGATGAAAACAGGGACTTAGGAAGGAAGTAGGTGTTGCCCATCCCTAAGACAAGTGACAGTCCATTCATAAATAGGGTAGGATGAATGCTGGGAAGCTTTCTACTAGACAGGACACATCCGTGATGCATTCTCTTTTCTAATGTCTACAACGAAGGACACAGTGGGATACACAGATATAGAAACACTCACCTTGTCATAAGTCATACTAGAATTTGTCCACTCCAAACCAAACAAACCGCCTTTCTTACCTATTCTCAGAACATGAGACAAAACCACAAACTCACACCCACACCCACAAAGGCACCACCTTCCCCCTGGTATGTCTGTGACTATCCAGAGTGTCCTATGACTGGTGGGCCCTACTATGTTTTCCTGAAATGGCCTGTCCTGTCTCGGGTCTGGTCTCCTTGACAAAACTGTGAAGTTGTCGGGAGCCAGCGGTTAGCCACTACCTGCTTTCTCAGTAAAGGCCCCTCTTCAGAGCTCTTCTGGCTTTTTCCATCCTCACATCAGCAGGTACCAAGAAAGACTGACTCTTTCCTTGGTAAATCCAAACAAGTGAGTCCACTGGGACTAGTACTGCAACTGGCTCTGAGTGCCTGGCTTCCTGGATCCCAAGTTCAGAGAGTTCCATCACCAAGGAAGGGATGTAGGTCACTTCCTTTAGGAACTGAATGAGCTAACTGCCTTGGCAACCACTTGGTCCTAAGAGTTGCTTCCAAGTGACCCATGAGATGGAGGCTGCCCCTACTTAACTGTGACACTTTAACAAGTTAGAATGGTATATCAACCATAGGCACCAGGGAACAGCTCTCCAAACAGGCCTGGTTTGGTCCATCTTCTCTATATTAAGAACAGAGAGACTGATACAGACAAAACAATTCATCCTGACAAGGTTGTTTGCCATTGAAGATGACTTTTGCTCTCTCAGGTCCTTCATAGCTGCCTACAACTTCTCCAGAGTTCATTTCTACATGGATCTTTGAGTTTCTCAGCATGTGGAAGATCTCCTACATTCCTGTATTGAAAGACCAACTCTGGGCCTGCTCTTCTGTAAAGTTAGATTGAGGGAACAGTGTATGGTTAGGGTTAATAACAGGTTCGATTTTGGTTAGGAATCATTCTGCATGATGACTAATAGTATTGGGAATCTGCAATATTTACAAGAATATATAGGTGAAATATAAGTATGAAAATATAAATCTAGGTAAGATTTGAAGCCTAGAAGTGCATTGGGCCCATGATTGGTATACTTAGCTTTGAATTACATTCTGCACAGATGTCTCAGATAAATCGATATAAAATGGGATAGGACCTTCTACCTTGGATGATTGAATGTCGAAGAGAACATCCAGTCAAAAAGGCATAGTCGGTAGGATTAGGAAGATAGCCTGTAGGTTTAGAAAAAAGAGTGATTATGGCATTTGTACAAAAGTTCTTTAGCAATAGATTTTTGGGTAGTGAGTGAATGTCAGTGTCAGCACACGCGAAGGGTCAGTCACAATGATGAACTGGGGAAAATAAGTAGGAAAGCAGATATCAATAGAGACATTAGGAAATCAGGCAAAGTATAATGTAAGAGGGTTAGACATTTTCAACATGGTTGAGGTTGAATATATAATCTTAGGAAGAAAGACATATGTTGCCTCCAATATGATTAACATTTGAGAGCATTAGGCAACCAGGACATGGTTGTTTTTAGTAATCCATGCTCACTTTCCATTTTGCTTAGGTGAAAGGTTAATTAAATAGGCACTTGTCACTTCCTGTTTTTCTGTATGCTTAACAAACCACTGTTGAAATCTTGAGAACTGTTTGCTATTTTGTTCCCAGAATGTGCTGTCCCCAACTGCCAAACTGCAGAATATACTCCCTCACCCGGGTGCACGCAAACCACACACTCGCCCTGACCAATCAATAAATTTCCCTTTCTGCCCTCTCCAAGAAAAGTATGTAAGCTCTGTTAAAGCTGTTCTCAGGGCTCTCTGCTCTATTTAAGTGAGCTCTGAGCCCCAGCATGCTGGACCCCCAATAACGTCTTTGCTGTGGCCGAGTGAAAATTGTATACTGTTCTGTACTTAAAAGATGCTTTCATTTGCTTGCCTCTGCATAAAGATAGTCAGTTGCTGTTTGCTTTCGAGTAGGTAGACCCAGAAACCGGAACGTCTTTTCAACTAACTTGGACTAGACTCCCACAGGGGTTCAAAAACTCCCCCACTCTCTTTGATGAAGCCCTTCACAGACATCTCTACAACTACAGAACTACGCACCCCAAAGTCATTCTGCTTCAATATGTGGATGTCCAGCTACTGGCAGCCAACACCAAAGAAAACTGTGAGTCTGAGACCCAAGCACTATTATCTGAGCTTGCTCAACTCGGGTAGAGAGCTTCGGACAAAAAGGCCCAAATTTGCCAGCAAGAAGTAATCTTCCTGGGGTATTCTCTTAGGCACGGTAAATGATGGCTCACTGAGCCCAGGAAACAAACCGTTGTGCAGATACCACCCCCATTTAACAGGAGACAACATAGAGAGTTTCTTGGGACTGCTGGCTTTAGCAGGTTATGGACCTGGGTTTGTGTTCTTAGCTGCTCCTTTATACCCGCTGTTAAATGAGAATGCCCAATTCCAATGGACCCTTGAGCACCAGAAAGCTTTTGATAACATCTAAGAACACTGACAATGAACTCCTCAACTTCAGTGAGCCCAGCCTGCAATTTCAGAAAGCCCTACACTATGTTAAAAATGTACATCAACTCAATCAACTTGGTTCAAAAAAACTGCAGGCATTACTGTAGGATCAAGAACAGAGTTTTAGACTAACTCACTCACAGTGAAAGGAAATAATTGAATGGGTAACAAAAGCCTGTCAGTTCTGTCAATTGGTTAATGCTTACACTTCCAAGCTTCCTACAGGAAAGCACCTATGAGGAACCAGACCAGGACAATTCTGGGAAGTGAACGTTACTGAAATTAAGCCAGCAAGGTATGGGCTTAAATATCTCCTAGTCTTTGTAGATACATTTTCAGGATGGATTGAAGCCATTCCCACCAAAAAAAAAAATAAAAGAAAACCGGCAAATATCGTGGTCAAGAAGATCCTGAAAGATATTTATCAAAGACACGGCCTGCCTAATGTAACATGGTCTGATAATTGAAGACCCTTCATGGGCCAGGTAAATCAGGGGATAGCCAGGACACTGGGGATTAATTGGAAGTTACATTGTGTTTATAGACCCCAGAGATCAGGACACATAAAAAAAAATAAATAAAACCATTAAAGAGACCTTAACGAAATTAAGCTTAGAGACCGGCATAAAAGATTAGACTATGCTCCTGCCTTATGCACTATTTCATCAAGAAATACTCCCTTTGTTTCTTTGTGTTACCTCACCCCCTATGAAATTCTCTAAGGGGCCCCTCCTCCACTAAGAGACCTAACCCCGACTCTAACACCTAAGGATCCCTTCCACACACCCTTGCTTGACAGACTTAAATCTCTTGTAAGAACTCAGATATACCTGTGGAAACAGCTGGCTACTGCCTTCCAACCTGGGGACGAGGGGAATCCACATTGATATCAAGAAAGAGACTTCCTCTACATAAGATGACATCAGGTGTCATCCCTGGAACCCCGCTGGAAAGGACCATTCCAGGTGCTACTTATAGCACCTACAGCAGTAAAAGTAGAGGGAATCACTTCCTGCATCCATGCGTCTCATCTCAAGCCTGTGCCATGTCCAGACTCTGGCTGGAAACTGGAAAAGACTGTTAACCCTTTCAAATTGCATATTCGCCACGTGGGTAAGGCTATAGACTCTCTCCTTGGCCACCCGTAGTCCTAACGCTCATCAGCCCCTACTGCAGCGATGGCTGATCACAAATCCTACTAGATAAGAAGTATGGTCTCTCTTGCATACAACCCACTTAGGGACCTGGAGGCCATCTCTCCACCCAGACATTTGCCAGCTGGCTATAGGTCTTTCCTATTAGAATATCCCTGATGAAGAGGATCCCATTAAAATTCCATTAAATCCTTTCCGTACCATAGATAATGGAAACAAACATTATGGTTGTAGGGAAAGGCAAGCCAGATGCAGGTTGGCTAGCCTATATTAGTATGTTTGCCCGGCAGATTATCAAAGCCACAAACCGCCACAGCTGTGTGGGGGAAAAGCCGACTTCTTCTGTAAGTCATGGGGATTTGAGCATACAGGGGCTTCCTGGTGGAACCCAAAATCCTCATCAAATTCAGTACACAGCATTGGCCATATTACCACTTAGACAACCCAAACTGATGGCCAACATAGGAGTCTCTAGATCTTCAAATTCTGTGTAACCTTTTTAACTTCTGCAAGTGCTCAAAAGGGTGAAAGGAAATTCCCCTATGTGAAGGCCTTTTTCCTCTTTCACTCACATCCTGAACTATGCTTCTCCAATAGTTCCTCAAACTCAGCCTTCTGCTCCAGACTCTCTGCTGTAAGTCCCACCTCAGCAAACCTGATTTCCCTTCTCCAATTACTAGATCAAAAACCGAAACCTCCGCCGGTTCTCAGAGCACTGCCCCCTTGCTGAGGTAGCAGGTACTGAGGTACCCATCCACCCACTCACATCTCTCTTTTCCTGTCAGTGCCCACACCGGGTCCCACCAGGTCCTCTTACCACCTAACCCAAAGCTCAAACCAGCTTAGGAGAGCCCTCAGACCCCTATCGAAGATGTAATGAAAATGGCCTTTAAAGTTGCTTTGTCATCACTGAAAACAGGTTACTAAATTTTAAAGTCCCTCACAGGCTTTTTGGGATACTCACTCCCGTCTTCCTTTCTGCTCTACCATTTCTACTGCTCAATTTATGTTGCTAGGAAAATCCCAAAATCCTTTCCCATTATTCTTTTACATCTCTCCTTCCTTATTCTGAGATCCACGGAGCTGCTCTCACCTCCCGCCTTCCCCATCTTCCCCCTCTGTACCAAGCCCTCAGAAAAATCTTCACTGAACTTTTCCAGAAGTCTTCACCATGGCTGACTTTAGGACTTTCAGCAAAAGAGTCTCTATAAATGAGTTCAGTGTAGATTAACTTCCTCTTTTTCTGTTGCCCTGTTCTACTTGCCTACTGGCTGGAAAAATCAGCACTCCTAAGCTAGACACCCCCTTAATAGTTTTTCACAGAATATGTGAACAAGGCCTCTGCCCTTGAGCTGGGGCTTCACAGAGATGGCTACATTTCTAAGATAAAAAGTTACAAACTGGGCTCCATGGTAACAGTTGGCAGGGGGATAAAAGAAAAGGAAAAAAAAAGCTCTCTGTCTCCCAGGTGTCCTTGAAAAGTTAACTTGCCCACAATAGAGGAAAAAACAGAAAAAAAAAGCTTCGTTTTGTGAATTTCTGCAGACTGTGAACTTCTGAGTCCCTTCTCTTTCATGTTGGGTACAAAATTCTAAAACTACCTAAAATTGGGGTTCAGGGAGTTAATTGATTACAACAGAAGCAATGCCCTCTGAATCCGGTTGCAACCAAATAGGACTGTTTCCCTGTATTTGGTGCTATCTTAGGTGCCGTGCCTTGTCCGTCCCTACAACAGTATAATTCTATATACTTAAACATTGTTTATGTTTTCATGAAATGGTCAACAGATGTGATTAATTGTGTAATGGTGAAGATGTGTCCCAGATTGCTCTATAATGACCAAGGTTCATTTGAAGTTCAAACAGGGGGGCATACAACCCGGTTCCACTGAGAACATATATCCCTCACTTTAGCCATCATATTAGGAATTGGAGTTGTGGCAGGGGTAGTCACAGGAACCACTGCCCTGCTCCATGGTACACAACAAATGACCCAAATAGAAGCAGCAAGAGACCAAAACTTAAAGATAATAGAAACCTCCATCACAGCTTTGAAGGAATCTTTAACATCTCTCTCTGAAGTTGTTTTACACTCAAGTTGAGGGTTGGACCTCCCCTCCATGAGAGAAGGGGGCCTTTGTGCTGCATTGATGTAATAATGTTGTTTTGATGCCGACCATACTGAGGTTGTAAAAAAAAACCTATGAGTAAAATAAAAGGATGCCTTGAAAAGCGTCAACGAGAGAGAGAGGCCCAAAAAGGGTGGTTTGAGTCTTGGTTCACACAGTCCCCCTGGTTATCTACGTTTTATCAACCCTGGCCTGTCCAATAATAATCCTCATATTATTGCTAACTATAAAACCCTGTTTGCTCAACCATGTAAGTTCTTTTCTCCAAGCTCAAATTGGACAAGTTAAACTTATGGTAATACCCCACTATCAGACATAGAATGTGACATGCCCCAATAATCACCTTTATGATTAAAAGTAGCAAGAAGAAGAAGTGGGGAATAAAAGGTTAATAAAAAAGGTACTTGTAACTTCCTGTTTTTCTGTATGCTTAACAAAACACTCTTGAAATCTTGAGAACTGTTTGTAATCTTGTTCCCAGATTGTGCTGTCCCCAACTGCCAAATTGCAGAATGTATTCCCTCACCCAGTTTCACACTAACCGCCCACTTGCTCTGACCCATCAATAAATTTCTGTCCCTGCCCTCTCCAAGGAAAGTATATAAGCTCTGCTTAAGCTGTTCTCAGGGCTCTCTGCTCTATTCATGTGAGTATATTCAGAAGGAGTATAAAGTGAGTGACAGGATTAGACATTTTCAACAGGCTTGAGGTTGAATACATAATCTTAGGAAGAAACAAATATGTAGTCACCAATAGGATTTATATTTGAGAGCATTAGACAAAGGTGAAATGGATGTTTTAGGAATCCATGCTCACTTTCCACTTAGGATATGGTACAATCATAAGTGTGAACTTTGCATTTGTGTCCAGAATATTACTGTGACAAAATGTATGTGTAGATCAGGTGCATGAGTATTTCTTCCACCATTTCTGGGAGCAATATTTGAAGACTATAAATTATTATTGGGGGTGCAAATAGATGTACCCTGTGTTTATGAAAATAGAGATAATGCATGAATAGACCATACTGTGAATAAGTAATGTAACTGGTTCCAACTTTAAATAATGGATTGAATTCACATCTGAAATTATACAGGGAATCTTATATTGATATACAATCATTCATTCCAACCAGTAATACACCTAATGGTAATATTGGGGTTATGGTTTATCATGATGTGTGTGAGTTTTGCTTCAAAAGTGATTATGGAAATTGAAAATAATGTGTTTGGAAAGAAGTCTCATGAAAAGACCAGTCAAGAAACCTGGAGGAATGCATGTGTTCTGAAGCAGGAAGTGATTGAAAGTGAAACAAATGCATATAAATTTGTGAACTTGTGGATGAAATATATATATTATGAAGTGCAAAAACTGAAGAAATATTAATGTACCAGTGTTGAATGAAATTGAACGTCAAAAGACTCATCATGTCCCATAGGAATTCACTTGCATTGATGTTAAACTGGGTCAGTTACTGTAGAAATATTGATATTTGTAACCACCATTCGCTGTAGTGAGTTTTCTGTTATAGAAAACAAATATGTATTTCAAGTGGATGAATATTTCTGAGATAAATCTTGTGAGAAGTTGATTATTAATCCACATACATGAAAAAGAATGAATTTTGAGAGTGTATATAAGACACATGTAATTCATATTTTGAAATATTTTTAGAGTGTATATATATATATATATATATATATATATATATATATATATATATAAACACACACACACACACATACATCACATACATACACACAAAATACACACAGACATTAAATAGTAGCAATATATATGAAAAACGTAATTCATCATAAAATATATACCAACCACAGATGGAAAAATAATATTTATTTTACTGAAAATGGATTTATGTATAATGTTCTACTAGGAAGCTCACCCATAGGTTGAATTTTTAGTTCCAACAGCGTTTACCAGAAGTGATCTCTTCTCACAATTTGTATCTGCCAAGTCAGGCACCTCACACAAATGTACGTGTGATACCAGGTAGGATTCTATATGTGCATATAAAAATACACGTGCGGAATAGGCTAGAGAGAAAGGGAGTCAGGAATTGACATATTTGTTCATTTTTAAAACACATGGAGAAATATTTTAATAAAAAATTCACTAGATTTATAACACCTACCCTTTATCTTGCAAAAGGCAATTCTAGTATACACCATGCCTCCTCTGAAATGCTTGTATTTCAATTCTATTTGGGTTATTTTTCTCCATCATATTAGTATTAGTAGTTAGAATCTAGAAAGCTATGGGTTAGTGTCAGGGATTCAGTATTTCGAATGGAAAATTGGAAAATGAATCCAATGTATATGCAAATATGTGCTGCACAATAATCTTCCCACTCTCATCCAGAATAATGTCTTGACATTACCTTAGCCTCAAGTAAGACACAATTAGAGGAGAAGAGTTAGAAAATCTGTGAATACATATCTGGATTGGAAAATGCTCAGTAGTTCACAACCTTGGAGGTTGTAGAGGAGTTTCCAAAAGTAAGGGACACGGTTGATACACCCAACCTAAGCTTTTATTAAAATTAGGAGCCATCTTTCCACAAAACCATGAAAAGATAATTTTGGCTTTAGTATAAATTACTGCAAATTCTGAACCTGCTTGAAATGCCTGCCCGTGCCTTGAACTCCCCCATGCCTAGCTCTCTGACCAGATCGCAGCCCTCTCTGAAACTTCAGTGACACCTCATAAATAATGGCCTTCCCTGACCATACAACGACCCTCTCTGAGGCTCTAATGGTCCTCATAATTTCTGATTCTAGGGCCAGCAAAAAAAAATGTAAACAAAAATTAGTGTGATGCTTATCAAAATTCTGTTTTCTGTAACGCCCCTTTTGTGTAACTTTCTGGGCTATAAAGCTGGGCTGTAGGAGAGGTGGGTTTGCTGTCTTGTTTCCACTATTTTGAGAGGAAGATGCAGCCCGGCCACTGAAAATAATAAGCTTGTCTTAATTTGACTTTAATTGGAGTCAGTAGTCTTTTCTTGAATCGTGGTCTAACATTTTGTAGTTCCGCAGCGAGATGAACCTGCCCCAACAGATCACAAGACCAGACTGCTGGAAATTCTGAAGCTGGCCTTCCCTCCAGGGCTCCGTCCTGGAGAGGCAAGTTCCAAGGCCTTGGAGTGAGCTTTTGGTCCAGGGAGAACTGCAGTGAACCACCGCACTAAAACAATTAGCAAGCTCATGGTGGAGGAGGCCTCCATTGGTAAGTAGCACCTATATAACATTTGATATCCGGTAAAGGGAGATCTCTTCTGATGACAGAGAGGTGGCCTGGGGAGGCACACATATACTCCTGTCTGGGACAGTAACGAGAATCATTCTGTCCTCTGTTCTATTCTGTAGTGAATTCCTCTGAAAGGGTAGAGAGGTGCCAACAGACACACAGAAGTTCCTATCCCGGAGCATTAGCAAGATGTTCCATTGCTCCTCTGTTTTTCTGTTTCTGCCCCGAGTTTCTGTTTTTTTTTTTTTTTTTTCTGTCTTCTACATGTTTTTTGTTTGTTTGTTTTTGTGTGTTTTGTTGTGTGATTTCTGTGGAAAAAACTTAAGGATATTGGACATGAAAATGGGTAATAAAGCATGTAAGACTGACATCCCTTTGAACTGTGTTTTAAAAAACTGTGATGAACTTTACCCCCCTTTGTTAAGCAGGATAAGAGAAGCCACTAGCTGGCTGCCTGGAGCACACACACTGCAAAGGGCAATGCCTGCTGGGGACGTAAGAACTGAGTATCTCCCAGGTTAACAATTGAAACTCCTTTAAAACCCCTTGTCCCTTCAGACAAAGAGAGTTACAACCTTTGGGCAGAGACCCCTGTGTTTTTCCTTTGTTAGCAAAGCAGTAAAACTCCCTTTTTCTTTTTCTCAAACCCTGTCCTCATTATTAAATTGGCATGAATTGACTTCAAATTCAGGAAGTGAACTTTAAGTTACAAATTTTGGTACCCCCCACCGCCCCGGAAATTTTTGAGAGCTGACTACTGAAATGTTAGGAGATGGAGCGTGCTTGGGGTGGAACGAAACCAGAAGAGATAATCCTGTAAGTATTAGGAGGGACTGAGCGAGTCCCAGCAGCTGCCAACGCCCTGTTTTTTCAGAGAATTACCTCCTTCCTTCCCTGCACTGTAAGGATTATGCCACCTCTGTTTTTTTAAAAAAGAGAAAAAGAAAAAGGGGACACTAAATGCAGTAAAGTAACCATGGAGACCCTTGATATTACATTTCAGGTTGTCCCTCTGTGAAAACATCTGGTTCCCTTGTGGGGACATCTATGGTTCCACTGGTGTAGTTGATTTTTCTCTTATCTGCTCTGTTTTAAAGGCTTCTGTCTGTCAGCCATATTCTGGAGCTCCTTTCTGTCTGTCTTGTGTCTTTTGTTCTGGCCCTTTAAGACATGTGCAATGATATGTTGATATTATAAATTGTTTCTTGGGAATGATCTTAGCTGAATGTGTGTCTAAATGATGATGTTTTATTGTAACAATCTGGTATCTGAATGGGTTTTTAAAGCATTGCACAATCTTGCAGCTAAAAGTCGGGTTTAGGTAATTGTTTAGTTTATGATTTCAGATAATTCATGTCAGAGAACTTAAATACTTAGGATGGAAAACTAAACAACACAACTTCCAAGTTGGCAAGTAACTTCCCAATCATTCAGGCTATTTTTCACCAATTTTGAACTGGGTAGCCTGGGAAAATGTCACTGTGTGTAGCAGTGCATTAAATTGGACAAGGATAGTAAATCATAGTATGGTATCTGTTGACAAAAAAAGATGTAAAGATATAAAATTTTGTGAATTGTATCTTAAACTTGTATGATAATTTTCAACATCCAAACCTGAATATTATGGTTGAAATGCCTTAGGCCTGAGGTGTCTGCTCAGATTAGCAGCTTTTCCCTGTTCCTTCTGGACCTCAGCCAGGACTTATGTTGAAATGCAAATGAAAGAAGCCTGCTAACTTAGTAGGAGACTGATCTGAGGCCTAAGAGAAAAAAAAAGTTAAATTGTATGGTATTTACTAATTAATTACCAGTCATTTTTTCTAGAACTCTTATTTTTTTCCTTAGATTCTTTATTTTTTTTTTGAGCTCATGATTTTGATCCTACAGACCTAGGTTAATGTTTTTCTGATCAGTTCTATCTTTGACCAACTGTGGAGTTTTTGAAACATTGCAATGGATATTTCACCTGTGAAAAGCTACAAGACCTTTACTATTATTATGTGTACACACTGTTGTTATGTGTTGTATATCTATATATACATATGTCCGTATATCATATATATGATACACAAATTAACATATATAAAGTGCACTCATGAAAACAACGCTCATAAAAACAAATTTTACAAAGTGGATCTAAAGATCTTTAATTCACGTGATTTAAATTGTTGAATTTAAATTGGATAAACAGATAAAAATAAATGTCTTTAAAACTCAGCTTACAAGTTTTTCTAGGTGTTCAAAAATCTAATAAAATATTAATGTCTACAAAAATTCTAATATGACTTGGTTCTAGGACTTTTCCTTCAACAAAAAAAAATGGTTTACAATCTTCAATACATTTGTCTAATATTTTGATAAATAAGTAAAGTAAATTTGATATGGGATTACTCATTCATGAGTACTTTTGTTAGATATCTGATTGATTTACTAAGGTCTGTAGAAGTGTGTAATAAAGTCTGTATAAGATTGTAAAAATCAGTCATGTGTTAAAGAGACAAAAATTTCTGAAAACATAAGTTTACCCATAACATTGTGTTTTATTAAGTTTTATATTTTCTAGAGCAAGCAATCATAAAAATTAAACAACTGATTAAATAAGAACTGTTATTTTAGAGCCCTGTACTGCCATTTCTTTAAAAGCTAAACTTGCTTAATGTAGAAACATCAATGTAATTGCGATGCTATTAATGTGCTCCTATCTTTCAGGTATACAAGTCTGTAAGGTAGAAACTTTAAAAGAGCATTATACCAAGCTGGTGTTCTGAAGTTGTATAGTAAAAAAATATATATTGGGCATTCATTTACCTGTTTTCAATAAGATATGTAAAGTTTTATGTTACTTTTTACATTGGGGAACAATTTAAATGTATTTTTATGTTAATGAGAGCCTTATCTATGCAAAGGTTAAAAACGTTCAGTGTTTATTAAATTCATGTTTTAAATGTGATATCCTATGGTGTTAGCTAATGTTCATGTGACCTCAAACAATTTATATAAAATTTGTAAAATGATATTTAAAAAAACAAAGTTCATCTTTAGAACTAAAACACTTAATATTTATAAAGAGCCCTGCCTTACCTGAGATAAGGCTCTGTGTCCCATATTACTACATGTGAGAATGACTACGAAAGCTGTAGGTAAGATTATGTTTCATTTAAAGTTATGTTCAAAAGTTGTTTTGTTTTCTGTTAAGATTACTAGGATCTCAAACAGGGGATATAATGTATAACTCAGCTAAAATATTCAGGGGAGCTATTACACGAACTAAGTATTTTTACACTTGTTAAAAAATTTTATTTTGTAATTTCCTTATAAGTGATCTAAAGATTCCCTGTTAGTGTTTCACAGAAGTGTTGCTTTAAGAACACAGCATGGGTTAATTTAAGATAATAAGTCATCACCTACAAGACACCTACAATACAGATCCCAATTAATAAAAAGATAAATAATTATAAACTTATAGACATTAAACCCCAGTACTCTTAATATAAGGCTGTTAAAATTTATTTGCTGGATAATTAAGATTAGGATTTAAAATTAAATTTACATGAAAAGAGCCAAGAAAACCAATATTTGGCTCTTGCCCTCTGAGTCAGTCTGAATCCATTGAACAGGGGACTTCTCTAAAAGCTTTGCAACTCTGGGCCTCATAACCTCCCAATCAGGGAGATTAATGAGACCACTGGAAAACAGAAAGCCAATCAGTGCATTTGCTATGAAGAAGAGAGTCATCAGAGAAGGGAGACATCTTTGATGCTTCCGAGGGAAGCCCCATGGTCAAGCAAGACCTGGACCCACCTAGCGCAAATGGCACCAGCAGAACTGAGAAGCTGCTCTCAAGTTTCCCCAGGAATGACTTTCATAAAACTCAGCTAATGTTAACAATAGATAGAAACAAAAGTCAGTTTGAGAGCTTCATCTTAAACACTTAGCAAAGAGAGTTAAAACCAAAATACAGCCATTCCTGACATTTTAAATAATAATAATAATAATAATAATAATAATAATAATAATAATAATTATAATATTTTAAGGTATTCACTTTATGTTATCCTCCCAAAATAAGTAAGACTGGAGGCCACAAAGATGGATTCTCAGTCAGCAATGCCTGATAACTATAAAAAGTGACTATCAAGAGGAGCTGCCAGAGGCACAAATTTTAAGTTTAAGGCCTACAGATATTCCTAACCTACACAGGTAGGCTTGGTGTTTGCTAGTATGATTATCCAGCCCTGAGTAACAGAATTAAAGGTTTCTCTATTACACACAGAGGTCATACTAGTAAAAGAATTTTGCAAAATCAGATGACATTAAATTATTAAACTGTATCTTATGGGGAGGGACAAATGTAACACTAAATGTTAAATATTAAGTTGACATTCTCATAACTGGGGATATTAAAGCCTGCTGAGGGAACTTCTATACAGTGACATGTTCCAGCTGCTGCAACATTTTTTCAGTACTCATGGTTTTTGTTTCTCACATAGAAGAACCCATCCCCAGATGACTTTACAACCTGTTCTTCCCCAACCAGACTTCAAACCGAACTGATTTCTAAAAGGCAACCCATGTCCCTCAACTGACTTCTAAAAGACAAGTCATGTCCCATATGCTGTGCCCACTCACATCACCCTCTCTCAGCTCTGAGGACGTCAAAATGAGTGACGCCTCTCGTCTAACAACTATGGAGCCAAAAATAAATAGACTATCAATATAAGTAATTAATTATGTCAGGTAAAATCAGGAATCCAGTTTTGGGTGAGTTCTAAAAATTTGGAGACTGTTACCTGAGGAATTAAAATTCCCTCATTGCTCTTTTCCTACCCTATCAAAGATTTGGAAGGGGCACATTAGAAAGGGGGAATGATAGACCCAACATGATCATTTATTAAAATTGGGAGCCATCTTGCCACAAAACCATGAAAAGATAATTTTGGCTTTACTATACATTACTGCAAATTCTGAATCTGCTTTGAATGCCTGCCCATGCCTTGAACTCACCCATGCCTGGCTCTCTGACCAGATAGCAGCCCTCTCTGAAACTTTAGTGACACCTCATAAATATTGGCCTTCCCTGGCCAGACAACGACAGTCGTTGAGGCTCTAATGGTCCTGATAAATTCTGATGAGGGGCCAGCAAAAAAACAAAAAATGTAAACTAGCATTAATGTGATGCTTCTCCGAGTTCTCTTATCTGTAACCCGCCTTTGTGTAACTTTCTGGGCTATAAAGGTGGGCTGTAGGAAAGGTGGGGTTGCTGTCTAGTTTCCACCATTTTTAGAGGGAGAGGAAGCCAGTGGAAATAATAAGCTTGGTTTAATTTGATTTTAATTGGAGTCAGTGGTCTTTTGTCATGTCCTGGTCTAACAGGTAAACACTCCACAAATATGGAGCTCTGCTGGCCTAAAACTTCTTGAGAAACTGCCCCTGACCTTGGGCACTTGAAATATATGTTGTTGTCAGGAGCTTTAGCTTCCTTTGTAGTGAGACCATCAAAGCTGGGTCTGCATATATGTGACCTGGAAGATATAGTTTCTTATTTTCAAATGAACATGAGGCAGCAGTGCTGAATTCTCTCTTTGTTGGGAAACTGTGGCCACTGAAGGCTAAGTGCCTCCCCGTGTGGACTGTGAAGCCATTTGCTCATCTTCCACTTTTCATGGTGTTTCTTGCTGTTGCACTGGGAGTTTGGTATTTGCTTCACAAAATACAAGGAGATCAACAGGGACTCAGTGCTGGAGGAATTTCTCATACGTGTGGTGGGTCAGGGTCTGCAGGAGAATACACCAACCAGGCTTCTATCCCACATAGCTTGCCCCCTTAACCATTGCAACCTGATTGTGAACATTGCCCTGAAACCTCTCCATATAACAAGATGCCTTTATATGAAGAGGTCAAACGTATAAGGGATTACGCGCTGCACCATTTCAGCCACAAGCCATTTGGAAGTCATTGGCAGATCCATATGGCCCCACCAGAGATGTTTTATCACACACCTGTGCACCACAGCTCTGTGTCACTATTCAGCAGTCTCCATCTGAGTTTGCCTAGATCTCAGTTTCCAAGGGCGACTCTCATGAGTGGCCTCCTAAAATCCCAACACAATTCATGGCAATTCTTCTCTGAGGTCAGTTCCAGAACTCAGTTTCTAAGGGGAATCACACCAGAGTTCCAGTCATGGTGGCCACAGTCATGTCTTCCAACCGCCACAAAAATGACCACAATTAAAACCAAAACACTCCCACATGGCCCTCATCTTCTTCCATATAGACACTCATCAAATTCTCTGGCTGGAGGTTTTCATAAGGGGCGCAGTCCAAGACAGTGTCCAAAATATGCTCCCTTGCCCCTATTTTCCCTAATGTTAGTGTGGCCTGAACACCCTTCCTGTGAACCACGAGTGATCAAATAGGCCTGCCCTTATTACGGCTTCACTTCTCCAATTTGAGGCCTAATGACTGCCAGTTATAGATTCTTTATGTGAATTGGAGTCATGAGAAAACGCAAGCATCTATGGTCTAGCCTCTGCAGGCATTTGAAGAACTCATTTGTGCCAAAGGATCCCTATTTTCACTTGATGGATGTCAGAAATATTACAGAAGATGGCGAGAATCTTCATACACAATGACTGCTATTTTGACCATTTTGGTTTTGTAGCACACAGGGAATCTTTCTTTAGATCCATCAGGTGCTGAGAATCTAAGCCACAGCCTCACACAGGACCAAGAGGCTGATTAAGAAACATCCCTTTCCAAAGCAATTAAGCAAAGAGCCACAGGTGATGACAATTCATTTCCATTTGAAAACTGTTTTGTTCAGGCTTCACAAAGGGGTGGCCTGAGGCAAAGACCTTCCTGACATTCAGGGCAATGGAAAAATAGGTAAGCAAATGGCCCAAAGCAAGGATTCTCCACTGAGACTTTACTGGTCACATTCATATCTGAGTTTTCTGAGATCCTCCAATTCCCTTCAGTTATCATGTACATGGCCATGTCACAGAGCTTGGAGGTGATACATATCTTGGACACAAAACCATGAGCCTAGTCTCGAGAGTGACCAGAATTCAGGAAGAAAAGAGCAAGGTAGTAAGATAGTAGGCATTGCCCATCCATAAGGCGAGTCAAAGTCCATTCACAAATTGGGCAGAATGTCTACAACCACGGACAAAGTGGGATACACAGACATAGAAACACTCGCCTTATCAAACAACTTACTAGAAAAAGTCCACTCCAAACCAAACAAACCGCCTTTTCTACCTATTCTCAGAACATGAGAAAAAACCACAAACTCACACCCACACGCAAAAAGGCACCTCCTTCCCCCAAGTAGGTCTGTGACTATCCAGAGTGTCCTCTGACTGGTGGGTCATACAATGTTCCCCTGAAATGGACTATCCATTCTCAGATCTGGTCTCCTCGGCCAACTGTGTGAGGTTGTCAGGAGCCTGTGGTGAGACACTACCTGCTTTCTCAAGAATGACCCTGGCATTTGGCCATCCTCACATCAGTAGGTACCAAGGAAGAGTGACTCTGTCCTTAGTAACACAAAACAAGTGAGCCCACTGGGACTGGGACTGGGAATGGCTCTGGGTACCTGGCTTCCTGGATCCCAAGTTTAGAGAGTTCCATTACCAAGGAAGTGAGGTAGGTCACTTCCTTTAGGAACTGAATGAGGTTACTGCCTTGCCAAACACTTTGTTCTAACAGTTGCTTCCAAGTGTTCCATGAGCTGGAGGCTGCCCCTACTTCCTGTGACACTTTCACAAGTTAGAATGATATATCATTCATAGGCACCAAAGAACAGCTCTGCACAAAGGCCTGGTTTGGTCCATCTTCTCTACATTAAGTAGAGAGAGGCTGATTCATACACTTCCCTTCATCCTGACCAGGTTTTTTGCCATGGAAGATGACTTTTTCTCTCTCACGTCCATCATAGCTGCCTACATCTTCTTCAGGGATCCTTTCTGCATGGACCTCTGAGGTTCTCAGCAGGTGGAAGATCCCCTACATTTCTGTATTTTAAGATCAGCTCTGTCCCTGCTCTTCTCTAAAGTTAGATTGAGGGAACACTGTGTAGTTAGGGTTAATATCAGGTTTGATTTGGGTTAGGAATCATTCTGTGGCATGAATAATGGTACTGGGAATCTGTGATATTTATAAGAATATAGACGTATGATTCAAGTATGAAAAACAGAAATCTAGGTAAGATTTGAAGCCCAGAAGAGAATTGGGCCCTTGATTGGGATACTTAGCATTGAAATACTTTCTGCACAGATGTCTCAGATAAATCGATATACAATGGCATAGGACGTTGTACCTTGGATGATTGAATGTCAAAGAGAACCTCCAGTCAAAAAGGGATAGTTGTTAGGATTAGGAAGATAGTCGGTAGGTTTAGAAAGAAGAGTGAGTATAGGATTTGGACCAAAGTTCTTTATCAATAGAGTTTCAGTTAGAGAGTGAATGTTAATGTCATTCCATGTGAAGAGTCAGTCACAATGATGAACTGGGGAAAATATGTAGGAAAGCAGATATCAATAGAGGCATTATGAAATCAGGCAAAGTATTAAGTGAGTCATAGGATTAGGCATTTTCAACAGGGTTGAGGTTGAATATATAATCTTAGGAAGAAACAAATATGTAGTCACGAAGAGAATTGACATTTGTGAGCATTAGGCAACCTGGACAAGAATGTTTTTAGTAATCCATGCTCACTTTACATTTAGGCTTTGGTGAAATTACATAAAATACGTAGTTGTCACTTTCTGTTTTTCTGTATGCTTAACAAAACACTGTTGAAATCTTGAAAACTTTTTGCTAATCTTGTTTCCAGAATGTCCTGTCCCGAACTGCCAAACTGTAGAATGTATTCCCTCTCCCGTTTACACGCAAACCGCCCACTCGCCCTGACCCATCCATAAACTTCCCTCCCGGCCCTCTCCAAGGAAAGTATGTAAGCTCTGCTTAAGCTGTTCTCAGGGCTCTCTGCTCTATTCAAGTGAGCTCTGAGTCCCAGAATTCTGGACCCTTGGCTGTTGCATGAGACAGTCTCTTGGTGGTCTCTTCCTCCAACGCTCGCCCGAACTTTACATCTGAGGGCCGCAGGGAGATCCAGCAGTGGTGGATGAAAGACAGACAATGGGCTCCTCTCAGGGTGAGTAAGGTGCCTCTTTCTGGTTTCAGGTTTCAGGTTAGGGATGGGCATAACGGCTATCGGTGATGAGCATGAGCTCTCTCTGAGGGTGGCTGACAGACGTGTCACAGAGCCACAGGTCATGTCTCTGGGGGACGCCCTGGAGGTCTCGGGAAATCGTGTAACAATAGTCTCCTCGACTCAGTGATATTTTGTTTTGGATTCGGTATTGCCCGCCCATCAGGTTTTGCCGGCTACTCTGTCCTGGTCTCAGTACTGGACGTCCATTGCCTGTCTTTATTGTCTTGTCTTGTCTGTGTCGTGTGTCATTGGTTTCACTGTTTGTGTATCTTTCATATGGGACAGAGCACTTCAACGCCTCTGTCCCTGACCCTTGATCAGTGGACCAAAGTCTGCTTAAGGGCTCAGAATCTTTCTTTTTCAGTAAAACGCCGGACCTCGTAGACACTCTGTGCCTCAGAATGACCCACCTTCGGAGTCGGATGGCCCCCAGAAGGATGTTTCTACTTCTCACTAATTTAAAAACTCAGAGATATTGTCTTTCAGCCAGGGCCACTTAGCCATCCAGATCAACAGCAATATATCTTAACTTAGCAGGACCTCTGCAAATCTCCTTCTCCATGGGTGAAACCTTTCCTTGAACCTGCCCCCGCTCCTACTGCTTCCCCCACGATTGTATCTCTCAAACCCTCTGCTCCTCCTCCTCCACCCTCTGTTCTCCCTGAGTCTCAAGACTCTACTGTACTCTCCTCCCCCTCCTTATGCCCTGTCCTCGTCCCCCAACCCCCAACTCCCTCTAAGTGATTCCCCTGCTGGTGACTCAGACTCTCCACCATTGGAGGAATCTAGGCCAGCCCAGCTCTCTCCAGATGACTACACCGTGGCACACACAGCCCGTCCTTCCCTGGAGGAAGCTGGCCCTGCCAAAAGAACTCAAAGAACTTGCCGGCAGTGAGTAAATTTTGAAGTGGACTCAGGGGCAGTATACTCAGCCCTTAAGACACCATTGGGCCATCTATCAAATAAAATGACTCTAGTTCAAGGGCCTAATGGCAGTAAATATGGGGCTTAGACAACTAAGAGGACCATGGTCCTGGGGAAAGGAAAAATCCATCACTCCTTTCTAGTAATCCCAGAATGCCCCCCCCCCATTGATGGGCAGAGATCTGCTCAACAAGCTCCAGGCCATAATAACTTTTATCCCTGAAGGCCCCCAAGTGAAATTTCTAAAACCTTCAGTAGAAACTCCTATAGTCACGGCTTTAACTATGTCAGTAGAAGATGAACATCAACTCGTCACCCCCCCCAAGACTGATCAAACAGGCAAGCTACCCCAGAAATGGATAACAGATTTTGCAGATGCCTAGGAAAAAACTGCTGAGTTAGGCGTAGCCATGAAACAACCTCCAATAACAGTGGGGTTAATAACTACAGCCCACCCAATCAATGTCAAAAAATATCCTCTGAGCAAGAAAGCTAAAGATGGGATAAGGCCCTGTATTCAGAAATATCTGGGCTTAGGGGTCCTAAGGCCCAGTCATTCAAACTGGAACACACCCCTGGTACCAGTAAAAAAATCCAGGAACTGGGGTCTATCGCTTCCTTCAAGACCTAAGAGAGATCAACAACAGAGTGCAGAACATTCACCCCACGGTACCTTATCTGTACAATCTGCCTAGCACTCTGAACCCTGAGCGGAATTGCTATACTGTTCTGTACTTTAAAAAAATGCTTTCTTTTGCTTGCGTCTGCATAAAGATAGTCATTTGCTATTTGCTTTCGAGTGGGTAGACCCAGAAACCAGAACGTCTGGTCAACTAACTTGGACTAGATTCCCACAGGGGTTCAAAATTTCCCCCACTCTCTTTGATGAAGCCCTCCCCAGAGATCTCAACAACTTCAGAACTACGCACCCTGAAGACACCCTGCTTCAATATGTGGATGACCTGCTACTGGCAGCCAACACCAAGGAAAACTGTGAGTCTGGGACCCAAGCACTATTTTCCGAGCTTGCTCAACTCGGGTATAGTGCTTCTGCCAAATAGGCCCAAATTTGCCAGAAAGACGTAATCTTCCTGGGATATTCCCTTAGGGGCAGTAAACGATGGCTCACTGAGCCCAGAAAAGAAACCATTGAGCATATACCACCCCCATCTAATAGCAGACAATTCAGAGAGTTTCTTGGGACTGCTCGCTTTTGCAGGTTATGGATACGCGGGTTTGCGTCCTTAGCTGCTCCTTTATACCCGCTGTTAAAAGGAGATGCCCAATTCTAATGGACCCCTGAGCACCAGCAAGCTTTTGACAACATCTAATGACACTGAAACTGAAATCCTCAACTTCACTGAGCCCAGCCTGCATTTTCAGAAAGCCCTATGGTACGTTAAAAATGTACATCAACTCACTCACATTGGTTCAAAGAAACTTCAGGCATTCCTGAAGAATAAAGAACAGAGTTTTCCACTAACCAACTCAGAGCGAAAGGAAATAACTGAACATGTAACAAAAGCCTGTCAGGCCTGTCAATTGGTTAATGCTTACCCTTCCAAGTTTCTTGCAGTTAACCACCTACAAAGATCCAGACCAGGACAATTCTTGGAAGTGGACTTTACTGAAATTAAGCCAGCATGGTATGGACTTAAATATCTCCAAGTTTTTGTAGGTACATTTTCAGGATGGATTGAAGCCTTCCCACAAAAAAAAGGCACAAATTGTGGTCATGAAGATCCTGAAAGATAATTTTCCAAGATACGGACTGCCTAAGGTAATAGGGTCTGAAAATGGATTGGCGTTCATGGCCTTGTAAGTCAGGGGTTAGCCAGGACCCTGGGGATTAATTGGAAGTTACAATGTGCTTATAGACCCCAGAGCTCAGGACAGGTAAAATAAATAAATAGAAGCATTAAAGAGACCTTAACAAAATTAAGCTTAGATATCAGCATAAAAACTTGGACTATGCTCCTGCCTTATGCACTGTTTCATGCAAGAAATAGTCATACTCCCTCTGTTTCTTTGTGTAATCTCACGCACTATGAAATTCTCTATGGTCCCTCCTCCAGTAAGGGACATAACCCCAACTCTAAGACCTAATGATCCCTTCCGCACCTCCTGAGTTGACAGAGTTAAAGTTCTTGAAAGAAGACAGTGATATCTGTGGAAACAGCTGGCCACTACCTACCAACCTGGGGACGAGGGGACTCCATATCAATATCAAGTAAGAGACTTCATCTACATAAGACGACATCAGGTGTCATCCCTGGAACCCCGCTGGAAAGGACCATACCAGGTGCTACTTATAACACCTACAGTGGTAAAGGTAGAGGGAATCACTTCCGGGATCCATGCCTCTCATCTCAAGCCTGCGCCCTGTACAGACTCTGGCTGGAAAATAGAAATGACTGGTAATCCTTTCAAATTGTGTATTCGCCATGTGCATAAGGCTATAGACTCTCCCCTTGGCCAATAGTAGTCCTAAACCTCATTAGCCTGTTCAGCAGCGATGGCTGATCACAAATCATACTGTACTAGAAGTATGCTCTATCTTGCATACAGCCCCCTTAGGGACCTGGTGGCCATCTCTCTACCCAGACATTTGTCAGCTGGCTATAGGTCTTTCCTATTGGGATATCCCTGATGAAGGGGATCCCACTAAAATTCCATTAAATCTTTTCCGTGCCATACGTAATGGAAACAAACATTATGGATGTAGGGACACGTGAGCCAGATACAGGTTGGCTAGCCCAGATTACTATGTTTGCTCAGCGGACTATCAAACCCACTAACAGCCAGGGCTGTGTGGGGGAAAAGCCGACTTCTTCTGTAAGTCATGGGATGTAAGCATACAGGGGCTGCCTGGTGAAACCCAAACTCCTCATCAAATTCAGTACTCAGCATTGGGCATATTACCAATTAGACAACCAAAACCGATGGCCCCCAGAGGGGTCTCTAGATGCTCAAATTCTGCATGACCTTTTTGACTTCGGCAAGTGCTCAAATGGTGGAAGGAAATTCCCCTATGTGGAGGCCTTTTCCCTCCTTCACTCACATCCTGAACTATGCTTCTCTAATAGATCCTAACCCTCTGCTTTCTGCTCCAGACTCTCTGCTGTCACTCCCACATAAGCAACCTGATTTCTCCCCTCCAATTACTAGATCAAAAACGAAGCCTCTGCCGGCTCTTAGACCATTGCCCCCTTGCTGAGGTAACAAGTACTAAGGTACCCATCCACCCACTCACTCCTCTCTTCTCCTGTCAGTGCCCTCACCAGGTCCCACCAAGTCCTCTTACCAACTAAACCAAAGCTCAAAAAGCTAAGGAGAGCCCTCAGCACCCTATCCAAGATGTAATGAAAATGGCCTTTAAAGTTTTTTTTTGTCATCAGTGAAAACAGGTTACTAAAAATTTAACATCGCTCACAGGCTTTTTGGGATACTCACTCCTGTCTTCTCCTCTGCTCTACGTGTTCTACTGCTCAACATTTTGTTGCCTGGAAAATCCCAAACCCCTTTCCCATTATTCTTTTACATCTCTCCTTTCTCATTCTCAGACCATTCTCTTAAACCTCTCTCTCTGAATTTGTTTTACAGAACAGGCGAGGGTTGGACCTCCTCTTCATGAGAGAAGAGGGCCTTTGTGCTGCATTGAGGGAAGAATGTTGTTTTTATGCCGACCATACTGGAGTTGTAAAAAAATTTATGAGTAAGTTAAAAAGATGCCTTGAAGAGCATCAACAAAGGAGAGGGGCACATAAAGGTTGGTTTGTGTCTTTGTTCACATAGTCCCCCTGGTTACCTACGCTTTTATCAACCCTGGCCAGTCCATTAACAATCCTCATATTAATGCTAATTGTAGGAACCTGTTTGCTCAACCATGTAGTTTCTTTTCTACAAGCTCAAATTGGATAAGTTAAACTTATGGTAATCAGACAACAATATACCTCACTAGGAGACATAAAATCAGAGACCCCCCAATGATCACTTTTATGATTAAAAGTAACCAGAATGAGAAGTGGGGAATGAAAGGTTAATAAAATAGGTACTTGTAATACCTGTTTTTCTGTATGCTTAACAAAACACTGTTGAAATCTTGAGAACTGTTTGCTAATCTTGTTCCCAGAATGTGCTGTCCCCAACTGCCAAACTGCAGAATGTACTCCCTCTCCCATTGGCACGCAAACCACTCACTCGACCTGACCAATCAATAAATTTCCCTCCCTGCCCTCACCAAGTAAAGTACATAAGCTCTGCTTAAGATGTTCTCAGGGCTCTCTTCTCTATTCAAGTGAGCTCTGAGCCCCAGCATGCTGGACCCCCAAAAATCCCTTTGCTGTTTCATGAGACAGTCTCTTCCTGGTTTCTTCCTCCAATGCTCGGCCGACCTTTACATTGGTACAATCATAAGTGTGAACTTTCCTTTGTGTGTCCAGAATATTACTGTAATAAAATGTATATGTAGATCAGGTGACAGGAGTATTTCTTCCACCATTTCTGGGAGCAATATAATGAAGATGTATGAATTAGTATTGGGGATAGAAATAGGTGAACCATGTGTCTATGAATATAGAGATAATGCATGAATAGACAATACTGTGAATAAATAATATAACTGGTTCCAACTTTAAATAATGGATTGAATTGATATCTGAAAATATACAGAAAATCTTATATTGATATAATACATTTAATCCTACCCGTTATATATCTAATTGTAATATTAGGGTTATGGATTCTCATGAAGAGTGTGTGAGTATTGCTTCAAAAGTGATTATGGAAATTGAAAATAATGTGTTTGGAAAGAAGTCTCATGAAAAGACCAGTCAAGAAACCCGGAAGTGTACATGTGTTCTGAAGCAGGAAGTGATTGAAAGTGAAACGAATGCCTAAATATTTGCTAACTTGTAGATAAAATACACATCCTATGATGTGCATTAATTGAAGAAATAGTAATGTACCAGTGTTGACAAAAATTAACGTTAAATACACATCATGTCCCATAGGAATCTACTTGAATTGATGTTAAACTGGGTCAGTTACTGTAGAAATATTAGGATTTGTATGCACCATTCACTCAAGTTAGTTTTCAGTACTAGGAAAGAAATATGTATTTCAGGTGGATGAATATCTCTGAGAATAATCTTGTGAAAAGTTGATTATAAATCCACATATATGAATATTAATTAATTTAGGGAGTGTATAATAAGACTCATACATTTCATATTTTGAAAAATCTGGAGAGTGTGTGTGTATACACACACACACACACACTGAGACATTAAAAATAGCAATATATATATATATCAATCGAAATTCACCATGAAATATATATCATACACAGATCCAAAAATATTCATTTTATTGAAGATAGATTTATGCATAATGTTGTTGAACTAGCAAGTTTACCCATACATTGAATTTTCAGTTCCAACAGCATTTAGGAGGAGTGATCTCTTCTCACAATTTGTATCTGCCACGTCAGCCACCTCACAAAAATGTACGTGTGATACCAGGTAGTATTCTATATGTGTATATAAAAATGCATGTGCTGAATAGGCCACAGAGAGAGGGAGACAGGAATTCACATATTTGTTAACATTAAAAACACATGGAGAACTATTTCAACAGAAAATTGACTATATTTATAACACCTACCCTTTTTTATGCAAAAGGCAAGTCCAACTCTACACCATGCCTCCACTGAACTGCTTGCATTTCTATTCTGTTTGGGTTATTTTACTGCATCATATTAGGATTAGTAGTCAGAGTCTAGTTTGTTATGGGTTACTGTCTGGGATTCAATATTTCAAATGGAAAATATGATAATGAATCCAATGTGTATGCAAATATGTGCTACACAAAAATCATCCCACTCTCATCCAGAACAAAGCTTTGACATTCCCTTCGTCTGAAGTAAGTCACAGTTAGAACAGTGGTGTTAGAAAATCTGTGAATACATATCTGGAATGGAAAATTCTCGGGAGTTCACAACCTTGGAGGTGGTAGAGGAGTTTCCAAAAGTAACGGACATGGTAAACACTCCTCAAACATGGAGGTCTGCTAGCCTAAAGACATCTTGAGAAACTTCCTCTGAGGTTGGGCACTTGAAATATATGTTATTTTCAGGAGCTTTAGCTTTCTTTGTAGTGGGACCATCAAAGCTGGGTCTACATCTATGTGACCTGAAGGATATGGTTTCTTATTTTCCAGTAAACTTGAGGCAACAGTTCTGAATTCACTCTTTGTAGGTAAACAGTGGCCACATGGGTCTAAGTGTCTCTCCGTGGGGACTGTGGAACCATTTGGTCATCCTCCACTTTTCGTGGTGTTTTTTGCTGCTGCACTGGGAGTTTGGTATTTCCTTCACAAAATACAAGAAGTTCAACAGGGACACAGTGCTAGACGGAGTTCTGTCACTTGCGGTGGGTCAGGGTCTGCAGGAGAATGCACCAACCAGGCTTCTTTCCCACATAGCTTGCCAACTTGTGAATAGAAACTTGATTCTTAACATTGCCCTGAAACCTCTCCATATAAAAACATGCTTTTACAGATACGGGTCTCCTGCCTGCACCATGTCAGTCACAAGCAATTTGGAAGCCAATGGCAGATCTACATGGCCACAACACAAATGTATTATCACACAACTGCACACCACTTTCTAGGCCCACTACTCTGCAGGCTCTAACTTAATGGCATCTCTGTTCTACACCATTTTCATGAAACCCAGTCAATCAAGGAACTGTCTGGTACACTCTTGATCAGCAACAGGACATCCAAATGTTCTCCAGTGCCACCTGGTCATGGGAATTTCAAAAATTTCATTTTATTTATCTAGTCATTTTTCAAGGATGAAGTTGGAGGCACTGTGGGTTTCAATTCATTCAGGAACCATTAAATGGTGAGGAAGCTCATTTCAATGAAAGCTCTGGAGAATGATAACAGGCAAGGTTTCCCAAAGAGTGTCCAAAAGGTCACATGAAGCCAGCGCTGTTGAGGTCTACAATGTGAGGTCCATGTGTGTTTTGACTCTCAACTATGGCTGCCAGGTTTTTCAGAATAAAATCATGTGATATTCCGGCTGAGATTTCCAGTGCTCTCTGGAAAGCCACCTGGGCCTGGATCTCAGGTTCCAAGGCTGACTCTCATGCATGGCCTCCTTAAATGCCAACACAATTCATGGCAATACTTCTCTGAGGTTAGTTCCAGAACTCAGTCTCTAAGGGAAATCACAACAGAGTTCAAGAGCAGGTGGACCCAGTCATCTCTTCCAACTGCCACACAAATGACCACAATTTAAACCAAAACACTCCCACATGACCCTCATCTTTATTCATATAGACATTCATCATAACCTCTGGCTGTATGTTTCCATGAGGGGTGCAGCACAAGACAGTGTCCAAAATAGACTTCCTTGCCCCTCATTTGCCTAAAGTCTGGGTGGCCTGGAAACACTTCCTGTGAAACAGGAGTGACCAAATAGGCCTGCCCTAAATACTGCTGTGCTTCTCCAATTTGAGGCCTACTCACTGTCATGTATTGATTATGTATGTGATTTGGAGTCATGAGACAACACAAGCAACTATGGGCTAGACTCTGCAGGGATTTGAAGAGCTCATTTGACCCAAAGGATCCCTATTCTCACTTGATGGAGGTCAGGAACCTTACAGAGGAAGGCGAGAGACTTCATCCACAATTACTGCACTTTTTGGCATTTTGGTTATGGATGCAAACATGGGATCTTTCTTTAGATCCATCAAGTGCTGAGAATCTAAGCCAAAGCCTCACACAGGGCCAAGTGGCTGATTCAGACACATCCCTTTCCTAAGCAATTAAGCAAAGAGCCACAGGTGATGTCCATTCATTTCCATTTGAAAACTGTTTTGTTCAGGCTTCACAAAGGTGTGGCCAGAGGCAAAGGCCTTCCTGACATTAAGGGCAACAGAAGAATAGGTAAGCAATAGGCCCAAATCATGGTTTCCCCACTGAGACTTTCCTGGTCACATTGATATCTGGGTTTTCTGAGATGGTCCAATTCCCTTCAGCTATCCAGTACATGGCTATGTCACAGAGATTGGAGGTGGTAAATAATTTGGACACAAAACCATGATCCTATTCTGGAGAGTGGCAAAATTCAGGAAGAAAAGAGAAACTTAGGAAGATAGTAGGCATTGCCCATCCATAAGGCAAGCTGAATTCCTTTCATAAATTGGGTAGGATGAATTCTGGGAAGATTTCTACTACACAGGACACATTCATTGATGCATTCTCTTTTCTAATATCTACAACCAAGTTCACAGAGAGATAGACAGACCTAGAAACACTCGGCTCCTCAAAGGACTTACCAGACACAGTCCACTCCAAACCAAACAAACCACCTTTCCTACCTATTCTCAGAACATGAGACAAAATCACAAACTCACACCCACACCCACAAAGGCACCTCGTTTTCACAAATAGGTCTGTGACCATCAGGAGTGTCCAAGGACTCGTGGGCCCTACTATATTTTCCCGAAATGGCTTGTCCTGTCTCAGATCTGGTATCCTTGGCCAACTCTGAGGAGTTTTGAGGAGCAAGCGATGAACAACTACATGCTTTCTGAAAAAGTACACTCTTCAGAGCGCTGCTGGCATTTGGTAATCCTCACATAAGTAGGTACCAAGGAAGACTGACACTGTCCTTGGTTATTTCAAAAAACTGAGCCCACTGGTACTGGGACTGGGACTTGCTCTGGGTGCCTGGATTCCTGGATCCCAAGTTCAGATAGTTCCATCACCAAGAAAGTGAGGTAGGTCACTTCATTCAGGAACAGAATGAGGTCACTACCTTGGCAACCACTTTGTCCTAACAGTTCCATTCAACGGTCCCAATAGATGGAGGCTACCCCTACTTCCTGTGACACTTTCACAAGTTAGGATGGTATATCAACCATAGGCACCCAGGAACATCTCTCCACACAGGCCTGGTTTGGTCCATCTTCTCTACATTAAGAAGAGAAAGGCTGATTCAGACACAAACCTTCATCCTGACCAGGATGTTTGCCATGGAAGATGACTTGTGCTCTCTCAGGTTCTTCATGGCTGCCTACAACTTCTCCAGGGATTATTTCTGCATGGACCTTTGAGGTTCTCAGCAGGTGGAAGATCCCCTACATTCCTCTTTTGTAAGACCAACTCTGATCCTGCTCTTCTGTAAAGTTAGATTGAGGGAACAGTGTATGTTTAGGGTTAATAGCATGTTCAATTTGAGTTAGGAATCATTCTGTGGGATGAATAATGGTACTTGAAACCTGTGATATTTACAAGAAAGGGGAAATATAATTATGAAAACAGAAATCTAAGTAAGATTTGAAGCCCTGAAGGGCAAATTGGGCCCTTGAGTTGGATACTTATCTTTGAATTATGTTCCGCACAGTTATCTCAGATAAATCCATATACAATGGCATAGGACCTTGTACCTTGGATAATTGAATGTAGAAGAGAACATCCAGTCAAAAAAAGATAGTCAGTAGGATTAGGATGATCGTCCGTAGGTTTAGGAAGAAGAGTGAGTAAATGATTTGGACCATAAGTTCTTTCGCAAGAGGGTTTCGAGTAGAGAGTGAATGTAAATGTCAGAACATGTGAAGAGTCAGTCACAAAGATGAACTGGGGAAAATATGTAGGAAAGTAGATATCAATAGAGATATCAGGAAATCAGGAAAAGAATAAAGTGAGTGATTGGATTAGACATTTTCAACAGGCTTGAGGTTGAGTATATAATCTTAGGAGGAAACAAATATATAGTCACAAATAGGATTTACAATTGAGAGCATTAGGCAACCTGGAGATGGATGATTTTTGTAATCCATGCTCACTTTCCATTTAGGATTTGGTACAATCATAAATGTGACTTTGCATTTTGTGTCCAGAATATTACTGTGATAAAATGTATATGTACATCAGGGAACATGAGTATTTCTTCCACCATTTTTGCAAACAAGTTTTTGAAGACATATAAATTAATTTTGGGAGTAAAAATAGGTGTGCCCTGTGTCTCTGAATATAGAGAAAATGCATGAATAGACCATACCGTGAATAAATAATATAACTGGCTCCAACTTTAAATAATGGATTGAATTGATATCTGAAAATATACAGGAAATTTTATATTGATATACATCCATTCATTACAACCAGTTATACATCTAATGGTAATTTTAGGGTTATGCTTTATCATGAAGAGTGTGTGAGGTTTGCTTTAAAATTGATTATGAAAATCGAAAATAATGTGTTTGGAAAGAAGTTTCATGAAAAGGCCAGTCAAGAAACCTGGAGGAAATCATGTGTTCTGAAGCGGGAAATGATGGAAACTGAAACAAATGCCTATAAATTTGTGAACTTGTGGATGAAATATATATATTATGATGTTCAAAAACTTAAGAAATAGTAATATACCAGTGTTGAATGAAAATGAACCTCAAAATACACACCATGTCCCATAGGAATCTACTTGCATTGATGTTAAACTGAGTCAGTTAGTGTAGAAATATTAGGATCTGTAACCACCATTCACTGTAGTGAGTTTGTTGTACTAGGAAACAAACATGTATTTCACGTGGATGAATATTTCTGAGAAAAATCTTGTGAAAAGTTGATTATAAATCCACATACATGAACATGAATGAATGAATTCAGGGAGTGTATATAAGACACATATATTTCATATTTTGAAAAATCTGGACAGTATATATATATATATATATATATATATATATATATATATATATATATACAAAACACACACACAGAGACATTAAAATGTAGCAATATATATGCCAATCGAAATTCATCATGAAATATATATCCTCCAGAGATGGAAAAATTTATATTTTAATGAAAATGGATTTATGTATAATATTCCACTAGGAAGGTCACCCATAGGTTGAATTTTAAATTCCAAAAGTGTTTAGGAGGGGTGATCTCTTCTCACAATTTGTATCTGCCAATGCATGCACTCACAATAATGTACTTGTGATACCAGGTAGGATTCTATATGTGCATATAAAAATACATGTGCTGAATAGGCTACAGAGAAAGGGAGACAGAAATTCACATAGTTGTTAACTTTAAAAACTCATGGAGAGCTATATCAATTAAAATTGACAAGATTTGAAACACCTACAATTTGTTATGCAAAAGGCAAGTCCAAATATATGTGATACATCCGCTGAACTGCTTGTATTTCTATTCTGTTTGGGTTATTTTTCTCCATCATATTAGGATTATCAGTAAGAGTCTAGTTGGGTATGGGTTATTGTCAGGGATTCAGTATGTCGAATGGAAAATAGGAAAATGTATCCAATGTGTATGCAAATATGTGCTACACAAAAATCTTCCTACTCTCATCCAGAAAAATGCCTTTACATTACCTTCACCCCAAGTAAGACACAATTAGAGGAAAATAGTTAGAAAATATGTGAATACATATCTGCAATGGAAAATAATCAGGAGTTCACAACCTTGGAGGTGGTAGAGGAATTTCCAAAACTAAGGGACAGTGTAAACACTCTACGTACATGGAGCTCTGCCGGAAAAATACTTCTTGAGAAACTGCCTCTGTGGTTGGACACTTGAAATATTTGTTGTTCTCAGGAGCTTGTCAGAAACTATGTTCCTTTGTAGTGAGAACATCAAAGCTGACCCTGCATCTATGTCCAATGAACATGAGACAGCAGTGCCGAATTCTCCATTTGTATGTAAACTGTGGCCACTGTGGGTAAGTGTCTCCCCGTGTGGACTGTGAAGCCATTTGGTCATCCTCCACTTTCCATGGTGTTTCTTGCTCCTGCACTGGGAGTTTGGTATTTGCTTCATGAAATACAAGGAGTTCATCTGGGACACAGTGTTGGAGGGAGTTATGTCACATGTGGTTTGTCAGGGTCTGCAGGAGAATGCACCAAACAGGCTTCTATCCCACATAGCTTTCTCCTTGACCATAGCAACCCTATTCTGAAGATTGCCCTGAAACCTCTCCATATAAAAAGATGCCTTTACAAGAAAGAGCCTGCTGGCTGCACCATGTCAGCCACAAGCTATTTGGAAGTCAATGGGAGATCCACATGTCTCAACCACAGATATTTTTTCACACACCTGCACACCACAGCTCTTGGCCCACTACTCTGCAGGCTTCAATATACTGGCATCTCTGTTCTACACCATTTTCATGAAACCCAGTCAAACAAGGCACGGTCTGGTACACTCATGATCAGCAACAGAACATCCAAAGGTTCTCCAGTGCAACCAGGTCATGGGAATTTCAAAAATTTCATGGTATTTATGTAGCCATTTTTCAAGGATGAAGTTGGAGGCACTGTGGGTTTCAATTCATTCAGGAACCATTAAAAGTTGAGGAAGTTCATTTCAAAGAAAGCTCTGGAGAACTCTCACATGCAAGGCTTCCAAAAGAGTGGACAAAAGGTCACATGATGCCAGGCCCATTGAGTTCTCCAATATGAGTTCCATGTGTGTTTTGACTCTCAACTATTGCTGCCAAGTATTAAAGAATAAAATCCTGTGGTATCCTGGCTGAGATTCTCAGTACTCTGAGGAAAGCCACCCTGGGCCAAGCTCTCTGTTTCCAAGGGCGACTCTCATGCGTGGCCTCATAAAATCCCAACACAATTTATGACAATACTTCTCTGAGTCAGTTCCAGAACGCAGTCTCTAAGGGGAATCACACCAGAGTTCAAGCCCAGGTTGACCCAGTCATCTCTCCACACCGCCAAACAAATGACCACAATTAAAACCAAAACACTCCCACATGGCTTCCATCTTCTTCCATGTAGACACTCATCATAACCTCTGGTTGGAGCTTTCCATGAGGGGCACATTCCAAAGAGTGTCCAAAATAAGCTCCATGTCCCTCATTTGGCTAAAGTCAGGGTGGGCTGGAAACCCTTCCTGTGAAACCGGAGTGATCAAATATTCCTGCCCTTAATACTGCTCCGCTTCTCCAATTTGAGGCCTTCTCACTGTGGGGTTTAGATTCTTTATGTGAATTGGAATCAGGAGAAAAGACAAGCCCTTCTGCAGAGATTTGAGGAACTCATTTGACCCAAAAGATCCCTATTCTCACTTGATGGATTTCAGGAACCTAACAGAGGAAGGCAATAGAGTTCATTCACAATGACTGAACATTTTGCCATTTTGGTTTTGGATGCACACATGGAATCTTTCTTTAGATCCATCAGGTGCTGAGAATATAAGCCACAGCCTCACACAGGGGCAAGAGGCTGATTCAGACACATCCTATTCCAAAGAAATTAAGCAAAGAATCCAAGGTGATGCCCATTCATTTACATTTGAAAACTGTTTTCTTCAGGGTTCATAAAGGGGTGGCCTGAGGCAAAGACGTTCCTGAAATTCAGGGCAACAGAACAATAGGTTAGCAAATGACCCAAAGCAGGGTTTCTCCACTGAGAGTTTCCTGGTCACACTGATATCTGAGTTTTCTGAGATACTGGCCATTCCATTCAGCTATCCAGTACAAGGCCATGTCACAGACGTTGGAGTTGGCACCTATCTTGGACACAAATCCATGATCCTATTCTGGAGAGTGGCCAGAATTCAGGAAGAAAAAATGGGACTTAGAAAGGTAGTTGGTTTTGCCCATCCATAAGGAAAGCCACACTCCATTCATAAGTTAGACAGGATGAATTCTGGGAAGTTTTCTAGTAGACAGGACACATCCATTGTTGCATTGTCTTTTCTTGTGTCTACAACCACGGACACAGTGGGATACACAGACATAGAAACACTCACCTTGTCAAACGACTTACTAGAAACAGTTCACTCCAAACAAACAAACAAACAAACAAACAAACAAAAAAAAAAAAAAACGCCTTTCCTACCTATTCTCAGAACATGAGAGAAAACAACAAACCCACACTCACAAAGGCACCTCGTTCCCCCAAGTAAGTCTTTGACTATCCGGTGTGTCCTCTGACTGGTGGGCCATACTATGTTCCCCCAAAATGGCCTGTACCCTCTCTTGTTTCCTTGGCCAACACTGTGAAGTTGTCAGGAAAAAGTGGTGAGCCACTACCTGCTTTATCAGGAAAGGTCCCTCTTAAGAGCTCTCCTGGCATTTTGCCATCCTCACATCAGTAGGTACCAAGAAAGACTAACTGTCCTTGGTAAATCCACACAAGTGAGCCCACTGGGACTGGGACTGGGAATGCATCTGGGTGCCTGGCTTCTTGGATACCAAGTTCAGAGAGTTCCATCACCAAGGAAATGAGGTACATCACTTTCTTTGGAACTGAATGAGGTCACTGCCTTGGCAACCCCTTTGTCCTAACAATTGCTTCCAAAGGTCCAGTGAGATGGTGGCTGTCCCTACTTTCTCTGACACTTTCACAAGTTAGAATGGTATATCAATCATAGGCACCCGGGAACAGCTCTCCACACAGGCCTGGTTTGGTCCATCTTCTCCACAATAAGAAGAGAGAGCCTGATTCAGAAACATCCTTTCATCCTGACCAGGTTGTTTGCCATGCAAATTGGCCTTTGCTCTCTTAGGTCCTTCATACCTTCCTACAACTTCTCCAGGTATCATTTCTGCATGGACCTTTGAGGTTCTCAGCAGGTTGAATGTCCCCTACTTTCCTGTATTGTAAGAACAACTCTGTCCCTGCTCTTCTGTAAAATGAGATTGAGGGAACAGTGTATGCTTAGGGTTAATAACAGGTTTGATTTGGGTTAGAAATCATTCTGCTCCATGAATAATTGTATTGGGAACCTGCGATATTTACAAGAAGGTAGAGGTGAAATATAATTATGAAAACAGAAATCTAGGTATGATTTAAAACCCACAAGGGCATTGGGCCCTTGATTGGGATACTTAGCTTTGAATTATGTTCTGCACAGATGTCTCAGAAAATTTGATATACAATGGCACAGGACCTTGTACCTTGGAAGATTGAATGTAGAAGAGAATATCCACTCAAAAAAAAATAGTCATTAGGATTTGAAAGATAGTCGGTAGGTTTAGGAAGAAGAGTGAGTATATGATTTGGATCAAAAGGTCTTTAGCAATAGGGATTCAGTTAGAGAGTGAATGTATATGTCAGCACATATGAAGAGTCAGTCACTATCATGAACTGGGGAAAATATGTAGAAAAGCAGATATCAATAGAGGCATTACTAAATCAGGCAATGTATAAAGTGAGTGAGAGGATTAGACATTTTCAACAGGGTTGAGTTTGAATATATAATCTTAGAAAGAAAGAAATACGTAGTTACCAATAGGATTGACATTTGAGAGCATTAGGCAACCTTGAAATAGATGTTTTTAGTAATCTATGTTCACTTTCCATTTAGGCTTTGGTAGAATCATAAGTGTGACCTTTACAATTTTTGTCCAGAATATTACTGTTATAAAATGTATACATAAATCAGGTGACATAAGTATTTCTTCCACCATTTCTGGGAGCAATATATTGAAGACGTATAAATTAGTATTGGGGGTAAAAATAGGTGTACCCTTTGTTTATGAATATAGAGATAAAGCATGAATAGACCATACTGTGAATAAATAATATAACTTGTTCCAACTTTAAATAACGGTTTGAATTGATATCTGAAAAATTACAGGAAATCTTATATGGATATACAATCATTCATTCCAACCAGTTATTCATCTAATGGTAATATTAGTGTTTTGGTTTATCATGAAGAGTGTGTGAGTTTTGCTTCTAAAGTGATTATGGAAATCGAAAATAATGTGTTTGGAAAGAAGTCTCATGAAAAATCCAGTCAAGAAACCCTGACAATACATGTGTTCTGAAGCAGGAAGTGATTAAAGTTGAAACAAATGCCTATAAATTTGCTCACTTGTGGATGAAATATATATCTTATGATGTGCAAAAACTGAAGAAATAATAATGTACCAATGTTGAATAAAAATAAACATCAAATTACATATCATGTCCCATAGGAATATACTTGCATTGATGTTTGACTGGGTCAATTACTGTAGAATTATTAGGATTTGTATACACCATTCACTGAAGTTAGTTTTCACTACTAGTAAACAAATATGTATTTAAGGTGGATGAATATTTCTAAGAATAATATTGTGAAAAGTTGATTATAAATCTAAGTCCATGAACATGAATGAATTTAGGGAATTTAAATAAGACACATATATTTCATAGTTTGAAAAATCTGGAGAGTGTGTATATATATATACACACACACACATATACATATATGCACAAAACTCACACACAGACATTAAAAAGTACTAATATATATGCCAATCGAAATTCATCTTTAAATATATATCATCCACATATGTAAAAATATTTATTTTACTGAACATGAGTTTACGTATAATGTTGTTCTACTAGGAAGCTCCCCTATAGGTGGAATTTTCAGTTCCAACAGCGTTTAGGAGGAGTGATCTCTTCTCACAATTTGAACCTGCCAAGTCAGCAACCTCACAAAAATGTACCTATAATACCAGGTAGGATTTTATAAGTGCATATAAAAATACATGGGATGATGAATAGGCTACAGAGAAAGGGAGACAGGAATTCACATAGTAGTTAATTTTAAAAACACATAGAGAACTATTTTAATTAAAAATTGACTAGATTTATAACACCTACCGTTTATCATGCAAAAGGAAAGTTCAACTATATACCATGCCTCCTCTAAACTGCTTGTATTTGTATCTGTTTAGGTTATTTTTCTCCATCATATTAGGATGAATAGTCAAAGGCTAGTACGGTATGGGATAGTGTCATGTATTCAGTATTTCAAATGGAAAATTGAAAAATGGATCCAATGTGTATGCAAATATTTGCTACACAAAAATCTTTTCAATCTCATCCAGAACAATGCTGCGACATTACCTTCGCCCCAAGTATGACACAGTTAGAGGAGAAGAGTTAGAAAAATCTGTGAATATATATCTGCAATGAAAACTGCTCAATTTTCACAACTTTGGGGGTGGTAGAGGAGTTTCCAAAAGTAAGGGACAATGTAAACACTCCACAAATGTCGAGACCCCTTGCCCACAAGGAAGACGCAACTCAGGAATCTTCTTTCAGCAGTTTATTCAGGCCCTTGATATTTCTTCTTCTTCCTTGTTGGATGCCCCTCCCAGCCTTAATAAAGCATCCCAAGCCCCAATGCAAAGCTGCCACGTGGAACTTTCTCACAGGGTGCTGAAAAACCATGCACCAACTCTCCCAAACAAGGAGTTGTTTGTTACAGACCACAGTGGAGCCAGCGCCATCCTGCAATGGCGACCATAATCTGCAGAAGCGGCTCACCACAGTTCCCCCTTTCTGTTTTCTGAAAACAATACAGGCGAGAGTAGAGGTCCTATCCCACTGTGCAGAAGTGGCTGCATAGTATGGCTCAGTCCTAAGGAGGGCCCTTCCCCAGATCTGAAGCCATATCAGCCGATGCCTTTTTCGTGGGGCGGGGCGTGCACATCAAACCCGCATGCAATAGGACATGCTCTCCTTGAGGTCCACTTCAAGGATCACTCAAGTGCAGTGCCTTGCCTCGCATCCTGTATCATGACGAAGGTGGACGAAGGGGGACAGCTGAGGCTGAACTGTGGCTGTACACAACGACAAACGAGTTGACAGCACCCTGAAAGAAAGGCACGGACTTTAAGGCGATAGAGAAGCATTAGTGTGGAAACCCACCTGCGTGCAATGGCAGCAAGACCGGCAGAGTGCAAGGGCTTTCCAACACTAAGAGAATAACGAGGAAAGACATGCCGATCATAGTGCAATGTTATAATAACTTGGGGTGCAACGACCATGTCAAAGATTTACTGTTTAAGATGCGCAAGCCAGACTTGAGGTGAATTGCCCTTTTCTAAAGCTGCAAGAGCTTGGATGATCATAGCCTTATCGTGAGCATTGCGGGCCTTGAGGCAACAGAGAAACCACAAACAGAGAAACATACCGAAGCAACACATTGCACCAAAAATGCCTACCCCCACCCACTCTTTAAAAAAGGAAAAAGCAGAAGATATCCAATCGGTGAATTGACCCAAAGTCACGGGATCAACACGGGTGTTATTCAAGACACCTATCTGGGTTAGTTGAGACTGGATCATGTCTTCCGCTTCCATGGACCAATTTCCAGCCAAATATTCGCCAATGATGCGGGAAACATTCCTGGAATCATTAAATCTGACAGAGGTTATGCATAAATGTGCACGTTGGTCAACACAACCCAAAAGCACTAAGTCAGCCAATTCTTCTACCTGAGCTTGGAGTAAATCTATTCTTTGGTTGGCAGCTAAAATCCCTGACAAAATATGTTGATTAATTGTATTTTGGGATTCAAGTATGGTGGAAGTTTGTTGGACAACTTGATTAATGGTGGCAGCAGTTTGTACTTGATTGGCCATAGCCACTCCGGCCGTAACCGCTGCAGCAGCAGATACCGCCACGGCTGTCACTATAGCCGCTGTGATTCCAAAATCTCTGCGGACTCTAAGTAGCTCAACAATAGGGAATTTATCAGGATCTGCAGTGACCGGGATTGGGACAAAAGTTGGAATTTTCATAACCACTGCTACAGTCCAGGAACCATTCCAACACTCAGATAAGAGACTGGTAGTATGAGAACAATCCAGCATCCCCGACAAGGTGGCCTTAGCCAAAAGGAATAAGAAGGGGGATTGGACACAGACCATTGCAGGAGGCATTGTGGCATTATACAACAGAGAGTTGAATGAAACAGATGTAAGTCTATTACCTCGTTCACTTTCCCTAACAGTACCAGAAACATTAGTCAGCCAACTTTTGGCTCCTACCAACTGAGCCAATGCAGAAATATCGGCTGAAGCCCCCTTTTCATTGGAAATCAGCCATTGAAACCAGGACCAACCTACTCCTGTAGAGGAGCTGGCACTATTGTTAAAGTTATAAACATACCTCTTAAGAGAGGGGGAAAAGGAGAAACCTTTAGCAACTTGATGTTTCTCCCAAGAATGATCCTGACAAGGCGTAAATGTTGGGGGGAAACCAAGATTAGGAGAACAGTAAGGAGAGCCCTTGAAATGAGTGGCATCATGGATACTACTAGAAGAAGGAGGCACTGGGATTAGTACCTCGGAGATAATAGCCAAGGTAGTTATGTTAAGAGCAGAGCTACTGTTTGCGGGGGTTCCTGAGCCTGATTGCTTCCCCGAAGCTACCTTGCTCAATACAGCACTGATAATGCTCCCTGAGACCTGATTGGACCACAATGGGTCCTCCCAGTTAGTCAAATTTTTGGTCTTAAGGCTAATGCAATTAGCGTTTTTAAGTCTGAAACAAAAAACTCCTGTGAGATTAACTTGAGATTGATTAAAAATTCTCTCCATGTCCCCTCTAGGAGAGGCACAGGGAGCAGACATCTCACATGAGGTAGAAAAAAGAGTGGGGAGGACACTAGAATTACCATGAACCGGCATCGGCATTGGCCATGCCCGTGCCACTGCCCACCACCGCATTGGTGTCGCCTGTGCCATCGGCACCAGCACCAGAGCCAGAGCACTTAGCAGAATGAAGATCCTCATCACAGAATTGTTGTGGTATCTCTTGTTGCTGGTCAGTTGATGTCGAGACTCTTCTTGTCAAGCGTTCAGGGACCCACAACGGTTCCGTACGATCCTGGGGAAAAACACATACAGATCCTCGTGCCCATGTCAGCACGGGGTCAGGGCCGTTCCATTGGCCCGTAAGAACATCCTTCCACTTAACATAGCCAATCACAGAGGGCTGAGGGGACACATGTCTATCGGCCGCAAAGCCACCATGAATATCCAAATTCGAAAAATTAATGATAAAGAGAGCTAAGGACAGGCGTTCTTTAGGAGTGTGTTCAGCTCCCATTCCCCCTTTTTGTTTTTGTAAAGTTTCCTTTAAGGTGCGATGAGCACACTCAACAATGCCTTGTCCTTGAGGATTGTAAGGCAAACCATGAGTAAGTTGCACTCCCATAGTAGAACAAAAAGCTGTAAATTGTCTGCCAGTATAAGCAGGTCCATTATCAGTCTTAAGGGATGCAGGTGCACCCCATGCTGCCCACGCCTCTAAACAGTGAGTAATGACATTACGTGCCTTTTCTCCTGATAAAGCAGAAGCATGGATAATTCCAGAGCACGTATCAACGGAAACATGCACATACTTGAGGTTACCAAAGTCAGGTATATGTGTCACATCCATTTGCCAAACAACCAATGGCTTTAATCCCCGTGGGTTTACTCCATAATTAGGGGGATGAAGAAATGTGACATAGTGGGGACATTGCAATACTATCTGCCGAGCATCCGCTCTTGAAATGGAAAAATGCCTGTGCAGCGTTAATGCATTAACATGGAAGATTTGGTGAAACAACTTAGCCCCCTCTAAGGAGGAAGCCAAGCATATCAATTGACCTCTAGTGGCTAAGTCCGCACGCACAGGCATTACCCTGGGATAACGGACAAGGAAGAGAGGTGTGAGCCCTGATGTGCATTGGATAAAAAGAAGCAGTGCGGTTAGAGATAAGCTGTTGAAGCTGAGTAAAGTAAGCAGACACATTGTGGGCATCACTAATAGCTCCCACGGCCTCCAGGATTTTAGTGCTTGTACCACATAGCTGGAGTCCAAAATAAGATTAAAAGGAAAAGAACACTGTTTAAAAACTTCAATAACAATTTGTAGTTCTATCCATTGTGGATTTCCAGGAGCAAATTGATGCTGGATAGGGGGAGAGTCATTAATTACATAAGCTCCCATTCCAGACTTGGAACCATCAGTAAAAATGTTAACAGCCCCCGAAATTGGACTGGATGAAGTTACCTTAGGGAAAATGATGGGATGTTCTTTAACAAAATGGAGTACTGGATGAGAAGGGTAGTGATTATCAATACCCCCTTGAAACGAGCAACACAGAATAGCCCAGTTGTCTAGAGTAGCACATAAAACATTAAGTTGAGCTTTAGTGTAGGGTATGATAAGAGAAGAAGGTGATTGGCCGAAAAATTGAATGCTTTGTTGAATCCCTTTAAGTGCCAACGCTGCAACAGCATCAGGATAATATTCTAAGGATTTTCCTGGGGATACATGTGGGTGGATCCATAGTAAAGGCCCATCTTGCCAGAGTACTCCAGTAGGCTGCCACATAGTGGCAAGCACACATAACTGGAAAGGTTTATCACTCTGGAGCCTGCATAGAGTGGCATGCTGTATAGCTTGTTCTACTTTTATAAGGGCCGCTCTAGCCTCAGTAGTGAGGCTACGAGGGGAAGCAAGATCTGGATCACCGTTAAGAGTAGCATACAAAGGCTGGAGCACAATATTAGGAATATGTAAATATCCTCTTATCCAATTAATGTCTCCCAGCAATTTTTGAAAATCATTTAGAGTTTGGAAATCTTGAGTCCTGATGGTAATTTTTTGTGGTTTTAATTTGTCATACCCAATTGTCACTCCCAAATACCTGATAGAATCCCCTGTTTGAACCTTTTTAGGTGCGATGTGCAGTCCATGTTGAGCCAACAGCATCACGAGTTCTTTATAAGCCTCATTAACTGTCTGTTCTAATTTTGCGGCCATTAACACATCATCCATATAATGAATGATCTTGGTGGAGGAATACTTATGTCTGAGAGGTGCGAGTGCCTTCCCCACATACATTTGGCACATCGTGGGACTGTTAGGCATCCCCTGTGGCAACACCACCCACTCAAACCTTTGATCTGGTTCCTCGTGATTACACGAGGGAATGGTGAAAGCAAAACATTGTGAATCTTTAGGATGCTAAGGAATGGAAAAGAAACAGTCTTTAATGTCAATAACAATTATATGCCAGCCTTGAGGAACAGAGGAGAGCAGAGGCAGCCCTCTTTGAATGGGTCCCATAAGTTGCATCTGAGCATTAAGTGCTTGTAGATCATGCAGTAGGCGCCACTTCCCTGATTTTTTCTTAATGACAAATATGGGAGTATTCCATGGAGAATTAGAAGGTTGGACGTGACCCAAATCAAGTTGTTCTTTGACTAGATCATGGGCTGCTGCCAGTTTAGCCGAGGGAAGAGGCCACTGAGGCACCCAAACAGGCTCCTCGGTGAGCCATGTTATGGGTATTTGAGCCCCAGTGGCCCCTAGGAAAAACCCAGACCAAACCTGTTAAGCTTTTGATGAGCTAGCACAGGATGCTTACGCCCCTGTAGGTGCCTATTAGGGTCCCCAAAAATCTTTCCAGCGGCATCCACCATCCTTGCTACAAAATCTGAAAAGGGTTCTGTAGAGCCCTGCAGAATCTTAGTCAAGTAACCAGACACCTCTCCTCACAAAAAACACAAAAAACAAAAGTGAAAGTAAGAGCGAAAGTACACAGTGCAGCTGCAATAAGATGTAATGCTCTCTCTGGCTTTACAGTGGAGCTGCCGCTTTGATAGCGGGTCCCACTTACCTGGGACTAATCCCCACTTTGACTGCGGGTCCCACTTACCTGGGACTAACCGGTGCACCACCCCTGACTGCTGAAAGTTCTGGTTCCCGGGTTTTCAGCACCACTTGTCGCGACCCCTTGCCTGCAAGGAAGACGCAACTCAGGAATCTTCTTTCAGCAGTTTATTCAGGCCCTTGATATTTCTTCTTCTTCCTTGTAGGATGCCCCTTCCAGCCTTAATAAAGCATCCCAAGCCCCAATGCAAAGCTTCCACGTGGAACTTTCTCACAGGGTGCTGAAAAACCATGCACCAACTCTCCCAAACAAGGAGTTGTTTGTTACAGACCACAGTGGAGCCAGCACCATCCTGCAATGGCGACCATAATCTGCAGAAGCGGCTCACCACACACAAACATGGAACTCTGCTGGCCTAAAGTCTTCTTAAGAAACTCCCTCTGAGGTTGGGCACATGTAATATATGTTGTTCTCAGGAGCTTTAGCTTCCATTTAGTGAGACCATCAAAGCTGGGTCTGCATCTATGGGACCTGGAGGACATGGTTACTTATTTTAAAATGAACATGAGGAAGCATTGCTAAATCCTCTCTTTGTAGGTAAACTGTGGCCACTGGGGGCTAAGTGTCTCCCCATGTGCACTGTGAACCCATTTGTTCATACTCCATCTTTCGTGGTGTTTCTTGCTGCTGCACTGGGAGTTTGGTATTTGCTTCACGAATCAAGGAGTTCAACTGGGACACAGTGCTGGAGGGAGTTCTGTCACGTTTGGTGGGTCAGGGTCTGCAGGAAAACGCACCAACCAGGCTTCTATACCACAAGCTTGCCTCTTTGAGCATAGTAACCTGATTCTGAACATTGCCCTGAAACTCCTCAATATCACAAGATGCCTTTACATAGAAGGGTCTGCTGGCTGCACCATATCAGTCTTAATCCATTTGGAAGCCAATGGCATATCCACATGGCCACACCACAGATTTTTTATCACACACCTGCCCACAATTTCTCTATGCCCACTACTCAGCAGCCTCCAACTTACTAGCATGTCTTTTCTATATTATTTTCATGAAACCCAGTCAATCAAGGCACCTTCAGGTATACTTATGATCAGAAACAGGACATCCAAAGGTTCTCCAGTGCCACCTGCTCATGGGAATTTTAAGCATTTCATGGTATTTATCTAACCATTTTTCAAGGATAAAGTTGGAGGCACTATGGGTTTCAATTCATTTAGGAACCATTAAATGGTGAGAAAGCTCATTTCAATGAAAGATCTGGAGAACTCTCACAGGCAAGGCTTCCCAAAGAGTGGCCAAAAGTTCACATGAAGCCAGGCCCATTGAGGTCTACAATGTGAGGTCCTTGTTTGTTTTGACTCTCAAGTATGGTTGCCAAGTCTTTCAGAATAAAATAATGTGATATCCTGGCTGAGATTTCCAGTGCTCTGTGGAAAGCAACCCTGGGCCAACACTCATTTTCCAAGGGCGACTCTCATGCGAGGCCTCCTAAAATCCCAACACAATTCATTGCAATACTTCTCTGAGGTCAGTTCCAGAAATCAGTCTCTAAGTGGAATCACACCAGAGTTGAAGCCCAGGTGTAACCAATCATCTCTTCCAACCGCCACACAAGTGATCACATTTAAAACCAAAACACTCCCACCTAGCCCTCATCTTCTTCCATAAAGACACTCATAATAACCTCTGGCTGGAGGTTTACTTGAGAGGCACAAGCCCAAGACAGTGTCCAAAAGAAGCTCCCTTACCCCTCATTTGCCTAAAGGCCCGGACTCCCTTCCTGTGAACCAGGAGTGATTAAATATGCCTGCTGTTAATACTACTTCACTTCTCCAATTTGTGGCCTACTGACTGTGGAGTTTAGATTCTTTATGTGAATTGGAGTTATGAGAAAACCCAAGCACCAATGGGCTAGACTCTACAGAGCTTTGAAGAACTCATTAGACCCAAGGAATCCCTATTCTCACTTGACGGAGGAAGGAACATTACAGAGGAAGGTGAGAGACTTCATGCACAATGACTGCTCTTTTGGCCATTTTCGTTTTGGATGCACACATGGGATCTTTCTTTAGACCCAACAGGTGCTGAGAATCTAAGCCACAGCCTCACACAGAACCAAGAGGCTGATTCAGACTCATCCCATTCCAAAGCAATTAAGCAAAGAGCCCAAGGTGATGCCCATTCATTTCCATCTGAAAACTGTTTTCTTCAGGCTTCACAAAGGGGCGACCTGAGGCAAAGACCTTCCTGACATTCAGGGCAACGGACAAATAGGTAAGCAAAAGACCCAAAGCAGGGTTTCTCCACTGAGACTCTCCTAGTCACACTGATATCTGAGTTTTCTGATATGCTCCCATTCCCTTCAGCTATCCAGTACATAGCCATGTCACAGAGCTTGGAGGTGGTACATAACTTGGAAATAAAATCATGAGCCTATTCTAGAGAGAGGCCAAAATCAGGAAGAATACAGGAACTTAGGAAGATTGTACGTGTTGTACATCTATAAGGCAAGCCACAGTCCATTCATGAATTAGGGAGGATGAATGCTGAGAAGCTTTCTACTAGACATAACACATCCATTGATGCATTCTCTTTTCTAATATCTACAACCACAGACACAGTGGGATACACAGACATAGAAACACTCGCCTTGTCAAAGGACTTACTAGACACAGTCCATTCCAAACCAAACAAACTGCCTTTTCTACGTATTCTTAGAACATGAGACAAAACCACAAACTCACACCCATACCCACAAAGATACCTCTTTCCCCCAAGTAGGTATGTGACTATCCAGAGAGTCCTCTGACTGGTGGGCCATTTTTTGTTCCCCTGAAATGGCCTGTCCTGTCTAAGATCTGGTCTACTTGGCCAACTCTGTGAAGTTGTCAGGGCCCAGCAGTGAGCCACTACCTGCGTTCTTAGGAAAGGCCGCTCTTCAGAGCTCTCCTGGCATTTGGCCATACTCACATCAGTATTTACCAAGAAAGACGGACTCTGTCCTTGGTAAGTCTAAACAAGTGAGACCACTGGGACTGAGACTGGGCCTGCCTCTGGGTGCTTGGCTTCCTGGATTCCAAGTTCAGAGAGTTCCATCACCAAGGAAATTAGGTAAGGTCACTTCCTTCAGAAACTGAATGAGGTCACTGCCTTGGCAACCACTTTGTCCTAACAGTTTCTTCAAACGGTCCTTTGAAATCGAGGCTGCCCCTATTTCCTGTGACAATTTCACAAGTTAGAATGTTGTATTAACCATAGGCACTTGGAACAGCTCTCCACACAGGCCTGGTTTGGTTTATCTTCTCTACATTAAAAAGATAGAGTCTGATTCAGACACATCCCTTCGTCCTGACCAGGTTTTTTTTGCCATGTAATAGGACTTTCGCTTTCTCAGGTCCTTCATAGTTAACTACATCTTCTCCAGGGATCATATCTACATGGACCTTTGAGCTTCTCAGCAGGTGAAAGATTCCCTATATTCCTGTATTGTAAGACCAACTCTGTGCCTGCTCTTTTGTAAAGTTAGATTAGGGAACAGTGTATGATTAGGGTTAATAACAGGTTTGATTAGGGTTAGGAATCATTCTGCTGGATGAATAATGGTATTGGTATTCTGTGATATTTAATAATATAGAGGTGAAATATAAGTATGAAAACAGAATTCTAGGTAAGATTTGAAGCCCAGAAGGGCATTTGTCACTTTAGTGGGATACTTACCTTTGAACTATGTTCTGCACAGATGTCTCAAATAAATAGATAAACAATGGCAAAGGACCATCTACCTTGGTTGATTGAATGTCTAAGAGAACATCCAGTCAAAAAGGCATAGTCGATAGGATTAGGAAGATAGTGTTGGTTTAGATAGAAAAGTGAGTATAGGATTTGGACCAAAAGTTCTTTAGCAATAGAGTTTTGGTTAGAGAGTGAATGTAAATGTCAGCACATGTGAAGAGTCGGTCACAGTGATGAACTGGAAAAAATATGTAGGAAAGCAGATATCAATAGAGACATTAGGAAATCAGGCAAAGTATATAGTGAGTGATAGGATTAGACATATTCAACAGGCTTGAGATTGAATATATAATCTTAGGAAGAAACAAATATGTAGTCACCAATAGGATAGACATTTGAGAGCATTAGGCAACCTGGACATGGGTGTTTTTAGTAATCCATGCACACTTTCTATTTAGGATTTGGTACAAACATAAGTGTGACATTTGCTTTTTTTGTGTCCAGAATATTACACTGATAAAATATATATGTAGATCAGATGACATGAGTATTTCTTCCACCATTTCTAGGAGCAATATATTGAAGACATATAAATTAGTATTGGGGGTACAAATAGGTGCACCCTTTTTCTATGAATATAGAGATAATGCATGACTAAACCATACTGTGAATAAATAGTATCACTGTTTTCAACTTTAAATAATGGATTGAATTGATATCTGAAAATATACAGGAAATTTTATATTTATGTACATACATTCATTCAAACCAGTTATATATCTATTGGTAATATTAGGGTTATAGTTTATCATGAAGTGTGTGTGAGTTTTGCTTCAAAATTGATTATGGAAATCGAAAATAATGTGTTTGGAAAGAAGTCTAATGAAAAGACCAATCAAGACACCTGGAGAAATACATGTGTTCAAAAGCAGGAATTGATTGTAAGTGAATCAAATGCCCATAAATTTGTGAATTTGTGGATGAAATATATATCCTATGATGTCCATTATATGAAGAAATATTAAGTACCAGTGTTGAATAAAATTGAACGTCAAAATACACACCTTGTCCCATCGAAATCTACTTGCATTGGTGTTAAACTGGGTCAGTTACTGTAGAAATATTAGTTTTTGTATGCACCATTCATTCAACTTAGTGTTCAGTACTAGGATACAAATATGTTTTTCAGGTGGATGAATATTTCTGAGAATAATCTTGTGAAAAGTTGATTATAAATCCAAGTCCATGAACATGAATGAATTTAGGGAATTTAAATAAGACACATATATTTCATAGTTTGAAAAATCTGGAGAGTGTGTATTTGTATATATATACACATATTTATATATACGCAAAACACACACAGAGACATTAAAAAGTAGTAATATATATGCCAATCAAAATTCATCAATAAATATATATTATCCACAGATGACAAAACATATATTTTACTGAACATGGATTTATGTATATTGTTGTTCTACCAGGGGACTCAACCATAGGTTGAATTTTCGTTTCCAACAGCGTTTAAGAGGAGTGATCTTTTTTCAGAATTTGTATCGGCCAAGTCAGCCACCTCACCAAAATGTACCTGTGATACCAGGTAGGATTCTATAAGTGCATGTAAAAATACATGTGATGAATAGGACACAGAGAAAGGGATACAGGAATTCACATATTTGTTAATTTTAAAAACACCTGAAGAATTATTTCAATTGAAAATTTACTAGATTTATAACACCTAGCGTTTATCATGCAAAAGGCAAGTCCAACTATACACCATGCCTCCACTGAACTTCGTGTATTTCTATTCTGTTTGCATTATTTTTCTCCATCATCTTAGGATTAGTTGTCAGACTCTAGTAATCTATGTGAATATTTCTCAGAATAATCTTGTGAAAAGATTATTATAAATCCACATTCATGAATATGAAAAATTTAGGAAGTGTAAAATAAGACACATATATTTCATATTTTGAATAATCTGGAGTGTGTGTGCGTGTGTGTGTGTGTGTGTGTATATATATATACACACTCATGCACACACACACACACACACACACACACACACACATATACACAGACATTAAAAAGTAGCACTATATGTCAATTGAAAATCACCAAGAAATATATATAATGCACAGATTCAAATAAATTCATTTTACTGAACATGGATTTATGTATAATGTTGTTCAACTAGGAAGCTCACACATAGGTTGAATTTTCAATTCCAACAGCGTTTAGGAGGAGTGATCCCTTGTCAGAATTTGTATCTGCCAATTCAGCCACCACACAAGAATGAACGTGTGGTAACAGGTAGGATTCTATATGTGCATATAGAAATACAGGTCCTGAATAGGCATTAAAAACATATGGAGAACTATTTCCAAAAAAAATTGACTGGATTTATAACTCCTACCCTATATTATGCAAAAGGCAAGTCCAACTATACACCATGCCTCCTCTGAACTGCTTGTAGTTCTATTCTTTTTGGGTTATTTTTCTCCAACATATTAGGATTAGTATTCAGAATCTAGTAGAGTATGTGTTAATGTCAGGGATTCAGTATTTTGAATGGAAAATTGGAAAATTTATCCAATGTGTATGCAAATATGTGCTACACAAAAATCTTCCCACTTTCATCCAGAACAATGCCTTGACATTACCTTCACCCCAAGTAAGACACAATTAGAGGAGAAGTGTTAGAAAATCTGTGAATACTTATCTGGAATGGAATATGATAAGGAGTTCACAACCATGGACGTGGTAGAGGAGTTTCCAAAAGTAAGGGACAGGGTAAACACTCCACAATAATGGAGCTCTGCTGGCCTAATGACTTCTTGAGAAACTGCCTCTGAGTTTGGGCACTTGAAATATATGTTGTTGTCAGGAGCTTTTGCTTTTTTTCTAGTGAGATGATCAAAGCTGGGTCAGCATCTATGTGACCTGGAGGACATAAATTGTAATATTCCAATGAACATGAGGGAAGAGTGCTGGATTCTCTTTTTGTGGGTATACTGTGGCCACTGGTGGCTAAGTGTCTCCCTGTGTGGACTGTATAGTCATTTATTGCTCTTCCACTCTCCATTGTGTTTCTTGCTCCTTCACTGGGAGTTTGGTATTTGCTTCACCAAATACATGGAGCTCAACTGGGACACAGTCCTGGTGGGAGTTATGTCACGTGTGGTGGGTCAGGTTCTGCAGGAGAATGTACCAACCAGGTTTCTAACCCACATAGTTTACCCCCTTGAACATAGCAAGCTGATTCTGAACATTGCCTTGAAACCTCTCCATATATCAAGATGCCTTTAAATAGAAATTTATGCTGGCTGCACCATGTCAGTCCCAAGCAATTTGGATTCCAATGGTAGATCCTCATTCCCCTACCACAGATGTTTTATCACACATATGCCCACCACTTCTCTAGGCCCACTACTCAGCAGGATCCAACCTATAGGCTTCTCTGTTCTACACCATTTTCAGGAAACCCAGTCAATCAAGGCACTCTCTGGTATACTCATGATCAGCAACAGGACACCCAAAGTTTCTCCAGTGCCACCAGGTCATTGAAATTTCAAAAATTTAATGGTATTTATATAGCCATTTTTCAAGGATGAAATTGGAGGCACTGTGGATTTCAATTCATTTAGAAACCCTTAAATGGTGAGAAAGCTCATTTCAATGAAAGATCTGGAGAACTCTCACAGGCAAGGGTTCCCAAAGAGTGGCCAAAAGGTCATATGAAGCCAGGCCCATTGAGGTCTACATGTGAGGTCCATGTGCGTTTTGACTCTCAATTATGGTTGCCAAGTCTTTCAGAATAAAATCATGTGATATCCTGGCTGAGATTTCCACTCTCTGTGGAAAGCGACCCTGATCGCATTTTCCAAGGGCAATTCTCATGCGAGGCCTCCTAAAATCCCAACACAATTCATGGCAACACTTCTCTGAGGTCCGTTCAGGCACTCAGTCTCTAAGGGGAATCACACCAGTGTTCAGGCCCAAGAGGACCCAGGCATCTCTTCCAACCGCCACACAAATGACCGCAATTAAATCAAAACACTCCAACATGGGCCTCATATTCTTCCATATAGACACTCATCATAACCTCTGGCTGAAAGTTTCCATAAGGGGTGCAGCCCAAGACAGTGTCCAAAATAAGCTCTTTTGCCACTCATTTGCCTAACATCAGGGTGGACTGTACACCCTTCCTTTGAACCAGGAATGATCAAATAGCCCTGCCGTTAATACTGCCCTGCTTCTCCAATTTGAGGCCTACTGACTGTCAGGTATTGATTCTTTCTGTGATTTGGAGTCATGACAAAACCCAAGCCCCTATGGACTATCCACTGTAGGGCTTTGAAGAACTCTTTTGACCCAAAGGATCCCTATTCTCACTTGATGGAAGTCAGGAACTGAAAAGTTCGGACGAACGTCTTAGGAAAAGACCACCAAGAGACTGTCTCATGCCACCACAAAAGGGTTTATTGTGGGTCCAGCATGCTGGGGCTCAGAGCTCACTTCAGAGGAGCAAAGAACAAAGAGCCCCAGAACAACTTGAGCAGAGTTTATATACATTCTATGGAGAGGGCAGGGTTTTTACATACATCATAGCCTCTTTTAGAAAATCATCTTATACCCCAGCAAAATCAAATAACAACTCTAAAACATGATTAGCACATTCATTGGCGGGAATAGGTCGTGCAGTGGGTGATTGGTCAGCCCTGAGAAGGGGTTAACATTTAAACTGATTGGTTGAAGCCCTGAGATGTATACGTGCAGATCTGCATGGTTTCTGGGTAGGGGTGTTAAGTATCTAGCTGGTCAGGGAAGATTTCAACACACATCTAATAGGAAGATCTGGGAATTGTCTTAAGTGCCACAGGAATTTCAGATTCTGAGTGCAGCTTGAAAGCTTTACAAAACCTGGTTCTTTACATTTCAATTTCAATATATTTTATTCTTTCATTTCCCACTCCTTTTTCTGACTACTTTTAATCTTAAAAGTAATGTTTCATAATTATTCTGGCGTCTCAAATTCTATTTCTGCCAGTGGAGCATATTTCTGTCTGATTAGCATGAGTTTTACCTACCCAATCTGAGCCTGGAATAAGGAAACTATGCGGTTAAGCAAACAAGGTCCCACAGTTAGCAACACCTTAAGGATGATCAGGGGTCAAGCTAAGTCTGATAGGAGTGTAGTTAAGCAGGGGGACTGGGTAAAACATGACTCAAACCACCCTTGTTGAATCTCCCTTTCTCTCTGGCGCTATTCAAGTTATTTTCTTAATTTACTCATGGATTATTTTGCAACTCCAGTAGGGTCAGCATAAAAACAACAGTATTCTCTCAGTGCCGCACAGAGACCCCCTCCCTCATGAAGAGGAAATCTAGTCCTCCCCTGTTCTGTAAAACAAATGCAGAGAGAGAGAGAGGTTAAGGATTCCTGCAGCACTGTGATAGAGGTTTCTAACGTCTTCAAGTCTTGATCTATTGATGTTTCTAATTGGGCCAATTGTTGTGACCCACGGATCATAGCAGCTGTTCCCATGCCCACTCCTGCAGGACCTCCTATCCCCAATAGGATGGCTAGAGTAAGGGACAATGGCTCCCGGTGAAATTGGGTTGTTTGTCCCCCAAGTAGACCTTTGAATGATTCTGCATCATGATAGAGCACCCTGGGGAGTATCTGCACCATTACACAATAATTTACAGAGCTGTCAAATACCTGGGCTGAAAAGCAATGAGTTCTGACTGTGTGGAGTTCAGTACCATAAACATTCCTTTAATTAGTTCCCAGGGGGTGGAGTCAGCTGTACTCTTGACTGGGGAAGTAGGCAAAGATGGAAACCGGGAATTATGAGATGGTAGAGGGGTTCTGGTAGATCTAGGCATGGGAGGTTTAGCAGGCTTAATTCCTGGCTTGAGGGGATTGGGCCATATTGCTGTGGGATTTTCTTTCTTTCTAAGCTGGAGGGTGAACCAGAGACCAAAGTCATAACCGGGGCCATAAATATAGAATTGCATTCCCCACGTATTTCTCATAGGCCATTTTGTTCTGAGGTAGCCCCTTCCTTTGGAAGTGAAAGTTATATTGAGGGGGTAACATAGACTATTCTTTCCACAGTGAGTTTTTTACACCACTTGGCTAGTGGCACATTTCTTGGGATCACTCCAGGTGTCATTTCATCCTACCCAAATCTTGCTGTCTGGGGAGTTTGGGTTCCACCATGCAGCTTCCGTTTGTTCACAACCCCAAGATCTAAAATAAAAGTTACTGGGTCCTCCACAGGTTTGGGCCTGTTTGCGACTTTGGAAATCTGCTGGGCACACATAATAGTCTTGACTGGCTAGTTTACACATGAGCTTGGGGAGATGACATCCATTATTCACGGGGTAATTATTAATGGTCTATGTTGCCCTGGTTTGCATTTGAGTGGGATCTGTGTGGGGTCCTCTATGTCAGGGAGATCCCAGTCAGAGAGGCCTATGGGAAGCTGACAAATGTCCAGGGTGAGAGATGGCCACCAATTCCATAAGGGGGCTGTATGTGAAATACACCACCCTACTTGCCCAGTAGGATTTATAACTTGCCATCATTGCTGAACAGGCTGATGGGGATTAGGACTGCTGATGGTCAGGGGAAGAATCCATAGCCCTACCCACACGACGGACACGCAACTTGAGATGGTTACCAGTCTGTTTCAGTTTCCAGCCGGAGTCTGTACAGGGTGCAGGCATGAGATGGGTGGTATGGATCTATGAAGTGATCTCATCCACTTTCACCACTGTGGGTGTTATAAGCAGCACCTGGTAAGGTCCTTTCCAGCAGGGTTCCAGGGATGACACCTGATGCCATCTCACGTAGATGAACTCTCCCACTTGATATCGATGTGGGGTTCCCTCATCTCCAGGCTGATTAGCAGAGGCCAACTGTTTCAACAGGTATCGCTGGGTGCTGGTTTTGTTCAAGGGCTTTAAGTCTGTCAAGCAAGGGGGTGTGAAAGAAATCATTAAGTCTCCTAGTTGGGGTTAGGTCCCTTACTGAAGGAGGGGCACCATAGAGAATTTCATAAGGGGTGAGGTTACACAAAGAGGAAGACTTGGTATTTCTTGCACAAAACAGTGCATAACTTAGGAACAGAGTCCAATTTTTCATGCCAGTCTCCAAGCTTTATTTCGTTAAGGTCTCTATGATGGTTCTATTCATCCTTTCTACCTGTCCTGAGCTCTGGGGTCTATAAGCACAATGTAACTTCCAATTAATCCCCAGGGTCCTGGCAAATCCCTGTCTTACCTGGGCCATGAATACCGGTCACTTATCCGACCCTATTACCTTAGGCAGGCTGAACCTTGGAAAATGTCTTCTAGGATCTTTTTGACCACCAGCTGAGCCGTTTCTTTCTTCATGGGGAAGGCTTCGACCCATCCTGAAAAAGTATCTACAAAGACTAGGAGACATTTAAGTCCAATCCTTGCTGGCTTTATTTCAGTAAAGCTCACTTCCCAGAATTGTCCTGGTCTGATTCCTCATAAGCGCTTCCCTGAAGTAAGATTCGATGGGTAAGTATTAACTAATTGGCCAACTTGACAAGCTGTAGTCACCTGCGCAGTTATTTCTTTCCTCTGTGAGTCAGTCAATAATAATTCCTTCCTTTGGTCCTTTAAGAGTGCCTATAACTTCTTAGAGTCTAAGTGGGTGAGCTGGTGTATGTCTTTGAGATAAAGGTGGGCTTTTGAAAATTGTGTACTTGGCTCTGTAGGTTCCCAGAGTTCTGTATCTGTCTCCTCAGATGATAAGTTGCCTGAATGTTCCGGTGCGGCCAAGTCTCCTGATTGTTGTTCCCCCCGGTGTGGAAAAAGTGAACAGAGGCACTCCGTTTAGGGCTGCCAATTAGCTTCCTCATCTGCCCTTCTGTTTCCAACCGCCACGGGGTCGTTTCCCTTCTGGTGCCCTGGACAGTGCACTATGCCTAGGTCTGTAGGGCCCTGCACTGCTGAGAGAAGGTGGAGGATCATATCTTTGTTCTTTATTTCTTTATTTCTTTCCCAGCCGAGGTTAATAGCTGCCTTTGCTGGTAAATAGCCCCATGCACATTTGCAGTGGCAAATGCATAGCGGCTATCAGTGTATATGGTGGCCCTTTTGCCTGTTGCTAGTACCAATGCTTTCGTAAGGGCAATCAGTTCTGCCTTTTGGACTGATGTCTCTTCTGTGAGACCAGAGAAACAGATGACATTAGTTTTGCTAACTACTGCTGCTCCAGCCCACCACGTACCATCTTGGAGGAAGCTGCTCTCGTTCGTAAACCATACGACTTCAGGGTGAGGCAGTGGCTGGATCCTTCAAGTCTCGTCCTATACTGGTTTCTCTGCCTCTTTTTGGGCCACTCTTTGTCCAAGTTTTCTTTTTCTTTACAGTAGGCACATTGATCTGAGGCCAGGGGCAGCCTTTGGCAAGGGCCCATGTATCCCTTCATGTCTCCGTGCTTTTTAACTTCTGGTCTATTTGCTGCTCTGACCAAAACCTTAGCCAATGATTTAGTCTGCCTTTTGCTCCTTTCATCCTCCTTTTGTTCCCTTTCCTTCTCTCTCATCTGTTCCCATTCCTCCTCAGTTTCTCTCTTATAATATACTTTCTCAGTTTCTCTGACTAAATCTCTTAAGGTCATATCTTGTAATCCATCTAGACGTTGTAACTTTCTCTTAATATCTAGGGCAGCCTGCTGGATAAAGGCCATTGCAACAGAGGTTTTTTGTCCTCTGCCTGAGGATCAAAAGGAGTATATTTTCTATTTGCTTCCATAATTCTCTCCAGAATCATAGAGGGAGACTCATTAGGACCTTGGATTGTCTCTCTTACCATGGCCAAATTAGTCGGCGCTCTGGCGGCCACTCGGAGCCCCGCTATTAGAGCCCGGTGATAAGTGGACAAATGCTACCAACCTTCAAAGGTGTTGGGGTCCCAGTTTTGTCGGTTCATGGGCCCATAAGGACGAAGAGGGAGCATCACAGTGGCTTCTGAGTTTTCTATTTTCCGTAGCTGGCGGGTTTCTTCAGGTGGCCCAGCTTCCACCAGAAAAGGAGGGGCTGCTGCTGCTGTGGAGAAGTCCCTTGGAGGGCTTGGGTCTGGCCCAATTGCCTCTAGTGGCGGAGAGGCTGAGTCAGTGGTGGGAGAATCATCTGGAATGTGTTGGCGGTTGGGGAGCGAGGGTAGAGGATAAGGAGGGGGAGGATTGTCCAGTCTTGTGACTCAGGAAGAATGGGGGTAAGATGGGGAGGGAACGGAAGGTTTGAATGATAGGATCCTGGGGAAGGGGTATATGGCTGTTGATCTGGGTGGCCACGTGGTCCCGGCTGAAAGACAATATCTCTGACTTTTCGGATTAGAGGGAAGTAGAAGGATCCTTCTGCGGGCCACCCGACTTTGAGGATGGGCCATTCTGAAGCACAGAGAGTCTGCCAGGTCTGACATTTAACTGAAAAATAATGATTCTGGGCCCTTGAGCAGACATCAGTCCAATGATCAAGGGTCAGCGACAGAAGCATGAAAGTGCTTTGTCCCATAATGGGAGTTACTCAAAAAGAGACAGTGTAGACACAAACGCAACACAGACAAAGACAAACAGTAAACGTTTAACATGGGTCCAAGACAAATATTTGAACTCAGTAACTGGCAAAACCTGATGGGTTAGACAATAAAGACAGACAGTAAACTCAACATGAGTTCGGGACAATGAACAAAACTGTGTAGCCAGCAAAACCTGATGGGCTGGCAAACCGAATCCTGAAGCAAAATATAACCGAGATGAGGAAACTAATATTCCTTGATTTCCCTCATCCTCTGGAGTGTCCCCCAGGGACGTGGCCAGTAGCTCTGTGACACGTCTGCCAGCCACCGTCAGAGAGAGCTAATGCTCTTCACCGACAGCCACTTTGCCAAGCCCTCACCTGAAACCCGAAACCAGAAAGAGGCGCCTTTCTTACCCTTAGAGGAGTCCCTTGGGGTCTTTCGTCCGCTGCGCCGGATATCTCACCTGGGGCCTCCAGATGAAAAGGTGGGGCGAACTTCGGAGGAAAAGAACACCAACAGGCTTTCTCATGCAACACCAAAGGGTTTATTGGGGGTATAGCGTGCTGGAGCTCAGGGCTCACTTCAGAGGAGCAAAGAACAAAGAGCCCTAAGAACCACTCGAGCGGAGTTTATATACATTCTTTAGAGAGGGTAGGGACTTTACACACATCATAGCCTCCTTTAGCAAATCATCATATTCCACGGGAAAATCAAATAACAACTCTAAAACATGATTAGCACATTCATTGGCGGGAACAGGTTGGGCAGGGGGTGATTGGTCAGCCCTAAGAAGGGGTATACATTTAAATTGATTGGTGGATGCACTGTGATGTATACGTGGTGAGCTGCATGGCTTCTGGGGAGGGGCTGTTAAGTAACTAGGTCCTCAGGGAAGATTTCAACACACATCTAATGTGCAAATCCGGGAATTGTCTTAACTGCCACAGGAATTTCAGGTGCTGAGTGCAGCTTGGAAACTTTAAAAAAACCTGGTTCTTTATATTTCAATTTCAATTTCTTTTATTCTTTCAGAACCTTACAGAGGAAGGCGAGAGAGTTCATCGACAATTACTGCTATTTTGGCTATATTGGTTTTGGATGCACACATGGGATCTTTCTTTAGATCCATCTGGTGCTGATAATCTAAGCCATAGCCTCAAACAGGGCCAAGAGGGTGATTAAAACATATCCATTTCCAAAGCAATTACTACTCTGAAGTCAGTTACAGAACTCAGTCTCTTAGGAGAATCACGCCAGTGTTAAAGCCCAGGTGAACACAGTCATCTCATCCAAAAGCCACACAACTTACCACAATTAAAATCAAAACAATCCCACATGGCCCTCATCTACTTCCATATAGTCACTCATCATAACCTCTGGCTGGAGGTTTCCTTAAATGGCACAGCCCAATAGAGTGTCCATAATAAGCTCCCTTCCCCTCATTTGCCTAAATTCAGGGTGGCCTGGACACCCTTCCTGTGAACCAGGATTGATCACATAGTTCTGCCATTAATACTGCTCTGTTTCTGCAATTTGAGGCCTACTGACTGTCAGGTATAGATTCCTTATGTGATTTGGAGTCATTATTAAACCCAAGCACCTTTGCAGGGATTGGAAGAACTCATTTGACCCAGAAAATCCCAATACTCCCTTGATGGAGGTCAAGAACCAAACAGAGGAAGGCAAGAGACTTCATCCACAATGACTGATTTTTTGCCATTTTGGTTTTGGATGCACACATTGGATCTTTCTTTAGATCCATCCGATGCTGATAATCTAAGCCACAGCCTCACACAGGGCCAAGAGGCTGATTCAGAGACATTTCTTTCCAAAGTAATTAAGCAAAGAGCCACAGGTGATGCCCATTCATTTCCATTTTAAAACTGTTTTCTTCAGGCTTCACAAAGGGTGGCCTGAGGCAAAGACCTTCCTGACATTCAGGGCAACAGAACAATAGGTAAGCAAAAGGGCCAAAGCAGGGTTTCTCCACTGAGACTTTCCTGGTCACACTGATATCTGAGTTTTCTGAGATGCTTGCCATTCCCTTCAGCTATGGATTACATGGCCATGTCACAGAGTTTGGAGGTGGTACATATTTTGTCACAAAACCATGAGCCTATTCTGCAGAGTGGCCAGAATTCAGGAAGAAAACAGGAACTTAGGAAGACAGTACATGTTGTCCATCGATAAGGCAACCTGCAATCCATTCCTAAAATGGGTAGGATGAATGCTGGGAAGCTTTCTACTAGACAGGACACATCCATTGATTCATTCTCTTTTCTAATGTCTACAACCACGGACACAGTGGGATACACAGACATAGAAACACTCGCCTTGTCAAAAGACTTTCTAGAAACATTCCACTCCAAACCAAGCAAGCCGCCTTCCCTACCTATTCTCAGAATATAAGACAATACCACAAACTCACACCCACACTGAAAAAGGCACCTCCTTCCCCAAAGTAAGTCTGTGACTATCCAGAGTGTCCTCTGAATGGTGGGCTATACTATGTTCCCCAGAAATGGCCTGTCCTTTCTCAGATCTGGTCTCCTTGGCCAACTCTGTGAAATATCAGGAGCCCGTGGTGAGCCACTTCTTGCTTTCTCTGGAAAGGCCAGTCTTCAAACTTTCCTGGCATTTGGCCATCCTCACATCAGTAGGTACCAAGAAAGACTGACTCTGTCCTTGGTAAATTTAAACAAGTGATCCCACTGTACTGGGAATTGGACTGGTTCTGGATGCCTGACTTCCTGGATCCCAAGTTCACAGAGTTCCATCACCAAGGAAGTGAGGTGAGGTCACTTCCTTCAGGAACTGAATGAGGTGACTGCCTTAGCAACAACTTTTTCCGAACAGTTGCTTCCATACTTCTTCTGACACTTTCACAAGTTAGATAGGTATCTCAACCATAGGAACCCAGGAACAGCTCTCCACAAAGGCCTTGGTTGGTCCATCTTTTCTACATTAAGGAGAGAGGGTGAATGAGACACAACCCTTCATCCTTACCAGGTTGTTTTCCATGGAATATGACTTTGCTCTCTCACGTCCTTCATAGTTGCCTACATGTTCTCCAGGGATCATTTCTGCATGGACCTTTGAGGTTTTCAGCAGGTGGAAGATCCACTACATTCCTGTATTGTAAGACCAACTCTGTCCCTGCTGTTCTGTAATGTTAGATTGAGGGAACAGTGTATGGTTAGGGTTAATAACATGTGTGATTTGGGTTAGGAATCATTCTGCTGGATGAATAATGGTATTGGGAACCTGCTATATGTATGAGAATATATAGGTGAAATATATGTATGAAAACAGAAATCTAGGTAAGATTTGAAGCCCAAAAGAGCATTGGGTCCTTGATTGGAATACTTAGCTTTGTATTAAGTTGTGCACAGATGTGTCAGATTAATCAATATACAATGGCATAGGACCTTGTACCTTCGATGATTGAATGTCGAAGAGAACATCCAGTCAAAAAGGGATAGTCGGAAGTGAAAGGTTAATAAAATAGGTATTTGTCACTTCCTGGGAAGAATTTTGTGTTTATTCCGAGCATAATGTAGTTGTAAAAAAAAATGATTAAATTAAAAAGACACCTTGAAGAGCGTCAATGAGAGAGTGAGAGGACCAAAAAAAGTGGTTTGAGACTTGGTTCACCTAGTCCCCCTGTTTGACTACTTTTTTATCAACCCTGGCCTGTTCGATTATAATCTCCATATTATTGCTAACTATAAAACCCTGTTTGCTCAACCGTGTAATTTCTTTTCTCTAAGCTCAAATTGGACAATTTAAACTTATGGTAATACCCCACTAGCAGACATAGAATGTGACACCCCCCAATGATCACTTTTATGATTAAAAGTAGCTAGAAGAAGAAGTGGGGAATGAAAGATTAATAAAATATGTACTTGTCACTTTTTTTTTCTGTATGCTTAACAAAACACTGTTGAAATCTTGAGAACTGTTTGCTAATCTTGTTCCCAGAATGTCCTGTCCCCAAATGCCAAACTGCAGAATGTACTCCCTCACCCGGTTGAATGCAAACCGTCCACTCTCCCTCACCCATCAATAAACTTCGCTCCCTGCCCTCCCCAAAGAAAGTATATAAGCTCTGCTTAAGCTCTTCTCAGGGCTCTCTGCTCTATTCAAGTGAGCTCGGACCCCCTGCATGCTGACCCCCTATAAACCCTTTGCTGTTGCATGAGATAGTCTTTTGGTGGTCTCTTCATCTGAAGCTCGCCCAATGTTTACTTTGATGATTGGATGTAGAAAAGAACATTCAGTCAAAAAGGGATAGTCGGTAGGATTAGGAAGATAGTTGTTAGGTTTAGGAAGAAGAGTGAGTATAGGTGTTGGAAAAAAAATATTCTTTATCAATAGGGTTTTGTTTAGAGTGTGAATGTAAATGTTAGCCCATGTGAAGAGTCAGTCAAAATAGTGAACCGGAGAAAATATGTAGGAAAACAGATATCAATACAGATATTATGAAATAAGGCAAAGTATAAAGTGGGTGATAGGATTAGACATTTTCAATAGGGTTGAATTTGAATATATGATCTTAGGAGAAACCAATATGTAGTCACTAATTGGATTGATATTTGAGAGCATTAGGCAACCTGGACATGGCTGTGTTTAGTAATCCATGTTCATTTTCAATTTAGGCTTTGGTACAATAATAAGTGTGAACCTTGCATTTTGTGTCCAGAATATTACTGTGATAAAATGTATATGTAGATCAGGTGACATGAGTAATTTTTCCATCATTTCTGGGAGCAATATTTTGAAGATTAATAAGTTAGTATTGGGGGTACAAAGACGTGTACCTTGTGTCTATGAATATAGAGCTAATGCATGAATAGACCATACTGTTAATAAATAATATAACTGGTTCCACTTTATATAATGCATTGGATTCATATCTTAAAATATATAAGAAATCTTATATTGATATACATACATTCATTCCAACTAGTTATACATCTAATGGTAAAATTAAGGTTATGGTTTATCATGAAAAGTGTGTGAGTTTTGCTTCAAAACTGATTATGGAAATCAAAAATAATGTGTTTGGAAAGAAGTCTCATGAAAAGACCAGTCAAGAACCATGAAAAAATACATGTGTTCTGAAGCAGGAAGTGATTGAAAGTGAAACAAATTCCTCTAAATTAGCGAACTTGTGGATAAAATATATATCCTATTATGTGCATAAACTGAAGAAATAGTAATGTACCAGTTTTGAATAAAAATGAACGTCAAAATACACATCATGTCCCATAGGAATCAATTTGCATTGATGTTAACCTGGGTCAGTTACTGTATTAATTTTAGGATTTGTAGGCACCATTAACTGAAGATAGTTTTCAGTACTAGGAAACAAATACGTATTTCAGGTGGATGAATATTTCTGACGATAATCTTGTGAAAAGTTGATTATAAATTCACATATATGAATATGAATGAATTTAGGAAATGTATAATAAGACACATGTATTTCATATTTTGAAAAATCTGGAAAGTTTGTATATATATATATATATATATATATATATATATATATATATATATACACACACACACACACACACACATGCACACAGACATTAAAAAGTAGCAATATATATGCCAATTGAAATTCACCATGAAATATATATCATCCACAGTTTCAAAAATATTCATTTTACTGAACATGGATTTATGTATAATGTTGTTAAACTAGGAAGCTCACAGAGAGTTCGAATTTTAACTTCCAACAGCATTTAGGAGAAGTGATCTCTTCTCACAATGTGTATCTGCCAAGTCAACCACTTCACAAGAATGTACGTGTTGTACCTTGTAGGATTCTATATGTGCATATAAAAATACATGTGCAAATAGGCTACAGAGAAAGGGAGACAGGAATTCACATATTTGTTAACTTTAAAAACACATGGAGAACAATTTCAACAAAAGTTGACTAGATTTATAACTCCTACACTACATAATGCAAAAGGCAAATTCAACTATACACCATGCCTCCTCTGAACTGCTTGTATTTCTATTCTGTTTGGATTATTATTCTCCATCATATTAGGATAAGTAGTCAGAGTCTAGTAGGCTATGGGTTAGTGTCAGGGATTCAGTATTTCGAATGGAAAATTGGAAAAGGTATCCAATGTGTATGTAATTATGTGCTATGAAAAATCTTCCCACTCTTATCCAGAACAATGCCTTGACATAACCTTTGCCCCAAGTAAGACACAATTACAGGAGAAGAGTTCGAAAATCTGTGTATATATATATATATATATATATATATATATGGAATGCAATATGCTCAGTTGTTCACAAACTTGGAGGTGGTAGATGAGTTTACAAAAGTAACGAACAGGGTAAACCCTCCACAAAAATGGAGCTTTGCTGGCCTAAAGACTTCTTGAGAAACTGCCTCTGAGGTTGGGAACTTGAAATATATGTTGTTGTCAGGAGCTTAATCTTCATTTGTGGTGAGACAATTAAAGCTGGATCTGCATCTATGTGACCTGAAGGATCTTGTTTCTTATTTTCCAATGAACATGAGACAGCAGTGATGAATTCTCTCTTTGTAGGTAAACTGTGGCCACTGGGGGCTATGTGTCTCCCTGTGAGGACTCTGAAACCATTTCGTCATCCTCCAATTTTCGTGGTGTTTCTTGCTGCTGCACTGGGAGTTTGGTATTTGCTTCGTGAAATACAAAGATTTCAACTGGGACACAGTGCTAGAGGGAGTTCTGTCATGTGTGGTGTGTCAGGGTCTGCAAGAGAATGCACCAACCAGGCCTCTATCCCACATAGCTTGCCCCCTTGACCATAGCAACCTGATTCTGAACATTGCCCTGAAAACTCTTCATATAACAAGATGCATTTACATATAAGGGTTTGCTGGCTACACTATGTCAGTCACAAGCTATTTGGAAGCCAATGGCAGGTCCACATGACTCCACCACAGATGTTTTATCACACACCTGCACACCACTACTCTAGGCCCACTACTCAGGAGGCTCCAACTTACTGGCATCACTGTTCTTCAACATTTTCATGAAACCCAGTCAATCAAGGCACTGTATTGTATACTCATGATCAGCAACAGGACATCCAAAGTTTCTCCAGTGCCACCTGGTCATGGGAATTTCAAAAATTTGATGGTATTCATCTAGCCATTTTTCAAGGATGAAGTTGGAGGCACTGTGGGTTTCAATTCATTCAGGAACCACTAAATGGTGAGGAAGTTCATTTTAATGAATTCTCTGGACAACACTCACAGGAAAGGCTTCCCAAAGAGTGGCCAAAAGGTCACATGAAGCCAGGCCCATTGAACTGTACAATGTGAGGTCCATGTGTGTTTTGACTCTCAACTATGGCTGCCATGTTTTTCATAATAAAATCATGTGATATCCTGGCTGAGATTCTCAGTGCTCTGTGGAAAACCAACCTGGGACTAGATTTCAGATTCCAAGCGTGAATCTCATGCGTGGCCTCCTAAAATCCCAATTCAATTCATGGCAATACTACTCTGAGGTCAGTTCCAGAACTCAGTCTATAAGGGGAATCACCCAAGAGTGAAGCCCTGGTGGACCGAGTCATCTCTTCCAACTGCCACAAAAATGACCACAATTATAACCAAAACACTCCCACATGGCCCTCATTTTCTTCCATATAGACATTCATCATAACTTCTGGCAAGAGGTTTCCATAAGTGGCGCAGCTCAAGACAGTGTCCAATATAAGCTTCCTTGTCCCTCATTTGCCTAAAGTAAGTGTGGCCTGGACACTCTTCCTGTCAACCAGGAGTGATCAAATAGGCCTGCCATTAATACTGCTCTGCTTCTACTATTTGAGGCCTACTGACTGTCAGGTATAGATTCTTTATGTGGTTTGTAGTCATGAGAAAACACTAGCACATCTGCAGGGCTTTGAAGAACTCATTTTACCCAAGGGTTCATAATCACACTTGATGGAGGTCAGGAACCTAACAGAGGAAGGTGAGAGACTTCATCCACAATGACTGATCTTTTTGAATTTTGGTTATGGATGCACACATGGGATCTTTCTTTAGATCCATCAGGTGCTGACAATCTAAGCCCCAGCTTCACCGAGAGCCAAGAGGCTGATTCAGACACATCCATTTCCAAAGAAATTAAGCAAAGAGCCACAGGTGATGCCCACTCATTTCCATTTGAATACTGTTTTCTTCAGGCTTCACAAAAAGGTGGCCTGAGCCAAAGACTTTCCTTACATTTAGGGCAACAGAAAAATAGGTAAGCAAATGACCCAAAGCAGGGTTTCTCCACTGAGACTTTCCTGGTCACAATGATATCTGAGTTTTCTGACATGCTCCCCTTCCCTTCAGCTCTCCAGTACATGGCCATGTGACAGAGCTTGGAGGTGCCACATAGCTTGGACACAAAACTGTGAGCCTATTCTGGAGAGTGTCCAGAATTCAGGAAGAAAACAGGAACTTAGAAAGATAGTAGGTTTTTCCCATTGATAAGGCTAGCCGCAATCCATTCATAAATTGGCAGTATGAATGCTGGGAAGCTTTCTACTAGACAGAACACATCCATGATGCATTCTTTTTCTAATACCAAGACCACAAACAGAGTGGGATACACAGTAATAGAAACACTCACCTTGTCAGAGGACATACTAGATAAAGTCCTCTCCAAACCAAACAAGTCGCCTTTCCTACATATTCTCAAACTCACACCCACACTCAAAAAGGCAGCACCTTCCCCAAAGTAGGTCTGTGACTATCCAGAATGTCCTATGATGGGTGGGATATACTATATTTCCACGAAATGCACTGTGCTGTCTCAGTTCTGGTCTCCTTGGCCAACTCTGTGAAGTTGTCAGAAGTCACTGGTGATCCACTACCTGCTTTCTCAGGAAAGGCCCCTCTTCTTAGCTTTCCTGGCATTTGGCCATCCTCACATAACTAGGAACCAAGTAAGACTGACTCTGTCCTTGGTTTACCCAAACAAGTGAGACCACTGGAACTGGGACTGGAACTGGCTGTGGTCTCCTGGCTTCCTGAATCCCAAGTTTAGAGAGTTCCATTACCAAGGAAGTTATGTGAGGTAACTTCCTTCAGGAAGTGAATGAAGTCACTGCCTTGGCAAACACTTTGTCCTAACAGTTGCTTCCAAGGGTCCCATGAGATGGAGGGTGCACCTACTTCCTGTGACATTTTCACAAGTTAGAATGATATATCAACCATAGGCACCTGGGAACAGCTCTCCACACAGGCTTGGTTTGGTCCATCTTCTCTACATTAAGAAGAGAGAGGCTGATTCAGACACATCCCTTCACCCTGACCAGGTTGTTTACGATGGAAGTTGACTTTTCCTCCCTCAGGTCCTTCATTGCTGCCTACATCTTCTCCATGGATTATTTCTGTATTGACCTTTGAGGTTCTCAGCAGGTGGAAGATCCCCTACACTCCTGATTGTAAGACCAACTCTGTCCCTGCTTTTCTGTAAAGTTAGATTGAGGGAACAGTGTATGGTTAGGGTAATAACAGGTTTGATTTGGGTTAGGAATCATTCTGCATGATGAATAATGGCAATGGGAACCTGTGATATTTACAAGAATATATAGGTGAAATATAAGTATGAATACAGAAGTCTAGGTAAGATTTGAAGCCCAGAAGAGCATTGGGTCCATGATTGGGATACTTAGCTTTGAAATACCTTCTGCACAGATGTCTCAGATAAATCGATAAAAAATGGCATAGGACCTTGTAATTTGGATGATCAAATGTAGAAGAAAACATCCACTTAAAAAGGGTAGTTGGTAGGATTGGAAAGATAGTCAGTAGGTTTAGGAAGAAGAGTGAGTATAGGATTTGCTCCAAAAGTTCTTTAGCAATAGGGTTTCTGGTAGAGAATGAATGTAAATGTCAGCAAATGTGATGAGTCAGTTACAATGATTAACTGGGGAAAATATATAGGGAAGCAGATATCAATAAAGACAGGAAGAAATCAAGCAAAGTATAAATTGAGTGATAGGATTAGACATTTTCAGCATGGTAGATGTTGAATATACAATCTTAGAAAGAAACAAATATTTAAAAACAATAGGATTGACATTTGAGAGCATTAGGCAATCTGGACTTGGATGTTTTTAGTAATCCATGCTCACTTTCCATTTAGGCTTTGGTACAATCATAAGTGTGAACTTTGCATTTTGTGTCCAGAATATTACTGTGATAAAGTGTATATGTAGATCAGGTGACATGAGTATTTCTTCCACCAATTATGTGGTCAATATTTTGAAGATGTATAAATTAGTATTGGGTGTACAAATAGGTCTACACTGTGTCTACAAATATTGATAAAATGAATGAATAGACAATACTGTGAATAAATAATATAACTGGTTCCAACTTTAAATTATGGATTGAATTGATATCTTAAAATATACAGGAAATCTTATATTGATATACATACATTCATTACAACCATTTATAGATCTAATGGAAATATTAGGGTTATGATTTGTCATGAAGAGTGTGTGAGGTTTGCTTCAACATGATTATTGAAATCTAAAATGAAAAGTATTCTCATGAAAAGACCAGTCAAAAAACATGGAGGAATATATGTGTACTGAAGCAGGAAGTGATAGAAAGTGAAACAAATGCCTATAAATTTGCAAACTTGTGAATGAAATATTTATCCTATGATGTGCATAAACTGAAGAAATAGTCATGTAACATTGTTGAATAAAAATGAACGTCATAATACACATCATGTACCATAGTAATCTACTTCCATTGATGTTAAAGTGGGTCAGTTTCTGTAGAAAAATTAGGACTTCTATGCACCATTCACTGAATTTAGATTTCAGTACTAGGAAACAATATGTATTTGAGGTGGATGAATATTTCTGAGAATAATTTTGTGAACATTTGATTATAAATCCACATACATGAATATGAATGCATTTAGGGATTGTATAATAAGACACATATATTTTATATTCTGAAAAATCTGGAGAGTGTGTGTGTATACACACACACACACACACACACACACACACGCACACGCACAGACATTAAAAGGTAGCAATATATATGCGAATCGAAATTTATCATGAAATATATATCATTCACAGATCCAAAAATATTCATTTTACTGAACATGGATTTATGTATTATCTTGTTCAACTAGGAAGCTCACCCATAGTTTTAATTTTCAGTTCCAACAACGTTCAGGAGGAGTGATCTCTTTTGACAATTGGTATCTGCCAAGTCTGCCACCTCACAAAAGTGTACATGTGTTACCAGGTAGGATTCTATATGTGCATACAAAAATACATGTGCTGAATAGGATACAGATAAAGGGCGACAGGAATTCATGTATTTGTTATCTTTAAAACACACGGAGAACTACTTCAATTTAATATTGACTTGATTTATAACACCTACCCTTTATCATACAAAAGGTAAGTCCAGCTATACACCATGCCTCCTCTGAACTGCTTGTATTTCTATTCTGTTTTGGTTATTTTGCTCCATCAATTTAGGATTGCCACAGTCTGGCTGATCACAATTCAGGAGCCACTTGTCAAAAGCTAACTTTATTTTTAGAACCACACACGCCAAAAAATAGCTCCTCCAGAAAAACACTCAGAGCACAACTGCCACCACCGGCTTCCCACAAGCTCTCAACCTCCTCACTCCTCCTGCTCTTGAGGTCGATTGGCTGGGTTGTTTGAGCAGAGCCAAAAAAGTCCCCCAAGAAGCAGCTCCATAATTTGAAAGGGTGGGGAAACAGCCCAATGGGCATCACCGCAGAGGAGCCAATCAGCTAGATGTTGCTGGGGCCGCTGTGAGCCAACCATCAGCTGGCAGTCTGAAAGTTTGCTTTGGCCCCTTGGGCTGTGGCTCTCAACATCTAACCCTCTCTGTTTAAACAACAAGCATGTGGCTTAGGGACTGTGCCTGCCTTAGGTTGTCCAATAGTACATATGGTCCTTACCATTATCGAATGAGCTGACCTCAAGGTGTCAGCCTCCTGTCTTAGATTGGTACCATTGTAATTGGATCTTACCCATCACTGACTACAGGTCCAGTATACATCCACACCTGTGGAGAGGTCTTTGTACCAGGGGCGGGTGAGGTTCTTTGCCTCATCTCTGTTGGCACCCAAATTTTAGCTGAACGACCATGACAAGCAGAAGGGAGGAAGATACACCAAGGCAATTGATGGCTCTTTTTGAAAAAATTGTACCACCGATGACATCATCAGAGAAATACCCCAACACTACCACAAGTCGCTGCACCAACAGATAGTTCACAATGCATGCAGGTGAGTTCACAATGCATACAAGTGATACATAGTCCAGGCAAGTTCTGCAAGCAGTTCAGTGATGGCTATTGCAGAAGCTGTAGATTGGTTTTATCTTTGTCTTCACATGCACTGGGATGAAGTTAGAAACTCTGGCAACAATGCCTAAAGAAAGAATTATGTAACATTCCAAAAGGCACTAAAAGAAAACAATTTTCTTAAAAATTTACATTGTCTCGAAGAGAATTATTAAATATAATGCAAAGAAAAGGTGGATCCAACATGGCGGCGGGCAGAGAGGCTGCGCTTTTAATGCACTCACAGTGATGGGGTCATAAAGTCGCAAGGATAACTCTTGGATTCTACCAACGGAGATTCTCCTAGCAAAATTCCACTGAAGGGAGACCGCCCGGGAGCTACTAGAATTTTTTTGAAGCGTCTGTGTGACCCGGACGAGCGGGACCCTGCCACTAGACGCGGAGTTTGAGATTCACCAGCCACAGTCCGCGCACCGCGGGCACAGCTGCAGATCCATCCACCCGCCCGCAGCCAAAGTGACTGGGTCCTGCTAGACGCTGAGACACAGCTTGGCAGGACGAAGTCTTTAGCCAAGCCTCCACGCGCCAGGAGCTGAGGCGAACCGGGCCGGGCCAGTTCCACCCCTCCCCTCGGTCAATCCGGCAAGAAGCCTGGGGCCCGCCATAGCAGAGAGTTGACGTCATCGGAGTTCGGCTGGCGAAATTCCTTCCCAGCAGAATCCACTTTAGCAGGTGCGTGACTCCCCATACTGATACAAGCAGCCAGGAAACTTCATTGACTTCTCAGGGGTCATGTCCGTAGGGAAGCAGAGGGGAGCCCAGACCCCAAGGCCCCCATATCACCAGCGGTGACCCCTAAGGTCTTAGCCGCCAGTTTACCACAGCACTGGGGCTTAAAAGGGACACTCGGTGGGACTGCAAGTGTAACTAGATCTCTGGAGAATCACTTCTGGGAAACAGGACCTGGCTGGCAGGCTGACAGGAGGAAGGGGGTTAAGAGCTGGAGAAGTGAAATGGCTCTGGACTGACAAGTCTGAGAAACCCCCAGAAGACACAGTACAGGGATAGCTCTCGGCAGGTAGAGAGCAGACACTCCGCTTGGAAGGCACAGCTCTGCCTACTGGAAGAGAAGAAGGTGGATCTCTAAGACTTTAATTTTTTTTGTTGTTGTTGTTGTAGTTGCTGTTGTTCATATTTTTTTCTCTCCTTCTTCTCTCCCTGTTCCTTTCCCCCCTTTTCCTTCTCTCTTTCTATCCCATTTCAAGTTTTATTGTTCTTTTCATTCCCCTCTAATCTATCTCTCCCTCTATCATTTTTTCTTTTTAAGAGCACCTTCATTCTCATACTGCCCAACTCTCATCCCAAGCATTACATCTTCCATTGTGTGTAATTGTCTAAATGCAAATAGGTGAATGTCTCGAGGCTGTCTATAAGACTCCTAAATACCTAGCTACTACCAACACCCTGATTCAATTGCATGGTAGTATCCACCTTCAGTGGAGCAATCTTCTAAAGTAGCCAAGTCATACTAACCATTGTACCACCAGAGCACCCAACCTAAACATATAGTCCTAAGAACAAACAGCAAATCATTATATGCATACAGAACCTAGAAGCCTTATATGAATTGAATGAATCAGCTTTAAAGTACAACAAAGCCCAAAATTTCTAGGCATAATCTCCCACCACAAAAGAGAGACAACAGAGATATACAAAGCCAAAACAAATGTACAGGAGAAAGCAGTTACAAAGCAGTCAAACAGAGCTGGAAAGCAACGTGAACATTATGAAAAAACAAGGGAAAAAAGGGTTACAAACAATGCAGTACAATCTAAATATACAGGAGGACCTAGAAGAATCAGAAATATGGACAGGGAAAGAAATCTAGGCATTCCTAATTCAGATGGAACGGAATATTAGAGAAGACATGAGACAGCAAATCCAAGCATTGAAAGTATATTTTGAAGAGGAACTAACCACACAAATTAAATCCACAAAGAATGAGCTTTATCAGGAGATAGAGGTGTTAAAAATAATCAAGTTGTAATCATAGAAATGCAAGAAACCGTAAATCAGATTAAAAGTGCTAATGAGAATATTACAAACAGACTAGATCAAGTAGAAGTCAGAACATCAGATAATGAAGAGAAAGTATATCAACTTGCAAAGAATATAGTCAACACAGAAAAGATGCTGAAATCAAACATATAACACAAAACACAAGTGTGCACACATAATATAATACATACAACACATGACATAATATTAAAGGCCTTATGACTTTTTACAGGTGAAATCTCCATTGCAATGTCTAAAAACTCTATTGTCCAAAAATAGAACTGATCAGCAAAACATTAACCTAGGTCTGTATGAGCTAAAAAAAAACAAAATAAAACTTCATGATATGAGAAAGGGCAATAATAAAATAGATGTTGAAAAAAACATTCTGGTTCTGTCACAGATGTAAGAACAGCCAAACTGGAGTTCTGGATATCAGCTCTTATTGATTTGAGCCAAATCATCTTATTTTTGGTCTTTAGAAATCTCTTTAGTTAATCTCTCTGGAATCCAAATTGGCTACTCTTCTCCCTGTAGAAACACAAAAACAGACCCCGGACTCCAGACAATTACTGGGTCAGGACCTTTCCATTGTTCTGTTAGAATATCCTTCCAAAGTACCTTGGGCTTATGTACATTATTTGGACATATATGCCTTTCTGCAGCACTAAGCCCTGATGAACCCAAATTTAAAAAGTTTAGAGTAAAAGGGTTATTTTAAGTTTATCTTTGGGGAATATATACCCCTTCCCAATTCCTTCTTTTTGCTTTAATATGTATGTTTTAATAGTTTGATGTGATCTTTCAACTATGCCTTGTCCCTGTGGATTGTATGGGATTCCTGTTATATGAGTAATGCCAAATGATGAGCAAAATTGTTTAAAAGAGGTAGAAATATAACCAGGGGCATTATCTGTTTTTAACTCTTTTGGAACGCCCACAGTGGCAAAATTTTGTAAGCAATGAGCTATAACATCTTTAGTTTTTTTCTCCAGCAAGAAGGGAGACCATCAAAAATCCAGAAGAAGTATCAACTGTAACATGCAAATATTTTAATTTTCCAAATTCTGGCAAGTTTGTGACGTTCATCTGCCAAATATGGTTAGGTATCAATCCTCTAGGATTGACTCCAAGATTAACTTGTGGTAAAAAGGTCACACAATTTTGACATTGTTTTATTATTTGTCTAGCTTGTTCCTTAGTTATTTTGAAATGCTTTTGTAAAGTATTAGCATTGACATGGAACTTTTTATAAAAATTTATAGCTTCTTCTAGTGTAGAGAAAATATGTATGTATGTCATGTGTTGTTTTATCTACTAAATAATTGCCCAAACTAAGGGCTCCAGGCATTCCTGTATGTGTCCTGAAATGTCCTATAAAGAACGGATCTTTCCTGTCCCAGATTAGACTTTGTATAGTGGAAAGCAAAGAGAAAAGAGTAGAGGTAGGGGAAATCCTTCCACCATCTTCAAGTGATACTATAGCAATAACTATATACTGATTATCGGAAAATAAATTAATTACAGATGCTTTAAGCATCACAAAAGCTTGTAATACTGCATTAAGCTCTACATTTTGAGCTAATTGTTTTCGTACTAAAAATGTAAAAGTTTGATCAGGTGTAACTATTACTGCTGTACCATTATTTGACCCATCAGTGAATATATTTGTAGCATTTATAATAGGTGTTTTTCTTCTCATTTTTGGAAAAATTACATGATGTGATGACCAAAAAGACAATAAAGGATTAGATGGTAAGTGGTTATCAAATGAAACATTAGATTTGCACATGATTATTGCCCAAGTATTTAACTAATTATCTAACTCATCAATTTGATTCATAGTATATGGAGTAATAATTTTATTGGAAGACATTCCAATCAGTCCCTTTGCTGCTTTTATTCCTTTGAGTATTAATTGTCCTAAAGCCTCAGTATACCTAGTAAGAATAGTGTTAGGAGAACAAGAAAAATGTATTCATAATAATGGACCTTCTTGCCAAAAATACTTCTGTAGGAATATTTTTTTGGTGGTAGTACAATAAATAATAAAGGCATTCTTAAATCAATTCTATCCAAATGAATATTTTCCATACATTTTTCAATGATTTTTAATGCCTTTCTTGCTTCAGGTGTTAACATTCGGGGTGCATTTGGATCTGATAGACCTTTTAGGATATCAAATAAAGGTTCAAACTCTCCTGTTGGTATACCTAGATAAGGCCTTATCCAATTTATGTCTCCTAATAACTTTTGAAGTCATTAAGTGATTTGAGTTGATCTATTCGTATTTGAATTTTTGGTGGATGGACCATGATTGAGGATAAAAGAACTTCTAAATAATTAATTGAAAAATTTAATTGTACTTTTTCTATTGCTATCTCTAGTTTATAATTTTTTAATAAGTTTGTAAGTGTGGCATAACATTCTAGCAATGCGTTTTTAGCTTTCTGTGCTAATAATACACCATCCATATAGTGAAATATTTGTAGTTCAGGATTTTGATTTCTAAGTGGCTGGATTAATTTGTTAACATAAATTTGACACATAGTTGGACTGTTAGCCATCCCTTGAGGGAGTACTTTCCATTTGGATCTCTGATCAGGACCTTCATGATTCAGTGCAGGGATAGTAAATGCAAATCATGGACTATCCTCAGGATGAATTGCAATTGAATAAAAACAATCTTTAATATCTATAATTAAAACATACCAGGTTTTTGGCAAAGCAGAACATTGAGGAATTCCCAAATGAGCAGGTCGCATAATAACCGTCTCATTATTAATGGCTCTTAAATCTTGCAATAATCTCCATTTACCAGATTTCTTTTTGATGACAAAAATGGGAGTATTATGGGGAGATACAGACGGTTGTATATGTCCTTCCGCTAATTGTTGTTTTACCAGGTCATGGGTTGCTTGTACCTTTTCTTTAGTCAGGGGCCACTGAGGAACCCATACTGGTATTTCTGATTTCCAAGTAGTTTTTATTGTCTTAGTGGCCCTTTCTTAAAATCCAACCCATGTCTGTCTGTTCTTTGATCTATTTGTATTGGGGCTGCTATACCTTGTTCTTGTTTTTCTAATCTTTTTCCTTTCCTAAAACCTTGTCTAACCATAATTGTGGGTACATTTTGATTGATGTTATTTGTTAATGTCAAACCTAATCGATCTAGGACATCTCATCCCCATAAATTTATGGGAAGATGATCCATACATATGGCTGTTTAGTTCCTTCACATCCTTCAGGATCCTTCCAATCTAATACCATTGCTCTTCTATGGGGATTAGTCACCAATCCTAGGCCTTGAAGCATTTGAGTGTATTGTTGTAATGGCCAATGTTTTGACGAGAGATGATGCTAAGTTCTTGATGAGAGATGATGCTAAGTTCTGCATCTGTATCCAATAGCCCATTAAATTCATGTCCTTGAATATTTAGTTTTAGCATGGGGCGAGAATCTAAATTTAAAGAAGCATAGCCCAATCTACACGTGTGGAGCCTAATCCCTTGGAACCTCTTTCTACAGCATGACTGAAAAATTTATCATGTAGGCTTGGTATTATTAGTAACTGTGCTATTCGGTCTCTTGGTGAAATTACAGATATACCCTTTGGAGAACTGGCTATAATTTTTAATTCACCTTCTATGGTCTACAAGCACGGACACAGAGAGATACACAGACATAGAAACAGTTGCCTTGCCAAAGGACTTACTAGACACAGTTCACCCCAAACCAAACATTCTGCTTTTCCTACCTATTGTCAGAACATGATACAAAACCACAAACTCACACCCATACCCACAAGTCACCTCCTTCCCCAAAGTAGGTCTGTGACTATCCAGAGTTTCCTCTGACTGGTGCGCCATAATATTTTCCCATGAAATGGCCGGTACTGTCTCAGATCTGGTCTCCTTGGCCAACTCTGTGAAGTTTTCAGGAGCCAGCTATTTCCTGCTTTCTCAGGAAAGGCTCCACTTCAGAGCTCTCCTGGCATTTGGCCATCCTCACATCAGTATGTACCAAGAAAGACTGACACTGTCCTTAGTAAATCCAAACAATGAGCCCACTGGGACTGAGACTGGGACTGGCTCTGTGTCCCGGGCTTCCAGTTCAGAGAGTTCCATCACCAAGTAAGTGAGGTAGGTCACTGCTGGCTTGTGGGAAGCCGGTGATGGCAGTTGGGTTCTGAAGGTTTTCCTCAGGAGCTGTTTTGTTTGGCATGTGTGGTTCTTAAAATAAAGTTCGTTTCTTTTGTCAAGTGGCTCCTGAATTTTGCCCAGCCAGACTGTGGCATTTGGAGGGCCGCAAGGGGAATGAGTGAGGGTAAGTGATAAGGTAAACTGCTCACCTCTGAAGGCAGGGCGAGAGGATGGGAAGCCATTTTAAAATTCCTCTTTTGTTTTGCTTCACTTTTGTTTTAAGTTGCCTGTCCCTGGAGATGGGTAAGATGGAAGAAAAACCACTCACATCTGAGGAACTGATTGAGAGAAAAAAGAGATGGACATTTCAGGAGGATAGAAAAGCTATTATAATGATTTTCTGTTGTTCCACTTTTGTTTCATTCTGGTTCAGTTTTGTTTGGCGATATCTTCTTGGGTTGTATTATAGTTATAGTAGAAATATTCAAGTAAAAGAGAAGGTCTCTCAAGCTAGTCAGACAGAGATAAAAATTCAATTAAAAGAGAAGGTCTCTCTAGCTAGTTAGACAGAGGAAAAAAACAGGTGATTGATCCTGATAATGTGTCTGAATCAGCCTCTTGGACCTTTGTGAGGCTGTGGCTTAGATTCTCATCACCTGATGGATCATTCCGTGTGTGAATCCATACCCAAAATGGCCAAATGAGCAGTCCCTGTGGATGAAGTCTCTTGCCTTCCTCTGTAAGGCTACTGACCTCCATCAAGTGAGAATACGCATCCTTTGTGTCAAATGAGTTCTTCAAAGCCCTGGAGAGTCTAGCACATAGGTTCTTTTGTTTTCTCATGACTCCAATTCACATAAAAATATCTATACCTGACAGTCAGTAGGCCTCAAATTGGAGAAGCAGAGGTGTATTAAGGGCAGGCCTATTTGATCACACCTGGTTCACAGGAAGGGTGTCCAGGCCACCATGACTTTAGGCAATGAGGGGCAAGAGAGCTTATTTTGGACACTGTCTTGGACTTCGCCACTCATGTAAACCTCCAGACAGAACTTAGTATGAGAGTGTATATATGGAAGAAGATAAGGACCATGTGGGAGTGTTTTGGTTTTAATTGTGGTCATTTGTGTGGTAGTTGGAAGATATGACTGGGTACACCTGGGCTGAACTCTGGTGTGATTCCCCTTAAAGACTGACTTAGAGAAGTGTTATCATGAAATATGTGGGGATTTCAGTTGGTCACGCATGAGAGTCGCCCTTGGAAACTGAGATCTAGGCCCAGGTTTGCTTTCCACAGAGCACTGGGAATCTCAGCCAGGATATCACATGGTTTTATTCTGAAAGACATGGCAGCCATATTTGAGAGTCAAAACACAAATGGACCTCACATTGTAGACAGCAATAACCCTGGCTTCCTGTGAAATTTTGGCCACTCTTTGGAAGCCTTGCCTGTGAGATTTCTCCAGAGCTTTCATTGAAATGAGCTTCCTCACCATTTAATTGTTCCTGAATGAAGTTAAACACACAGTGCCTCCAACATCATTCTTGAAAAATGGCTAGATAAATACCATGAAATTTTTGAAATTCCCATGACCATGAAAATGGTTTAGAACAGAGATGCCAGTAAGCTGGAGCCTGATGTGAAGTGGGCCTAGAAAAGTCGTGTGCAGGTGTGTGATAAAATATCTGTGGTGGGGCCATGTGGATCTGCCATTGGCTTCCAAATGGCTTGTGACTGACATGGTGCACCCAGCAGACCCTTCTATGTAAAGGCATCTTGTTATATGGAGAGTTTTCAGGGCAATGTTCAGAATCAGATTGGTATGGTCAAGGATGGGATTGAAGCCTGGTTGGTGCATTATCCTGCAGACCCTGACACACCACACGTGACATAACTCCCTTTAGCACTGTGTCCCAGTTGAACTCCTTGTATTTTGTGAAGCAAATACCAAACTCACATTGCAGCAGCAAGAAACACATCGACAAGTGGAGGACTGCCGGATGGCTTTACAGTCCACACGGAAAGATTTTCCCCCCAGTGGCCACAGTTTACCTACAAAGAGAGAATTCAGCACTGCTGCCTCATGTTCATTAGAAAATAAGAAACCATGTCCTCCAGGTCACTTAGATACATACCTAGCTTTGATGGTCTCTCTACAAAAAAAGCTAAAACTCCTGACAACAACAAATATTTCAAGTGCCCAAACTCAGAGGCAGTTTCACCAGAAGTCTTTAGTCCAGCAGAGCTCCATTTTTGTGGAGTATTTACCTGTCCCTTACTTTTGGAAACTCCTCTGCCACCTTCAAGGTTGTGAACTCTTGAGCATATTACATTCCAGATATGTATTCACAGATTTTCTAACTCTTCCACTCTAATTGTGTTTTACTTGGGGTGAAGGTAAAGTCAAGGCATTGTTCTGGATTAGAGTGCGAAGATTTTTGTGAAGCACATATTTACATACACATTGGATTCATTTTCCTATTTTCCATTCAAAATGCTGAATGCCTGACACTAACCCATACCCTACTAGACTCTGACTACTAATTCTAATATGATGGAGAAAAATAACCCAAACCGAATAGAAATACAAGCAGTTTAGACGAGGCATAGTGTATTGCTGGACTTGCCTTTTTCATTATACAGGGTAGGACTTATAAATCTAGTCAATATTTTGTTGAAATAGTTCTCCATGTGTTTTTAAAGTTAACAAATAGATGAATTCCTTTCTGCATTTCTCTGTAGCCAATTCAGCACATGTAATTTCATATGCACATATTGAATCGTACCTGTTATCACATGTACATTCTTGTGAGGTGGCTGACTTTGCAGATACAAATTGGGAGAAGAGATCACTCCACCTAAACACAGTTGGAACTGAAAATTCAACCTATGGGTGAGCTTCATAGATGAACAACATGATAAATAAAATCATGTTCAGTATAATGAATATTTTTGGATCAGTGGATGATATACATTTCATGATGAATTTCGATTTCCATATATATTGCTACTTTTTAATGTCTGTCTGTGTGTGTGTGTGTGTGTGTGTGTGTGTGTGTATACACTCTCCAAGTTTTTCATAATATTAAATATATGGGTCTTAATGTACACTCCCTAAATTCATTCGTATTCATGTATGTGGATTTATAATCAAATATTCAAGAGATTGTTCTCAGAAATATTCATCCACCTAAAATACATATTTGTTTCCTAGAACTAAAAACTAACTTCTGTGAATGGTGCATACGAATCCTAATATTTCTACAGTAACTGACCCAGTTTAACACCAATGCAAGTAGATATTTATGGAACGTGATGTGTATTTTGATGTTCATTTTTAGTCAACACTTGTACATTACTATTTCTTCAGTTTATGCACATCATAAGATATATATTTCATACACAAGTTAGAAAATTTATAGGCATTTGTTTCACTTTCAATAACTTCATTCTTCAGAACACATGTATTCCTCCATGTTTTTTGACAAGACTTTTCATGAGACTTCTTTCTAAACACATTATATTCGATTTCCATAATCACTTTTGAAGCAAAACTCACACACTCTTCATGATGAAATATCACCCTAATATTACCATTAGAAGTATAACTGGTTGGAATGAATGATTTAATATCAATATAAGATTTTCTGTATATTTTCAGATATCAACTCAGTCCATTATTTAAAGCGGACCAATTATATTATTTATTCACAGTATGGTCTATTCTTGCATTATCTCTATATTCTTAGACAGATACTACACCACATTCTACCCCCAATACTCATTTATACGTCTTCAAAATATTGTTCCCAGAAATGGTGGAAGAAATACTCATGTCACCTGATCTACATATACATTTTATCACAGTAATATTCTGGAAAATAAAGCAAAGGTCACACTTATGATTGTACCAAAGCCTAAATTTAAAGTGAGCATGGATTTCTAAAAATATCCATGTCCAGGTTGCCTAATTCTCTCAAATGTCAATCCAATTGTTGACTACATACTTGTTTCTTTCTAAGATTATATATTCAAACTCAACCCTGTTGAAAATGTCTAATCCTATCACTCACTTTAAACTTTGCCTGATATCCTAATGTCTCTATTGATATAGGCTTTCCTTCATAATTTCCCAGTTCATCATTTTGACTGTTCATTTGTGCTGACATTTACATTCACTCTCTACCTGAAACCCAATTGCTAAATAACTTTTGGTCCAAATCCTATACTCACTCTTCTTTCTGAATCTACCGACTATCTCCCAAATCCTACTGACTATCCTTTTTTGAATGGATGTTCTCTTCGACATTCAATCATTCAAGGTACAAGGTCCGATGCCATTGTGTATTGATTTATCTGAGACATCTGTGCAGGACATAATTCAAAGCTAAGTCTCCCAATCAAGGGCCCAATCCCTTTCTGGGCTTCAAATATTACTTAGATTTCTGTTTTCATACATATATTTCACCTCTATATTTTTATAAATATTGCAGATTTCCAATACCATTATTCATCCAGCAAAATGATTCCTAACCCAAATCGAACAAGTAATTAACCCAAACCATATACTATTCCCTCATTCTAACTTTATAAAAGAGCAGGGAAAGTCTTGGTCTTACAATATAGGAATGTAGGGGATATATCACCTGCTGAAAACCTCAAAGGTCCATGCAGAAATAATCCCTGGAGAAGATGTAGGCAGCTATTAAGGACCTGAGAGAGCAAAAGTCATCTTCCATGGAAAACAACCCTGTCTGGAGAGGGGTTGTTTCTGACTCAGTGTCTCTGTTCCTAATGTACAGAAGATGGACCAATCCAGGCCTGTGTGGAGAGCTGTTCACGGGTGCCTATGGGTGATATACTATTCTAACTGGTGAGAGTGTCACGGGAAATAGGGACAGCATCTATCTCATGGGACCCTTGAAAGCAACTGTTAGGAAAAAGTGGTTGCAAAGGCAGTGACCTCATTCAGTTCCTGAAGGAAGTGACCTCATCTCTATTCCTGGGTGAAGGAACTCTCTGAACTTGTGATCCAGGAATCCAGGCACCCAGAGCCAGTCCTAGTCCCAGTCCCAGTGGGCTCACTTGTTTGGATATTCCAAGGACAGAGTCAGTCTTTCTTGGTATCTATTGATGTGAAGATGGCCAAATGCCAGGAAAGCTTTGAAGACTGGCCTTTCCAGAGAAAGCAAGTAGTGGCTTACCACGGGCTCCTGACAATTTCACAGAGTTGGCCAAAGAGACCAGATCTGAGACAGGACAGGCCATTTTGGAGGTACATAGTAAGGCTCACCAGTGAGAGTACACTCCGAATAGTCACAGACCTACTTGGGGGAAGGCGATGCCTTTGTGGTTTTTGTTGTGTGTTTGTGGTTTTATCTCATGTTCTGAGAAAAGGTAAGAAAGGTGGTTTGTTTGGTTTGGAGTGAACCGTTTCTAGTAAGTGATTGGACAAGGCAAGTGTTTCCATGTCTGTGTATCCCAATGTGTCTGTTGTTGCAGACATTAGAAAAGAGAATGCATCAATGTATGGGTCCTGTCTAGTAGAAAGCTTCCCAGCATCAATCCTGCCCAATTTATGAATGGACTGTGGCTTGCATTATCGAAGGGCAACACCTACAAACTTCCTTAGTTCCTGTTTTCTTTCTGAATTCTGCCTACACTCAAGAATAGGCTCATGGTTTTGTGTTCAAGATATTTACCACCTCCAAGCTCTGTGATATGGCCATGTACTGGATAGCTGAAGGGAATGGCGAGCATCTCAGAAAACTCAGATATCAGTGTGACCAGTAAAGTCTCAGTGGAGAAACCCTGCTATGGGCCTTTTGCTTACCTATTGTTCTTTTGCCCTGAATGTCAGGAAGGGCTTTGCCTCACGCCACACATTTGTGAAGCCTGAAGAAACCAGTTTTCAAATGGAAATGAGTGGGCATCACCTGTGGCTCTTTGCTTAACTGCTTTGGAAAGGGATGTGTCTTAACCAGTCTCTTGGCCCTGTGTGAGGCTGTGGCTTAGATTACCAACACCTGGTGGATGTAAAGAAAGATCCCATGTGTGCATACAAAATCAAAATGGCAAAAATTGCAGTCAATGTAGATGAAGTCTCTTGCCTTTCTCTGTAAGGTTCCTGACCTCCATCAAGTGGGAATAGGGATCCTTTGGGTCAAATGAATTCTTCAAAAGCATGCAGAGGCTAGTCCATAGGTGCTTCGGTTTTTTCTTGACTCCATTTCACATAAAGAATCTAAATGCCAAAGTCAGAATGCCTCAAATTGGAGAAGTGGAAAAGTATTAATGGCAGACCTGTTTGATCACTCCTGGTTCACAAGAAGGGTGTCCAGGCCACCGTGACTTTAGTCACACACACACACACACACACACACACACACACACACACACACATATATATATATATATATATATATATATATATATATATATATATACACTCTCCAGATTTTTCAAAATATGAAATATGTGTCTTATTTTACACTCACCAAATTCATTCATATTCATATACGTAAATTTATAATCAACTTTCCAAAGATTATTCTTAGAAATATTCATTCACCTGAAAAACATATTTCTTTCCTATACTGAAAAGTAACTTCAGTGAATGATGCACACAAATCCTAATATTTCTACAGTACCTGACCCAGTTTAACATCAATGCAAGTAGATTCCAATCGGACATGATGTGTATTTTGACGTTCATTTTTATTCAACACTGGTAGATTACTATTTCTTCAATTAATGCACATCATTGGATATATATTTCATCCACAAGTTAGAAAATTTATAGGCATTTGTTTCACTATCAATCACTTCCTGCTTCAGAGCACATGCATTCCTCCATGTTTCTTGACTGGTCTTTTCATGAGAAAAGGGATGGACAAGGCAAGGTAAGGCAACTAAGATAGCACCGAAGACACGGAAACAGTCCTATTTGGTTACAACCGGATTTAGAGGGCATTGCTTCTGTTGTAATCATTTAATCCCCTGCACCCCAAGTTTAAATTGTTTCAGAATTTTGTACCCAACATGTAAGGGAGGGGCTCAGAAGTTCACAGTCTGCAGAAGTTCATAAAAAGCAGTTTTTGTTTCTGTTGTTTTTTCTCTGTTCTGGGCAAGTTAACATTTTAAGGACACCGGGAATGGGGCAGAGCTATTTTCTTCTCTTTTTTTTTTCTCTCTGCCAGCTGTTACCATGAAGCCCAGTTGTTAACTTCTTTATCTTAGAAATGTAGCCATCTCTGTGAAGCCCCAGCTCAAGCTCAGAGGCCTTGTTTACATATTGCCAGCATTGTGACTGACTCTTTCCAAACACATTATTTTTGATTTCCATAATTACTTTTGTAGCAAAACTAACTTATCTTCATGATAAACCGTAACCCTAATATTAATAATAGATGTATCATTGTTTGGAATGAATGATTGTATATCAATATAAGATTTCTTATATATTTTCAGATATCTATTCAATCTGTTATTTAATGTGGAACCAGTTATATTATTTATTCACTTATGGTCTATTCATGCATTATCTCTATATTCAATGACACAGTGTACACATTTTTGTACCCCCAATACCCATTTATATGTCTTCAAAATATTGCTCCCAAAAATAGTGGAAGAAACACTCATGTCACCACATCTACATATACATTTTATCACAGTAGTATTCTGGAGACAAATGTAAAGTTCACACTTGTGATTGTACCAAAGCCTAAATGGAAAGTGAGCATGGATTACAAAAAACATCCATGTCAAAGTTGCCTAATGCTCTCAAATGTCAATCCTATTGGTGACTACATTTTGTTTCTTCTTAAGATTATATATTCTAACTCAATTCTGTTGAAAATGTCTAATTGTATCACTCACTTTACACTTTGCCTGATTTTGTAATGTCTTTATTGATATCTGCTTTCCTACATATTTTCCCCACTTCATTATTGTGACTGTTCACATGTGCTGACATTTACATTCACTCTCTAACAGAACCCCTATTGCTAAAGGTATTGTTTTCCAAATCCTATACTCACTCTTCTTCCTAAACCTACCGACTATCTTCTTAATCTTACCGACTATCCCTTTATGACTGGATTTTCTCTTCTACATTCAAACATCCATGTAATGTTCCTGCAAGCGTTGGAGGAAGAGATCACCAAGAGAGTGTCTCATGCAACAGCAAGGGGTTAATTGGGGGTCCAGCAAGCTGGGGCTCAGAGCTCACATGAATATAGGAGAGAGCCCTAAGAACCGCTTAAGCAGAGCTTATATACTTTCCTTGGAGAGGGCAGGGACGGAAATTTATTGATGGGTCAGAGCGAGTGGGCGGTTAGTGTGAAAGTGGGTGAGGGAATACATTCTGCAATTTGGCAGTTGGGGACAGCACAATCTGGGAACAAGATTACAAACAGTTCTCAAGATTTCAACAGTGTTTTGTTAAGCATACAGAAAAACAGGAAGTTACAAGTACCTTTTTTATTAACCTTTCATTCCGCACATCTTCTTCTTGCTACTTTTAATCATAAAAGTGATTATTGGGGCGTGTCACATTCTATGTCTGCTAGTGGGGTATTACCATAAGTTTAACTTGTCCAATTTGAGCTTGGAGTAAAGAAATTACATGGTTGAGAAAACAGGGTTTTATAGTTAGCAATAATATGAGGATTATTATTGGACAGGCCAGGGTTGATAAAAGCGTAGATAACCAGGGGGACTGTGTGAACCAAGACTCAAACCACCCTTTTTGGGCCTCTCTCTCTCATTGACGCTTTTCAAGGCATCCTTTTATTTTACTCATAGGTTTTTTTTACAACCTCAGTATGGTCGGCATCAGAACAACATTCTTATATCAATGCAGCACAAAGGCCCCCTTCTCTCATGAAGAGGAGGTCCAACCCTCAACTGGTGTGTAAAACAAATTCAGATACAGATGTTAAAGATTCCTGCAAAGCTGTGATGGAGGTTTCTATTATCTTTAAGTTTGGGTCTCTTGTTGCTTCTATTTGGGTCATTTGTTGTGTACCATGGTGCAGGGCAGTGGTTCCTGTGATTACCCCTGCCGCAACTCCAATTCCTAATATGATGGCTAAAGTGAGGGATATATGTTCCCAGTGGAACCGGGTTGTATGCCCCCCTGTTTGAACTTCAAATGAACCTGGGTCATTATAGAGCAATCTGGGACACATCTTCACCATTACACAATTAATCAAATCTGTTGACCATTTCATGAAAACATAAACAATGTTTAAGTATATAGAATTATACTGTTGTAGGGACGGACAAGGCACGGCACTTAAGATAGCACCAAAGACAGGGAAACAGTCCTATTTGGTTGCAACCGGATTCAGAGGGCATTGCTTCTGTTGTAATCAATTAACTCCCTGAACCCCAAGTTTAGGTAGTTTCAGAATTTTGTACCCAACATGAAAGAGAAGAGACTCAGAAGTTCACAGTCTGCAGAAATTCAAAAAAAGAAGCTTTTTTTTCTGTTTTCTCCTCTATTGTGGTCAAGTTAACTTTTCAAGGACACCTGGGAGGCAGAGAGCTTTTTGTTTTTTCCTTTTCTTTTATCCCCCTGCCAACTGTTACCATGGAGCCCAGTTTGTAACTTTTTATCTTAGAAATGTAGCCATCTCTGTGAAGCCCCAGCTCAAGGCCAGAGGCCTTTTTCACACATTCTGTGAAAAACTATTAAGGGGGTGTCTAGCTTAGGAGTGCTGATTTTTCCAGCCAGTAGCCAAGTAGAACAGGGCAACAGAAAAAGAAGAAGTTAATCTACACTGAACTCATTTATAGAGACTCTTTTGCTGAAAGTCCTAAAGTCAGCCATGGTGAAGACTTCTGGAGAAGTTCAGTGATGATTTTTCTGTTGGCTTGGTACAGAGGGGGAAGACGGGGAAGGCGGGGGGTTAGAGCAGCTCCATGGATCTGAGAATAAGGAAGGAGAAATGTAAAAGAATAATGGGAAAGGGTTTTGGGATTTTCCTAGCAACATAAATTGAGCAGTAGAACCGGTAGAGCAGAAAGGAAGACAGGAGTGAGTATCCCAAAAAGCCTGTGAGGGACTTTAAATTCTTAGTAACCTGTTTTCAGTGATGACAAAGCAACTTTAAAGGCCATTTTCATTACATCTTCGATAGGGGTCTGAGGGTTCTCCTAAGCTGGTTTGAGCTTTGGGTTAGGTGGTAAGAGGATCTGGTGGGACCCGGTGTGGGCACTGACAGGAAAAGAGAGAAGTGAGTGGGTGGATGGGTACCTCAGTACCTGCTACCTCAGCAAGGGGGCAATGCTCTGAGAACCGGCAGAGGTTTCGGTTTTTGATCTAGTAATTGGAGAAGAGAAATCAGGTTTGCTGAGGTGGGACTGACAGCAGAGAGTATGGAGCAGAAGGCTGAGTTTGAGGAACTATTGGAGAAGCATAGTTCAGGATGTGAGCGAAAGAGGAAAAAGCCTTCACATAGGGGAATTTCCTTTCACCCTTTTGAGCACTTGCAGAAGTTAAAAAGGTCACACAGAATTTGAGGATCTAGAGACTCCTCTGGGGGCCATCAGTTTGGGTTGTCTAAGTGGTAATATGGCCAATGCTGTGTACTGAATTTGATGAGGATTTTGGGTTCCATCAGGTAGCCCCTGTATGCTCAAATCCCCATGACTTACAGAAGAAGTCGGCTTTTCCCCCACACAGCCATGGCGGTTTGTGGCTTTGATAGTCTGCCGGGCAAACATACTAATATAGGCTAGCCAACCTGCATCTGGCTTGCCTGTCCCTACAACCATAATGTTTGTTTCCATTATCTATGGTACGGAAAGGATTTAATGGAATTTTAATGGGATCCTCTTCATCAGGGATATTCTAATAGGAAAGACTTATAGCCAGCTGACAAATGTCTGGGTGGAGAGATGGCCACCAGGTCCCCAAGGGGGCTGTATGCAAGATAGACCATACTTCACGCTGATTCCGAAATCAGAAAAAGACACCTCAAAGAAAGAAAACTACAGACCAATATATCTGATGAACCTACATGCAAAAATCCTCAATAAAATTCTGGCGAATCGAATACAAAGGCACATCAAATAATTAGAAATTATTTTGAAAATCATTATTCCAATAAAATAGAAAATAGTGAAGACATCGATAAATTTCTTAAGTCATATGATTTGCCCAAATGCGTCAGGAGGATACACACAATTTAAACCGACCAATATCAATGGATGAAATAGAAGAAGCAATCAAAAGACTACCAACCAAGAAAAGCCCAGGAACGGATGGCTATACAGCGGAGTTTTACAAAACCTTTGAAGAAGAATTTATACCAATACTTTTCAAGTTATTTCAGGAAATAGAAAAAGAGGGAGCTCTGCCAAATTCATTTTATGAGGCCAACATCACCCTAATTCCAAAACCAGAAAAAGACAACTCAAAGAAAGAGAACTACAGACCAATATATCTGATTAACCTAGATGCAAAAATCCTCAATAAATATCTGCCTAATCGAATACAAAGGCAGATCAAAAAAATTTTTCACCAGGATCAAGTAAGATTCATCCCTGGGATGCAACGATGGTTCAATATACGAAAATCAATAAATGTTATTCATCACATCAATAGACTTAAAGATAAGAACCATATGATCATCTCGATAGACGCAGAAAGCATTTGACCAAGTACAGCATCTCTTTATGTTCAAAACATTAGAAAAATAGAGATAACAGGAACTAACCTCGACATTGTGAAAGCTATCTATGCTAAGTCTCAGGCTAGCATCATTATGAATGGAGAAAAATTGAAGGCATTCCCTCTAAAATCTGGAACAAGACATGGATGCCCTCTGTCACCAGTTCTATTCAATATAGTTCTCGAAACACTGGCCAGAGCAATTAGACAGACGAAAGAAATCAAAGGCATAAAAATAGGAAAATAAGAACGTAAATTATCACTATTTCCTGGTGACATGATTCTATACATAGAAAACCCAAAGGGGTCTACAAAAAAAACTACTAGAACTAATAAATGAATTCAGCAAAGTGGCAGGATATACAATCAAAACGCATAAATCAAAGGCATTTCTGTATATCAGCGACAAAACTTCTGAAACAGAAATGAGGAAAAACACTCCATTCACAATATCGTCAAAAAAATTAAATACTTGAAAATCAACCTAACAGAAAAGGTGAAAGACTTATTCAATGAAAACTACAGAACCCTAAAAAGGGAAGTAGAAGAAGATCTTAGAAGATGGAAAAATATACCCTGTTCCTGGATAGGCAGAACTAACATCATCAAAATGGCAAAATTACCAAAAGTTTTCTATAGGTTTAATGCAATGCCAATCAAAATCCCAAAGGCATTTCTTGTAGAAATAGATAAAGCAATCATGGAATTCATATGGAAAAATATAAGACCCAGAATAGCAAAAGCAATTCTAGAAGGAAGTGTGAATCAGGCGATATAGCGATACCAGACTTAAAACTATACTACAGAGCAATAGTAACAAAAACAGCATGGCACTGGTACCAAAACAGGGGGGTTGACCAATGGGTACAGAATAGAGGACACAAAGACTAATTCACAAAGCTACAACTATGCTATATTTGATAAAGGAGCTAAAAGCATGCAATAGAGGAGATATAGCATCTTCAACAAATGGTTTTGTATAAAATGGAAATCCATATGCAACAAAATGAAACCGAATCCCCTCCTCTTGCCATGCACAAAAGTTAACTCAAAGTGGATCAAGGAGCTAGATATCAAATAAGAGACTCTGCATCTGATAGAAGAAAAAGTTGGCTCTGATCTACATAATGTGGGGTCGGGCTCCAAATTCCTTAACAGGACACCCATAGCAGAAGAGTTAATAACAACAATCATCAAATGGGACTTACTTAAACTGAAAAGTTTTTTTTTCTCAGCAGGATAAAAAATGAGAGAGGTAAATAGGGAGCCTAAATCATGGGAACAAATTTTTACTCCTCACACTTCAGATAGAGCCCTAATATCCAGAGTATACCAAGAACTCAAAAAATTAGACAATAAGATGATAAATAACCCAATCAAAAAATGGGCCATGGACCTGAACCAACACTTCTCAGAGGAGGACATACAATCAATCAGTAAGTACATGAAAAAATGCTCACCATCTCTAGCAGTCAGAGAAATGCAAATTAAAACCACCCTAAGATACCATCCTACTCTAGTAAGATTGGCAGCCATTATGAGGTCAAACAACAACAAGTGCTGGCGAGGATGTGGAGAATAGGGTACTCTTATACATTGCTGGTGGGACTGCAAACTGTTGTGCCAAATTTGAAAAGCAGTATGGAGATTCCTGGGAAAGCTGGGAATGGAACCACCATTTGACCCAGCTATTGCCCTTCTCAGACTATTCCCTGAAGACCTTAAAAGAGCATATTACAGGGATACTGCCACATCGATGTTCATAGCAGCACAATTCAAAATTGCTAGACTGTGGAACCAACCCAGATGCCCTTCAGTAGATGAATGGATAAAAAAATGTGGTATTTATACACCATTGAGTATTATGCATCATTAAAAAATGACAAAATCATTGAATTTGCAGGGAAATGGATGGGACTAGAGCAGATTATGCTTAGTGAAGCTAGCCAAACCCTAAAAAACAAATAAAAATGTCTTCTTTGATATAATGAGAGCAACTAACAACAGAGCAGGGAGGAAGAGCAGGAAGAAAAGATCAACATTAAACAGAGACATGAGGTGGGGGGCGGAAAGAGAGAGATAAAGGAAATTGCATGGTAATGGAGGGAGACCCTCATTGTTACACAAAATTACATATAAGAAGTTGTGAGGGGAATGGGAAAATAAACAAAGATATAAATGTATTACAGTAGATGGGGTAGAGAGGGAAGATGGGAGGGGAGCAGGGATAGTAGAGGATAGAAAATGTAGCAGAATACAACAGTTACTAATAGGGCATTAAAAAAATGCGGATGTGTAACAGATATGATTCTGCAATCCGTACTTGGGATAAAAATGGGAGTTCATAACCCACTTGAATCTAATGTATGAAATATAATATGTCAAGAGCTTTGTAATGTTTTGAACACCCAATTAAAAAAATAAAATAATAATCTGAAATAAAATAATTAAAAAAAAAACACATGGAGAAATATTTCACTGTCATCCAGAACAATGCCTTGACATTACCCTCGCCCCAAGTAATTCATCATTAGAGGAGAAGAGTTCGAAAATCTGGGAATACATAGCTGGAATTTAATATGCTCAAAAGTTCACAACCTTGGAGGTGGTAGAGTAGTTTACTAAAGTAAGGGACAGGGTAAACACTCCACAAATATGGAGCTCTGCTGGCCTAAAGACTTCTTCAGAAACTGCCTCTGAGGTTGGGCACTTGAAATATATGTTGTTGTCAGGAGGTTTAGATTCCTTTGTAATGAGAGCATCAAAGCTGGGTCTGCATCTATGTGACCTGGAGGACATGGTTTCTTATGTTCCAATGAACATGAGTCAGCAGTGTTGAATTCAATCTTTGTAGGTAAACTGTGGTCACTGGGGGCTAAGTGTCTCCCCGTGTGAAATGTGAAGCCATTTGGTCATCCTCCACATTTTGTGGTGTTTATTGCTGCTGCACTGGTAGTTTGGTATTTTCTTCACAAAATACAAGGAGTCCAACTGGGACAAAGTGTTGGAGGGAGTTTCTCAAGTGTGGTGGGTCAGGGTCCGCAGGAGAATGCACCCACCAAGGTTCTATTCCAAATAGCTTGCCTCTGGACCATAGCAACGTGATTCTGAACATTGCCCTGAAACCTCTCCAAATACAAATACGCCTTTACATATAAGGCTCTGCTTGCTGCACCATGTCAGTCACAAGCAATTTGGAAGCCAAAGGAAGATCCACATGGCCCCACCACAGATGATTTATCACACACCTGCCGACTGCAGCTCTATGCCCACTACTCAGCAGGCTCCAAATTACTGGCATCTCTGCTCTACACCATTTTCTTGAAACCCAGTCCATCAGGCACTGTCTAGTATACTCATAGGCAGCAACAGGATATCCAAAGTTTCTCCAGTGCCACCTGGTCATGCAAATTTAAAAAAATTTCACCGTATTTATCTAGCCATTTTTCAAGGATGAAGTTGAAGGCACTGTGGGTTTCACTTCATTCAGGAACCATTAAATGGTGAAGATGCTCATTTCAATGAAAGCTCTGGAGAACTCTCATAAGCAAGGCTTCCCAAAGAGTGGCCAATGATCACATGAAGCTAGGCGCATTGAGGTCTACAATGTGAGGTCCATGTGTGTTTTGACTCTCAACCATGGCTGCAAGCCTTTCAGAATAAAATTATGTGATACCCTGGCTGAGATTCCCAGTGCTCTGTGCAAAGCCAACCTGGGCCTAGATCTCAGTTTCCAAGGGCAAATCTCATGCGTGGCCTCCTAAAATCCCAACACAATTCATGGCAATACTTCTCTGAGGTGAGTACCACAACTCAGTATCTAAGGGGAATCACACCAGAGTTCCAGCCCAGGTGGACCCAGTCGTCACTTCCAACCGCCACCCAAATGACCACAATTAAAACCAAAACACTCCCACATGACCCACATCTTCTTCCATATAGACACTCATCATAACTTCTGGCTGGAGGTTTCCATAAGGGGCTCCGCCCAAGCCAGTGTCAAAAATAAGCTCCCTTGCCCCTTAATTTGACTAAACTCAGGGTGGCCTGTACACCCTTCCTGTGAACCAGATGTGATCAAATAGGCCTGCCATTAATACTGCTCCGCTTCTCCAATTTGAGGACTACTGACTGTGGGTTTTAGATTCTTTATGTGAACTGGAGTCATGATAAAACCCAAGCACCTATGGGATAGAATCTGCAGGGCGTTGAGGAACTCATTTGACACAAAGGATCCCTATTCTCACTTGATGGAGGTCACAAACCTTACAGAGGAAGACGAGAGACTTCATCCACAATGACTGCTCTTTTTGCCACTTTGGTTTTGGATGTACACATGGAATCTTTCTTTAGATCCATCAGGTGATGAGAAACTAAGCAACAGCCTCACACAGGGCAAATGGTCTGAATGAGACACATCTTTTTCAAAGCAATTAAGCAAAGAGCCACAGGTGATCCATTCATTTCCATTTGAAAACTGTTTTCTTCAGGCTTCACAAAGGGGTGGCCAAAGGCAAAGACCTTCCTGACATTCAGGGCAACAGAACAATAGGTAACCAAAAGGCCCAAAGCAGGGTTTCTCCACTGAGACTTTAATGGTCACAGTGATTTCTGAGTTTTCTGCGATTCTCGCCATTCCCTTCAGCTATCCAGTACATGGCCATGTCACAGAGCTTGGAGGTGGTATATATCTTGCACAAAAACCATGAGCCTATTCTGGAGAGTGGCCAGAATTCAGGAAGAAAAGTGGAACTTAGGAAGATAGCAGGTGTAGCCAATTGATAAGGCAAGCCGCAGTCCATTCATAAATTGTGCAGGATGATTTCTGGGAAGCTTTCTACTAAACAGGACACATCCATTGATCCAATATCTTTTCTAATGTCTACAACCATGGATAACAGTGGGATACACAGACATAGAAACACTCGCCTTGCCAAACGACTTACTAGAAACAGTTCACTCCAAACCAAACAAACTTCCTTCCTTGCCTATTCTCAGAAAATGAGACAAAACCACAAACCTACAACCAAACCTACAAAGGCACCTCCTTCCGCCAAGTAGGTCTTTGACTATCTGGAGTGTCCTCTGACTTTTGGGCCATACTATGTTCCCGCGAAATGGCCACTCCTGTCTCAGATTTGGACTCCATGGCCAACTCTATGAAATTGTCAGGAGCCAGCTGTGAGCCACTACCTGCTTTCTCAGGAAAGGCCCCTCTTCAGAGATTTCCTGCCGTTTGGCCATCCTCACATTAGTAGGTACCAAGAGAGACTGACTCTGTCCTTGGTAAATCCAAACAAATGAGACCACTCGGACTGGAACTGGCCCTGGCTTTTGTGCCTGAATTCCTGGATCCCAAGATCAGAGAGTTCCATCACCAAGAAAGTGAGGTGAGGTCACTTCTTTCAGGAACTGAAAAATCTGTGGAAAGCAACCCTGGGCCTAGATCTCAGTTCCAAGGGTGACTCTTATGCGTGGCCTCCTAAAATCCCAACAAAATTCAATGCAATACTTCTCTAAGGTCAGTTCCACAACTCAGTCTCTAAGGGGAATCACACCAGAGTTCAAGCCCAGGTGGACCCAGTCATTTCTTCCAACCGCCACACAAATGACCAAAATTAAAACGAAAACACTCCCACATGGCCCTCATCTTCTTACATATTGTCATTCATCGCAATGTCTGGCTGAAGATTTTCATGAGGTGCGAAGCCCAAGAAAGTGTCCAAAATAAGCTCACTTGGCCCTCATTTGCCTAAAGTCAGGGTGGCCTGGACACCCTTCCTGTGAACCAGGAGTGATCAAATAAGCCTGTCATTAATAATGCTCTGTTTCTCCAATGTGAGGCCTACTGATTTTCAGGTATAGATTCTTTGTGATTTGGAGTCATGCGAAACCCCAAGCACCTCTGCAGGGCTTTGAGGAACTCATTTGACCCAAAGAATCCATTTTCTCACTTGACAGAGGTCAGGAACCTAACAGAGGAAGGCAAGAGACTTCATCCACAATGACTGATCTTTTTGCCATTATGGTTTTTGAGGCACACATGGGATTATTCTTTAGATCCATCAGGTGCTGAGAATGTAAGTCACAGCCACACACAAGGCCAAGAGGCTAATTCAGCCACATCACTTTCCAAAGCAATTAAACAAAGAGCCACAGGTGATGCCCATTCATTTCCATTTGAAAATTGTTTTCTTCAGGCTTCACAAAAGGGTGGCCTGAGACAAAGTCTTTCCTGACTTTCAGTGCAACAGAACAATAGGTAAGCAAAAGGCCCAAAGCAGGGTTTTTCCACTGAGACGTTCCTGTTCACACTGATATCTGAGTTCTCTGAAAGGCTGGCCATTCTCTTCAGCTATCCAGTACATGGCCATGTCACAGAGCTTGGAGTGGTACATATCTTGGACACAAAACCATGAGCCTATTCTGGAGAGTGGCCAGAATTCAGGAAGAAAACAGGAACTTAGGAAGATAGAAGGTATTGCCTCTCGATAAGACAAGCTGTAGTCCATTCATAAATTGGGCAGGATGAATTATGGGAAGATTTATACTAGACTGGAGGCATTCATTAATGCATTCTCTTTTCTAATGTCTACAACAACGGACACAGTGGGATACACAGACATAGAAACACTCGCCTGGTCAAACGACTTACTAAAAACAATCCACTCCAAACCAAACAAACCAACTTTCCTACCTATTCTCAGGACATGGCCTGACCTCTCTCAGATCTGGTTTCCTTGGCCAACTCTGTGAAGTTGTCAAGAAAAAGGGGTGAGCCACTACCTGCTTCTTCTGGAAAGGTCCCTCTTCAGAGCTCTCCTGGCATTTGGCCATCCTCACATCAGTAGGTACCAAGAAAGACTGACTCTGTCCTTGGTAAATCCAAACAAGTGAGCCCACTGCAACTGGGGCTGCCTCGGGGTGCCTGGATTCTTGGATACAAAAGTTCAGAGAGTTCCATCACCAAGGAAATGAGGTATGTCACTTTCTTTGGAACTGAATGAGGTCACTGCCTTGGCGACCACTTTGTCCTAACAGTTGCTTCCAAGTGTCCCATGAGATGGAGGCTGCCCCTACTTCCTGTGACACTTTCACAAGGTAGAATGGTATGTCAACCATAGGCACCCAGCAGCAGCTCTCGACAGAGGCCTGGTTTGGTCCATCTTCTCTACAATAAAAAGAGAGAGGCTGATTCAGACACATCCCTTCATCCTGACCAGGTTGTTTGCCATGGAAGATGACTTTTGCTCTCTCAGGTCCTTCATAGCTGCCTACATCTTCTCCAGGTATCATTTTGAATGGACCTTTGAGGTTCTCAGCAGGTGGAATGTCCCCTACTTTCCTGTATTGTAAGAACGACTCTCTCCCTGCTCTTCTGTAAAATGAGATTGAGGGAACAGTGTATGTTTAGGGTTAATAACAGGTTCGATTTGGGTTAGCAATCATTCTGTGCGATAAATAATGGTATTGGGAACCTGCGATATTTACAAGAGTATCGAGGTGAAATATAAGTATGAAAACAGAAATCTAGGTATGATTTGAAACCCAGAAGGGCATTGGGCCCTTAATTGGGATACTTAGGTTTTAATTATATTCTGCAAAGATGTCTCAGACAATTTGATATACAATGGCATAGAACCTTGTACCTTGGATGTTTGAATGTAGAAGAGAACATCCAATCCAAAGGGATAGTCGGTAGAATTAGGAAGATAGTCGGTAGGTTTAGGAAGAAGAATGAGTGTAGGATTGGGACTAAAAATTCTTTAGCAATAGGGTTTCGGTTAGAGAGTGAATGTAAATGTCAGCACATATGAAGAGTCAGTCACTATGATGAAATTGGGAAAATATGTAGAAAAGCAGATATCAATAGAGACATTATGAAATCAGGCAAAGTATTAAGTGAGTGATAGGAGAAGACATTTTCACCAGGGTTGAGTTTGAATATATAAACTTAGGAAGAAACAAATATCTAGTAACTAATAGGATTGACATTTGAGAGCATTAGGCAACTTGGACATGGATGTTTTTAGTAATCCATGATCTCTTTTCATTTAGTCTTTGGTGCAATCATAAGTGTGACCTTTACATTTTTTGTCCAGAATATTACTGTGATAAAATGTATATGTAGATCAGGTGACATGAGTATTTCTACCACCATTTATGGGAGCAATATATTGAAGACATAAAATTATTATTGGGGATACAAAGAGGTGTACCCTGTGTCCATGAATATAGAGATTAAGCATGAATACACCATACTGTGAATAAATAATATAACTGGTTCCAACTTTAAATAATGGATTGAATTGATATCTGAAAATATACAATAAATCTTATATTGATATACATTCATTCATTCCAACCAGCTATACATCTAATGGTAATATTAGTGTTTTGGTTAATCATGAAGAGTGTGTGAAGTTTGCTTCAAAAGTGATTATGGAAATCGAAAATAATGTGTTCGGAAAGAATTCTCATGCAAAGACCAGTCAAGAAATATGGAGGAATACATGTGTTCTGAAGCAGGAAGAGATTGAAAGTGAAACAAATGCCTATAAATTTGCTAAATTGATTATGAAATATATATCCTACGATGTGCGTAAACTGATGAAATTGTAATGTACCAGTTTTGAATAAAAATTAACGTAAAAATACACATCATGTCCCATTGGAATCTACTTGCATCGATGTTAAACTTGGTAAGTTACTGTAGAAATATTAGGATTCGCGTGCCTCATTCACCGAAGTTAGTTTCCTTTTTTTTTAATTTTTTTATGGTTGTTCTAAACATTACATATTTCTTGATATATCATATTTCACACTTTGATTCAAGTGGGTTATGAACTCTCATTTTTACCCCGTATACAGATTGCAGAATCACATCAGTTACACATCAATTGATTTACACATTGCCATACTAGTGTCTATTGTATTCTGCTGCCTTTCCTATCCTCTACTATCCCTCCTCCTCTGCCCTCTCTTCCCCTCTTCTCTTTCTACCCCCTCTACTGTAATAAATTTCTTCCTTTTTGTATTATTTTTCCCTTTCCCCTCACATCCTCTTTTATGTAATTTTATATAACCCTGTGGGTCTCCTTCCATTTCCATGCAATTTCTCTTCTCTATCCCTTTCTCTCCCACCTCTCATCTCTATTTAATACTAATCTTCTTCTCATGCTCTTCATCCCTACTCTGTTCGTAGTTACTCTCCTTTTATCAAAGAAGGCATTTGGCATTTGTTTTTTAGGGATTGGCTAGCTTCACTTAGCATAATCTGCTCTAATGCCATCTATTTTTCTGCAAATTCTATGACTTTGTCATTTTTTAAAGCAGAGTAATACTCCATTGTGTATAAATGCCACATTTTTTTATCCATTCTTCTATTGAACGGCATCTAGGTTGGTTCCACAGTCTTGCTATTGTGAATTGTGCTGCTATGAACATCAATGTAGCAGTGTCCCTGTAGCATGATCTTTTAAGGTCTTTAGGGAATAGACCGAGAAGAGGAATAGCTGGGTCAAATGGTAGTTCCATTCCCAGCTTTCCAAGAAATCTCCATAATGCTTTACAAATTGGCTGCACCAATTAGCAGTGCCTCCAATAATGTACAAGTGTACCTGTTTCTCCACATCCTCAGCAGCACTTGTTGTTGTTTGACTTCATAATGGCTGCCAATCTTACTGGAATGAGATGGTATCTTAGGGTGGTTTTGATTTGCATTTCTCTGACTGCTGGGGATGGTGAGCATTTTTTCATGTACTTGTTTTTTGATTGTATGTCCTTCTCTGAGAAGTGTCTGTTCTGGTTCTTGGCCCATTTGTTTATTGGGTTATTTGTTATCTTATTGTCTATTTTTTTCAGTTCTTTGTATACTCTGAATATTAGGGCTCTATCTGAAGTGTGAGGAGTAAAGATTTGTTCCCAGGATATAGGCTCCCTATTTACCTCTCTTATTGTTCCTTTTGCTGAGAAAAACCTTTTTAGTTTGAGTAAGTCCCATTTGTTGATTGTAGTTATTAACTCTTGTGCTATGGGTGTCCTATTGAGGAATTTGGAGCCCGACCCCACAGTATGTAGATCGTAGCCAACTTTTTCTTCTATCAGACGCCATGTCTCTGATTTGATATCAAGCTCCTTGATCCATTTTGAGTTATCTTTTGTGCATGGCGAGAGAAAGGGATTCAGTTTCATTTTGTTACATATGGATTCCAAGTTTTCCCAGCACCATTTTTTGCAGATGCTATATTCCTTCATTGCATGCTTTTAGCCCCTCCATCAAATATAAGATAGTTGTAGTTTACTGGCTTGGTTTCTGTGTCCTCTATTCTGAACAATTGGTCCACCCTCCTGTTTTGGTACCAGTACCATGCTATTTTTGTTACTATTGCTCTGTAGTATAGTTTGAAGTCTGGTATCACTAGGCCGCCTGATTCACACTTCCTGCTTAGTATTGTTTTTTTTATTCTGTGTCTTTTATTTTTCCATATGAATTCCATGATTGCTTTCTCTATTTCTAGAAGAAATGCCCTTTGGATTTTGATTGGCATTGCATTAAACCTATTGAGAACTTTTGGTAATATCACCATTTTGATGATGTTAGTTCTGCCTATCCATGAACAGGATATATTTTTACATCTTCTAAGATCTTCTTCTATTTCTCTCTTTAGGGTTCTGTGGTTTTCATTGTATAAGACTTTCACATCTTTTGTTAGGTTGATTCCTAATTATTATTATTATTTTTTTAGGATATTGTGTATGGAGTGGTTGTCCTCATTTCCATTTCAGAAGATTTGTCGCTGATATGCAGGAATGCCTTTGATTTATGCATGTTGATTTTATATCCTGCCACTTTTCTGAATTCATTTATTAGCTCCATTAGTTTCTTTGTAGACCCTTTTGGGACTGCTAGATATAGAATCATGTGATCTGCAAAAGTGATAATTTAAGTACTTCTTTTCCAATTTTTATGCCTTTTATTTCTTTCGTCTGTCTAATTGCTCTGGCCAGTGATTCGAGAACTATGTTGAACAGAAGTGGTGAGAGAGGGCATCCCTGTCTTGTTCCAGATTTTAGAGAGAATGCCTTCAATTTTTCTCCATTCAGAATGATGCTAGCCTGAGGCTTAGCATAGATTGCTTTTACAATATTGAGGTATGTTCCTCTTATCACTAGTTTTTCTAGAGTGTTGAACATAACAGAATGCTGTACTTTATTGAATGCTTTTTTTGCATCTATCGAGATGATCATATGGTTCTTATTTTTAAGTCTATTGATGTGGTGAATAACATTTATTGATTTCCGTATATTGAACCAGCCTTGCATCACATGGATGAATTCTACTTGATCAGGATTCACAATTTTTTTGATATTTTTTTTGTATCCAATTCGCCAGAATTTTATTGAGGATTTTTTCATGTAGGTTCATTAGAGATATTGGTCTGTATTTTTCTTTCTTTGAAGTGTCTTTGTCTGCTGTAATAATCAGGGTGATGTTGGCCTCATAGAATGAATTTGGAAGATCTCCCTCTTTTTCACTTTCTTGAAATACCATGAAAAATATTGGTATTCGTTCGTCTTTAAAGGTTTTGTTAAACTCTGCTGTATACCTATACGGTCCTGGGCTTTTCTAAGTTGGTAGTGTTTTGATGGTTTCTTCTATTTCCTCAATTGATATTGGTCTGTTTATGTTGCTATATCCTCCTGACTCAATATGGGCAGATCATATGACTTAAGAAATTTATCGATGCCTTCACTGTCTTCTATTTGATTGGAGTATAAGGATTCAAAATAATTTCTGATTATCTTCTGTATTTCTGAAATATCTGTTGTGATATTTCCTTTTTAATCCCTTATTCTAGTAATTTGAGTTCTCTGTCTTCTTCTATTTGTTATCATTACTAAGGGTCTGTCAATTTTATTTATTTTTTCAAAGAACCAACTTCTACTTTTGTCAAGTTTTTTCAATTGTTTCTTTTGTTTCAATTTCATTAATTTCAGCTTTGATCTTAATTATTTCTTGCCTTCTACTTCATTTGCTGTTGCTTTCGTCTTCTTTTTCTAGGATTTTGAGATGAAGTATGAGATCATTTATTTGTTGGTTGTTTCTTTTTTTAAGGAATGAACTCCAAGCAATGAATTTTCCTCTTAGAACTGCTTTCAATGTGTCCCATAGATTCCGGTATGTTGTGTCTGCATTTTCATTTATTTCTAAGAATTTTTAAATTTCCTCCTTGATGTCTTCTATAACCCATTGATCACTCAGTAACCTATTGTTCATTCTCCAAGTGATGCATGATTTTTCCTTCCTTCTTTTATCATTGATTTTTAGTTTCATTCCATTATGATCAGATAATATGCATGGTATTAACTGTACTCCTTTATATTGTCTAAGAGTTGCCCTGTGACATAATATATGATCTATTTTTTACAAGGATACATGTGCTGCTGAGAAAAAAAGGTAACTGCTTGATGTTGGGTGTTATATTCTACATATCTCAAAAAGTCTAGGTTATTAATTGTGTTATTGAGTTCTATAGTTTCCTTATTCAACTTTTGTTTGGAAGATCTGTCCAGTGGTGAGAGAGGTGTGTTCATGGCTCCCATGATTACTGTATTGTGGTCTATTAGACTATTGAAATTGAGAAGAGTTTCTTTGATGAACATAGCTGCACCATTGTATGGGGCATATATATTAACGATTGCTGTGTCTTGTTGGTGTATGGTTCCCTTGACCAGTATGTAGTGTCTCTCTTTATCCCTTTTGATTAACTTTGGCTTAAAATCTATTTTATTTGATATGAGTATGGAATCTCCTGCTTGTTTCCGAAGTCCATATGAGTGATATGATTTTTCCCAAACTTTCACCGTCAGTCTATGTATGCATTTTCCTATCAAATGCGTCCCCTGTAGGCAGTGTATTGTTGGGTCTTGTTTTTTGTTCAATTCTACTAGCCAGTGTGTCTTCATTGGTGAGTTTAAGCCATTAACATTTAGGGTTATTATTGAGATATGGGTTGTTCTTCCAGCGATATTTGTTTATTTATGTTCCTAAACATGGTTTGTTTTCCTCTTTGATTATCCCCAGCCTTTACTGTACTCCCTCCCGCTGTTGGTTTTCATTGATATTTTCCATTTCCTCTTCCTGTAATATTTTGCCGAGGATGTTTTGAAGAGATGGTTTTCTATCTGCAAATTCTTTTCACTTTTGTTTATCGTGGAAGGTTTTAATTTCATCTTTCATCCTGAAGCTTACTTTCACTGGATACACAATTCTTGGTTGGAACCCATTTTCTTTCAGTGTTTGAAATATGTTATTCCTGGATCTTCTAGCTTTCAGAGTCTGTTTTGAAAGATCAGCTGTTATCCTGATTGGTTTACCCCTAAATGTAATCTGCTTCCTTTCTATTGTAGCTTTTAAAATTCTCTCCTTTTTCTGTTTGTTGGGCATCTTCATTATAATGTGTCTAGTTGTGGCTCTCTTATGATTTTGCACATTCGGCGTTCTGTAGGCTTCTAGGACTTGGGATTCTTTTTTATTTATCAAGTCTGGGAAGTTATCTCGTATTATTTCATTGAATAGGTTGCTCATTCCTTTTGTTTGGACCTCTATACCTTCCTGTATCCCAATGTCTCTTAAGTTTGGCCTCTTTATGTTATCCCATATTTCTTGGATGTTCTGCTCATGGTTTCTTAACAGTCTTGCTGAGCTGTCTATGTTCTTTTCAAGTTGAAATACTTTGTCTTCATTGTCTGATGTTCTATGTTCTAAGTGTTCTACTCTGCTGGTAGTATTCTCAATTGAGTTTTTAAGTTGGTTTATTGCTTCCTGCAATTCTAGGATTTCTGTTTGTTTGTTTTTACAACCTCTATCTCCCTATATAGTTGATCTTTTGCTTCTTGGATTTGTTTATGTAATTCATTGTCGAAGTGATCTTTAATTGTCTGATTTTGTTGTCTAATGTCTTCCTTGAGACTCCAGATCATCTAAAGCCTGAGTATCCTGAATTCTTTATCTGACATTCCATCTGATGCAGCTATTACCTCTTCTAAAATTCTGTTTACCTGCATTGCTTGTGGTCCTTTCTTTCCTTGTCTTTTCATACTGCTCGCGTTTCTGTCTGCTTGTTGAAACTGTTGTGTTTTTGAAATTTTCCCCCTATATACTTATATTGCTCTTGTATAGTTGAAAAGTCTCCCTTGAAGTAGCGGGGGGCGGCTGTTATGCTCCTCCAATTGGGGTGATCTATCTACCACGCTGACGGGCTGCTGGGCCTGCTGTGCTGGATGGTCGCAGGTCTGTCTACAATGCAGGCGCGGGCAGTGGCTCTGCTCTGCCCCTCCTCCATTTGGTGTGACGTGTCTACAACGCCCACGGACCCCTCGGCCTGTTCTGCTGATCCATTGCAGGTCTTCCTACCTTGCAGGTGCGGGCGGCAGCTCTACTCTGCCCTTACTCAAATTGGGATGATGTGTCTACCATGCCGGCAGGACGCTGAGCCTCTTTGCTGGTCGGTCACAGGTCTGTCTATTTTGTGGGCACGGGCAGTGGATCTGCTCTGCCCCTACTCCAAATGGGGTTATGTGTCTGCCGTGCCCGCAGGCCACATGGCCTATTTCGCTGTTCGGTTGCCTACGTTGTGGGCGAGGTTGGTCACTCTGCTCTGCCCCTACTCCAATTGGGGTGATGTGACTACCTCGCCGGCGGGTTGCTGGGCCTGTTCTGGGCATGGGTGGTGGCTCTGCTCTGCCCCTATTCCTATTGGGGTGACCTAACAACCATGCTGGTGGGCCGATGGGCTTGTAATGGGCACGGGAGAAGGCTCTGCTCTGCCACTACTCCAATAGGGGTGCCGTGTCTACCACACCGGCGGGTCGTTGGGCCTGTTCTGGGCATAGGCTGTGGCTCTGCTCTGCCCCTACTCCAATTGGGGTGACGTGACTACCAAGCATGCTGGTCGATGGGCCTGTTCCGGGCACGGGCGGCGGCTCTGCTCTGTCCCTACTCCAATTGGGATGACGTGACTACCACGCCTGCGGGTCGCTGGGCCAGTGCCGGGCGTGAGCGGTGTCTTTGCTCTGTCCCTCTAGCTTGAAGACAAAGTGAGAGAGACTCGGGTGTTTGTGACTCACTTTTTTTACCAGGAAACCAACTGTTTCTCTCACCGCTGGTATCGATGAAGTTATCTCCTCCGCCACTTTGTGATGACTTCAGATCTCTAACATGTTGGTATCCCATGCGAATGGCAGCATTTCGTTCCCTTTGCCAGATGAACAAAGCAATGGGTGAGTCCTGACCGGCCATCACAAGCCCCGTCTCAATCCTGTTGCCACTGCCTATGAAGGCTCGGTAGGTATTTACCTCCACAGTATTCAGCAAGACCTAGACCGAGAAGCAGTTTCCGCAGGTTCTTTAGCCCTGGGCCTGATCAGTTCCAGGAGCCAGAATTCGGCCGCTCTGGGCTTGGTGTATGTTCTGATAGGAGCAGGCCTGAGTAATTTGTCTCCGAGACACAGGCGAATGACAGCCTGAGATTACCTGTTCTATAGCTGAATGAGCTGCTATCAGTTGAAAACAGGAATGGTGACGTCAGCTCTCCAAGATGGTGGCCCCTGGCTTCCTCTGTGGTCTGACTGCTGTGGAAAACCGAATTGGACTGTGTATTTCCCTGGTCTCAAACCCAGAATTCAGCAATGAGCACAGTGATTGTACAGATGGCAGGAGCCCACAGAATCTGCACCACTGAATATTTGTGTTGCTATCTCATTGCTTCCCAGCACGCGCCACAGACTCTACCCGCAGGGCGATTTGCTGAATAAGCAGCATGATGCTCCATGCAGACAAATCACTCACGTTTGAGCCCCGTAGCTGATCCTCGTGAGATGGAAATACTTCCACTAGGTTTAGGACCACCCAAATTTTGCTGGAAATTCGTCATTCTCCTGCACAGTGATGCTGTACATGGGGTTGATGCACTCCTTTCGCTGTCATCATATGATCCCCTGAAGTTAGTTTTCAGTACTAGGAAACAAATATGTATTTCAGGTGGATGAATATTTCTGAGAATAAACTTGTGAAAAGTTGATTATACATCCACATACATAAATATGAATGAATATAGGGAGTGTATAATCAGACAAATACATTTCATATTTTGAAAAATCTGGAGAGTGAATACATATATATATATATATATATATATATATACACACACACACACACAGACATTAAAAAGTAGCATTATGTATGCCAATTGAAATTCACCATGAAAAATATATCATCCAGAGATCCAAAAATATTCATTTTCCTTTCATTTTCCTGAACATCAATTTATGTTGTACAACTAGAAAACTGACCCATATGTTGAATTTTCAGTTCCAACAGCGTTTAGTAGGAGTGATCTTTTCTTACAATTTGTATCTGCCAAGTCAGCCACCTCACAAAATGTACGTGTGATACCAGGAATAATTCAATATGTGCATAAAAAATACATGTGCTGAATAGGCTACAGAGAAAGGGAGACAGTTATTCACATATTTGTTAACTTTTAAAACACATGGAGAACTATTTCAATTAAAATTGGCTTGATTTATAACACCTACCATTTATCATACGAAAGGCAAATCCAACTATACACCATGCCTCCTGTGAACCTCTTGTATTTCTATTTTGTCTGGGTTATTTTTCTGCATCATATTAAGATAATAAGTAAAAGTCTAGAAGGGAATTAGTTAGTGTCAGGGATTCAGTATTTCGAATGGAAAATTGGAAAATGTATCCAATGTGTATGCAAATATTTGCTACATAAAAATCTTCCCAATCTCATTCAGAACAATGCCTTGGCATTACCTTCGCCCCATGTAAGACACAATTAGAGGAGAAGAGTTAGAAAATCTGTGAATACATATCTGGAATAGAAAATGCTCAGGAGTTCACAAATTTGGAGGTGGTAGAGGAGTTTCCAAAAGTAAGGGACAGGGTAAACACTCCACAAACATGAAGCTCTGCCGGCCCAACATCTGGAGAAACTACCTCTGAGGTTGGGCACTTGAAATATATTTTGTTGTCAGGAGCATTAGCTTCCTTTGTAGTGAGACCATCAAAGCTGGGTCTGCATCTATGTGACATGGATGACATGGTTTCTTATTTTCCAATGAACATGAGGCAGCAGTGCTGAATTTTCTCTGTGTAGGTAAACTGTGGCCACTGAGGGCAAGTGTCTCCTCATGTGGACTGTGAAGCCATTTGTTCATCCTCCACTCTTCATGGTGTTTCTTGCTGTTGCACTAGGAGTGTGGTATTTGCTTCATGAAATAAAAAGCATTCACCTGGGACACAGTGCTGTAGGGAATTCTGTCAGTTGTGGTGGGTCGGGTTCTGTTGGAGAATGCACCAACCAGGCTTCTATCCCACATAGCTTGCTCCATTGACCATAGCAACCTGATTCTGAACATTGCCCTAAAACCTCTCCATATAACAAGATGCTTTTACATATAAGGGTCTACTGGCTGCAAAATGTCAGTCACAAGATATTTGGGCACCAATGGCAGATAAACATGGCAACACCAGAGATTTTTTATCACACACCTGCCCACCACGGCTCTAGGAACACTACTCAGCAGGCTCCAACTTACTGGCATCTCTGTTATACACCATTTTCATGTAAACCAGTCAATAAAGGCATTGTCTTGTATTCTCATGATCAGCTAGAGGACATCCAAAGGTTCTCCTGTGACACCTAGTCTTGGGAATTTCAAAAATTTCATGGTTTTTATCTGGCCAATATTCAAGGATGAAGTTGGAGGCACTGTGGGTTTCAATTCATTCATTAACCATTAAATGTTGAGTAAGCTCATTTCAATGAAAGCTCTGGAGAACTCTCAGAGGCAAGGCTTCCCAAAGGGTGGCCAAAAGGTCACATGAAGCCAGGCCCATTGAGGTCTACAATGTGAGGTCCATGAGCCTTTGACTCTCAACTATGGCTGCCAAGTCTTTCAGAATAAAATCATGTGATATCCTGGCTGAGATTCCCTTTGCTCTGTGGAAAGCCACCTTGGGCCTAGATCTCACTTTCCAAGGGCGACTCTCATGCATGGCCTTCTAAAATCCCAACACAATTCATGGCAATACTTCTCTGAGGTCAATTCCAGATCTCAGTATCTATGTTGAATCACACAAGAGTTCAAGCCCAGGTGGACCCAGTCTTCTCTTCCTACCGCCATACAAATGTTCACAGCTAAAACCAAAACACCCCAACATGGCCCTCATCTTCTTCCATGTAGACACTCATCATTACCTCCGGCTGGAGGTTTCCATGAGGTACACAGCCCACGTCTGTGTCCAAAATAAGCTCCCTTGCCCCTCATTTGCCTAAAATCAGGGTGGCCTGGACTCCCTTCCTGTGAAACAGAAGTGAAAAAATAGGCCTGCCCTTAATACTGCTCTGCTTCTCCAACTTGAGGCATACTGAGTGTGGCATTTAGATTCATTATGTGAATTCATTTTTTTTGTTGTTGTTGTACTTTAACGTTTTAAAATGTTTTCATTTTTAAAATATTTTATTTTATTATTATTATTATTATTTTAAATTTTAATATTCATTTTTAAATGATCATTATTTTTAAATTTTTTTCTTTCTTTCTATCTTTTCTATTTTTTTCTTTTGTCTTATCGTTTCTTTTCAATTTTCTTATTTCCCCTTCCTTTAATTCTACCTGCCTACTCTCATTCTCTTTAGTGACTTCTTCCCTTTCCTTCTAATATCTTTCCTCCCAAGCATCAAATAAATTTATAAGAGTAAAAAGTAACTCAGCAGTGAAACAGAGCAAGAAGTAACATGAGCAGCACAAAAAATCAAGGAAGAAAATAAGTACAAACAATGAAGGACAGCCTAAATATTCAGGAGGACCTATAGTCATCAGAAAAATGGTCATATAAAGAACTCAAGGAATACCTTAGACAGATGGAATGGAAACTTAAAGAGGATACGAGACAGCAAATCCAAACAGTGAAAGAACACATTGAAAATGAATTACATAAACAGATAAAAGAAGAAGTTATGAATCTTTATCAGGAGATAGAGATTATAAAAAAATCAAACAATAATTCTAGAAATGAAGGAAACGATAAACCAAATTAAAAAGTCAATTGAGAGTATCACTAACACTGTGGAGCAAGTAGAAGACAGAATGTTCGATAATGAAGACAAAATATATCATCTTGAAATGAATCTAGCCAACACAGAAAGGCTGGTAAAAATCATGAGTAAAACATCCAAGAGATATGGGATAACATAAAAAAACAAATTTATGAGTCATCTGGATAGGTACACAGATTCAAACCAATGAAATGAGTAATCTATTGAATGAAATAATTACAGAAATATTTCCAGAAATACAAAGTAAACGGATATACAAATTGGACATGCTTACAGGACACCGAGCACACAAAATCACAGTAGATCAACACCAAGACACATCGTTATGAAGATATCCAATATACAAAACAAAGAGAAAATATTAAAAGCTCTAAGAAAAAGGAGGCAGATTACATTAAGGGGTAAACCAATAAGGTTGTGAAGGGATTTTTCATCACAGTCGCTGAAAGCGAGAAGATCCTTGAACAACGTATTTCAAACACTGAAAGACAATGAATGCTAACCAAAAATTCTGTATCCAGCAAAATTAAGCTTCAGGTATGACAATGAAATAAAAATATTTCATGATAAACAAAAGCTAAAAGAATTTGTAGCCAGAAAAGCAGCATTGCAAAGCATCTTGAGCAAAACAATACTCGAAGAAGAAATGAAAATCAACAACCAAAACCATCAGTGGGAAGTGCCTCAGTAATGACAGAGGGTGGGGGAAAAGCTAATCATGGAGAAACAAACTAAATTTAAAAAAAAAGATGAATCATCAATTATGGGTGGCAGTACAAACCATTTATTAATAGTGACTCTAAATGTTAATGGCTTAAACTCTCCAATAACGCGACATAGGCTGGTAACTTGGATTAAAAATGAATCCAACAATATGTTGCCTCCAGGAGACACATCTGAATGGAAAAGACATACAGGCTGAAGGTGCAGTTTTGGAAAAAATATACCATGCAATGGTCCTCGTAAGCAAGCAGGGGTGGCCATCCTCATATAGAATAAAATCGACTTCAAGACTAATTTAATCAAAAGTGATAAGAAAGGACATTATATACTGTTAAAAGGAACCATTCACCAACAAAACATAAAAATTATCAATATTTATGCACCAAATAATGGTGCTGCAACGTTCAAAAAACAAATTCTCCTCAAGTTCCAGAATGAAATAGAACACAACACAATAATTATGGGAGACTTCAACACACCTCTCTCACCATTGGACAGATCCTCCAAACAAAAGTTGAATAAAGTATAGAACTCAATATCATAATCAATAACCTACATGTAACTGACATATATAGAATATATCAACCATCATCAAGTGGATATACTTTTTTCTCAGTAGCACGTGGATCCTTCTCAAAAATAGACCATATATTATGCCATAGGGCAACCCTCAGTAAATATAAAGGTGTGGAGATAATACCATGCATTTTATCTGATCATAATGGAATGAAACTGGAAATCAATGATAAAAGAAGGAAGGAAAAATTCTACATCACATGGAAAATGAACAATATGTTACTGAATGATCAGTGGGTTACAGAAGATAAAAAGGAGGAAATCAAAAAATTCTTAGAGATACATGAAAATACAGACACAACATATCGGAATCTATGGGACACAATGAAAGCAGTTTTAAGAGGGAAATTCATTGCCTGGAGGTCATTCCTGAAAAAAAGTAAAACCGAACAAATAAATGAGCTCACACTTTAACTCAAAGCCCTAGAAAAGGAAGAGCAAAACAACAGAAAATGTAGCAGAAGGCAAGAAATAATTAAAATCAGAGCAGAAATCAACGAAATTGAAAAAAAGAAACTATTGAAAAAATTAACAAAACTAAAAGGTGGTTCTTCGAAAAAATATATATGTTCGACAGACCCTTAGCCATGCTAATGAGGAGAAGAAGAGAGAGAACTCAAATTGCTAACATATGGGATGAAAAAGGCTATATTACAACAGATGCTTCCGAAATACAGAAGGCAATTAGAAATTATTTGGAAAACCTATATTCCAATAAAATAGAATATAGTGAAGACATCAACAAATTTCTTAAGTCATATGATTTGCCCAGACTGAGTCAGGAGGATACACACAATTTAAACAGACCAATGTCAATGGATGAAACAGAAGAAGCAATCAAAAGACTACCAACCAAGAAAAGCCCAGGAACAGATGGCTATACAGCGGAGTTTTACAAAACATTTAAAGAAGATTTAATACCAATACTTTTAAAGTTATTTCAGGATAGAGAAAAAGAGGAAGCTCTGCCAATTTCATTCTATGAGGCCAACATCACGCTGATTCCGAAATCAGAAAAAGACACCTCAAAGAAAGAAAACTACAGACCAATATATCTGATGAACCTACATGCAAAAATCCTCAATAAAATTCTGGCGAATCGAATACAAAGGCACATCAAAAAAATTATGCAACATGATCAAGTAGGATTCATCCCTGGGATGCAACGATGGTTCAATATACGGAAATCAATAAATGTTATTCACCACATCAATAGACTTAAAGATAAGAACCATATGATCATCTTGTTAGAAGCAAAAAAAGCACTTGACAAAGTACAGCATCCCTTTATGTTCAAAACATTAGAAAAACTAGGGATAACAGGAAATTACCTCGACATTGTAAAAGCTATCTATGCAAAGCCTCAGCTAGCATCATTATGAATGCAGAAAAATTGAAGGCATTTCCTCTAAAATCTGGAACAAGACAGGGATACCCTCTCTCACCACTTCTATTCTATATAGTTCTCAAAACACTGGCCAGAGCAATTAGACAGACTAAAGAAATAAAAGGCATAAAAATAGGAAAATAACAACGTAAATTATCACTATTTTCGGGTGACATTATTCTAAACATAGAAGACACAAAAGGGTCTACAAAAACAACTAGAACTAAAAAATGAATGACCTGCAACCCACCGGCAGGTCAGGCCCAGAAACCTGCGGAGGGGCACTGTTGCCCCACGCACCTGCAAGGTAGGCGGTACCGTGACCACTGACAAAACAGGCCCAGTGGCCCGTCTGACACATCACCCCGGTTGGAGGAGGGGCAGGGCCGCCACCAGCGCCTGTTAGGTAGACAGACCTGCAAACGACAGACAGAACAGGCCTAGCAGCCAGCGGAGGGGCAGAGCCGCTGCTCACGCCTGCAAGATAGGCGGACCTGTGACCAGGCAGACCGAAAGTACAGGCACAGGGACCTGCCGGCATGGTAGGCACATTGCCCCAATTGGAGGAGGGGCAGAACCACCGCCAAAGCCTGCGAGGGAAATTTTGCAACTATACAAGAGCAATATAAATATATAGGGGGAAAAATCAATAACACAACAGTTTCACCAAGCAGAAAGAAACGCTATCAGTATGAAAGGAAAAGGAAAGAAAGGACCACAAGCAATGCAGGTCAACTCAACTTTAGAAGAGGTAATATCTGCAGCAGATGGAATGTCAGATAAAGAATTCAGGATATACATGCTTCAGAAAATCTGGAGTCTCATAGAAGACATTAGACAGCAAAATCAGACAATGAAAGACCACTTCAACCACTTCGAAAATGAATTACATAAACAAATCCAAGAAGCAAAAGATCAATTATACAGGGAGATCGAGGTTATAAAAAACAAACAAACAGAAATCCTGGAAATGCAGGAAACAATAAACCAACTTAAAAACTCAATTGAGAATACTACCAGCAGAGTAGAACACTTAGAAGATAGAACATCAGACAATGAAGACAAAGTATTTCAACCTGAGAAGAACATAGACAGCTCAGCAAAGCTGTTAAGAAACCATGAGCAGAACATTCAAGAATATGGGATAACATAAAGAGACCAAACTTAAGAGTCATTTGGATACAGGAAGGTATAGAGGTCCAAACAAAAGGAATGAGCAATCTATTCAATGAAATAATACGAGAAAACTTTCCAGACTTGAAGAATGAGACAGAATCCCAAATCCTAGAAGCCTACAGGATGCTGAATGTGCAAAATCATAAGAGATCCACACCTAGACACATTATAATGAAGATGCCCAACATACAGAATAAGGAGAGAATTTTAAAAGCTACAAGAGAAAGGAAGCAGATTACATTTAGGGGTAAACCAATCAGGATAACAGCTGATCTTTCAACACAGACTCTGAAACCTAGAAGATCCTGGAATAACATATTTCAAACACTGAAATAAAATGGGTTCCAACCAAGAATTGTGTATCCAGCAAAATTAAGCTTCAGTATGGAAGATGAAATTAAAACCTTCCACGATAAACAAAAGTGAAAAGAATTTGCAGATAGAAAACCATCTCTTCAAAACATCCTCGGCAAAATATTACAGGAAGAGGAAATGGAAAATATCAATGAAAACCAACAGCGGGAGGGAGTACAGTAAAGGCTGGGGATAATCAAAGAGGAAAACAAACCATGTTTAGGAACATAAATAAACAAATATCGCTGGAAGAACAACCCATATCTCAATAATAACCCTAAATGTTAATGGCTTAAACTCACCAATTAAGAGACACAGGCTAGTAGAATGGATCACAAAACAAGACCCAACAATATGCTGCCTTCAGGAGACGCATTTGATAGGAAAAGACATACATAGACTGAAGGTGAAAGGTTGGGAAAAATCATATCACTCATATGGACTTTGGAAACAAGCAGGAGTGTCCATACTCATATCATATAAAATAGATTTCAAGCCAAAGTTAATCAAAAGGGATGAAGAGGGACACTACATACAGCTCAAGGGAACCATACACCAACAAAACATCACAATCATAAATATATATGCCCTAAACAATGGTGCAGCTATGTTCATCAAACAAACTCTTCTCAAGTTCAAGAGTCTAATAGACCACCATACAATAATTATGGGAGACTTCAACACACGTCTCTCACCACTGGATAGATCTTCCAAAGAAAAGTTGAATAAGGAAACTATAGAACTCAATAACATAATTAATAACCTGGACTTAATTGACATATATAGAATATACCACCCAAGATCAAGCAGTTACACTTTTTTCTCAGCAGCACATGGATCCTTCTCAAAAACAGATTTTATATTATGCCACAGGGCAACTCTTAGACAATATAAAGGAGTAGAGATAATACCATGCATCTTATCTGAACATAATGGAATGAAATTGAAAATCAACGATAAAAGAAGTAAGGAAAAATCATGCATCACTTGGAGAATGAAAAATAGGTTACTGAATGATCAATGGGTTATAGAAGACATCAAGGAGGAAATTGAAAAATTCTTAGAGATAAATGAAAACACAGACACAACATGTCGGAATCTATGGGACACATTGAAAGCAGTTCTAAAAGGAAAATTTATTGCTTGGAGTTCAATCCTTAAAAAAAGAAAAAAAACAACAAATAAATGATCTAATACTTCAACTCAAAGTCCTAGAAAAAGAAGAGCAAAACAACGGCAAAAAAGTAGAAGACAAGAAATAATTAAAATCAGAGCTGAAATTAATGAAATCGAAACAAAAGAAACAATTGAAAAAATTGACAAAACTAAAAGTTGGTTGTTTGAAAAAATAAATAAAATTGACAGACCCTCATCCACGCTAACGAAGAGAAGAAGAGAGAGAACTCAAATTACTAGCATACGGGATGAAAAAGGCAATATCACAACAGACACTTCAGAAATACAGAAGATTATCAGAAATTATTTTGAATCCTTATACTCCAATAAAATAGAAGATAGTGAAGGCATCGATAAATTTCTTAAGTCATATGATTTGCCCAGATTGAGTCAGGAGGATATTGACAACCTAAACAGACCAATATCAATTGAGGAAATTGAAGAAACCATCAAAAGACTACCAACTAAGAAAAGCCCAGGACCGGATGGGTATACAGCAGAGTTTTACAAAACCTTTAAAGAGGAACTAATACCAATACTTTTCAAGCTATTTCAGGAAATAGAAAAAGAGGGAGAACTTCCAAATTCATTCTAAGAGGCCAACATCGCCCTGATTCCTAAACCAGACAAAGACACTCCAAAGAAAGAAAACTACAGACCAATATCTCTAATGAACCTAGATGCAAAAATCCTCAATAAACTTCTGGCGAACTGGATACAAAAACATATCAAAAAAATTGTGCACCATCATCAGGTAGGATTTATCCATGGGATGCAAGGTTGGTTCAATATACGGAAATCAATTAATGTTATTCACCACATCAATAGGCTTAAAAATAAGAACCATATGATCATCTCGATAGATGCGGAAAAAGCATTTGACAAAGTACAGCATCCCTTTATGTTCAAAACTCTAGAAAAACTAGGGATAACAGGAACATACCTCAATATTGTAAAAGCAATCTATGCTAAACCTCAGGCTAGCATCATTCTGAATGGAGAAAAACTGAAGGCATTCCCTCTAAAATCTGGAACAAGACAGGGATGCCCTCTCTCACCACTTCTGTTCAACATAGTTCTCGAATCACTGGCCAGAGCAATTAGACAAAAGAAATTAAAGTCATAAAAATAGGAAAAGAAGAACTCAAATTATCACTATTTGCAGATGACATGATTCTATACCTAGCAGAGCCAAAAGGGTCTACAAAGAAACTATTAGAGCTAATAAATGAATTCAGCAAAGTGGCAGGATATAAAATCAACACGCATAAATCAAAGGCATTCCTGTATATCAGCGACAAATCCTCTGAAATGGAAATGAGGACAAGCACCCCATTCACAATATCCTCAGAAAAAATAAAATACATGGGAATCAACCTAACAAAAGAGGTGTAAGACTTATACATTCAAAACTACAGAACCCTAAACAGAGAATTGAAGAAGATCTTAGAAGATGGAAAAATATACCCTGTTCATGGATAGGTAGAACTGACATCATCAAAATGGCCATATTACCAAAAGTTCTCAATAGGTTTAATGCAATGCCAATCAAAATCCCAATGGCATTTCTTGTAGAAATAGAGAAAGCAATCATGAAATTCATATGGAAAAATAAAAGGCCCAGAATAGCAAAAACATTGCTAAGCCGGAAGTGTGAATCAGGCGGTATAGCTATACCAGACTTCAAACTATACTACAGAGCAATAGTAACAAAAACAGCATGGTACTGGTACCAAAACAGGCGGGTGGACCAATGGTACAGAATAGAGGACACAGAAACCAATCCACAAAACTACAACTATCTTATACTCGATAAAGGGGCTAAAAGCATGCAATGGAAGAAGGCTAGCATCTTCAACAAATGGTGTTGCGAAAACTGGAAATCCATATGCAACAAATTGAAACTGAATCCCTTTCTCTCGCCATGCACAAAAGTTAACTCAAAGTGGATCAAGGAACTTGATATCAAATCAGAGACATGGCGTCTGATAGAAGAAAAAGTTGGCTATGATCTACATACTGTGGGGTCGGGCTCCAAATTCCTCAATAGGACACCCATAGCACAAGAGTTAATAACTAGAATCAATAAATGGGACTTACTCAAACTAAAAAGATTTTCTCTGCAAAAGAAACAATAAGAGAGGTAAATATTGAGCCTATGTCCTGGGAACAAATCTTTACTCCTCACACTTCAGACAAAGCCCTAATATTCAGAATATACAAAGAACTAAAAAAATTAGACAATGAGATAACAAATAACCCAATCAACAAATGGGCCAAGGACCTGAACAGAAATTTCTCAGAGGAGGACATACAATCAATCAACAAGTATATGAAAAAATGCTCACCATCTCTAGCAGTCAGAGAAATGCAAATCAAAACCACCCTAAGATACCATCTCACTCCAGTAAGATTGGAAGCCATTAGGAAGTCAAACAACAACAAGTGCTGGCGAGGATTTCGGGAAAAGGGTACTCTTGTACATTACTGGTGGGACTGCAAATTGGTGCGCCCAATTTGGAAAGCAGTATGGAGATTTCTTGGAAAGCTTGGAATGGAACCACCATTTGATCCAGCTATTCCCCTACTCGGTCTATTCCCTAAAGACCTAAAAAGAGCACACTATAGGGACACTGCTACATCCATGTTCATAGCAGCACAATTCACAATAGCAAGACTGTGGAACAACCTAGATGCCCTTCAATAGAAGAATGGATAAAAAAAATGTGGCATTTATACACAATGGAGTATTACTCTGCATTAAGAAATGACAAAATCATAGAATTTGGAGGGAAATGGATGGCATAAGAGCAGGTTATGCTAAGTGAAGCTAGCCAATCCCTTAAAAACAAATGCCAAATGTCTTCTTTGATATAAGGAGAGTAACTAAGAACAGAGTAGGGACGAAGAGCATGAGAAGAAGATTAACATTAAACAGGGATGAGAGGTGGGAGGGAAAGGGAGAGAGAAGGGAAATTGCATGTAAATGGAAGGAGACCCTCAGGGGTATAGAAAATTACATACAAGAGGAAGTGAGGGGAAAGGAGGAAAAATATAAGGGGGAGAAATGAATTATAGTAGAGGGGGTAGAGAGAGAAGAGGGGAGGGGAGGGGGAGGGGGGATAGTAGAGGATAGGAAAGGCAGAAGAATACAACAGTCACCAGAATGGCAATATGTAAATCAATGGTTGTGCAATTGATGTGATTCTGCAATCTGTATATGGGTTAAAAATGGGAGCTCATATCCCATTTGAATCAAAGTGTGAAATATGATATATCAAGAACTATGTAATGTTTTGAACAACCTACAATAAAATTAATTAAAAAAAAAAAAACAAAATAAAACAACAACAAAAAAAAATAGCATGGTACTGGTACCAAAACAGGTGGGTGGACCAATGGTACAGAATGGAGGACACAGAGACTAATCCAAAAAGCTACAACTATCTTACATTTGAAAAAGGAGCTAAAAGCATGCAATGGAGGAAATATAGTATCTTCAACAAATGGTGTTGGGAAAAATGGAAATCCATATGCAACAAAATGATACTGAATTCCTTTCTGTCGCCATGCACAAAAGTTAACTCATAGTGGATCAAGGTGCTAGATATCAAATCAGAGACTCTGTGTCTGATAGAAGAAAAAGTTGGCTCTGATCTACATATTATGGGGTTGGGCTCCAAATTCCTTTATAGGACACCCATAGCACAAGAGTTAATAACAAGAATCAACAAATGGGACTACTTAAACTGAAAAGTTTTTTCTCAGAAAGAGAAAGAATAAGAGAGGTAAATAAGGAGCATACATTATGGGAACAAATTTTTACTCCTCACACTTCAGATAGAGCCCTAATATCCAGAATATACAAAGAACTCAAAAAAATAGACAATAAGATAACAAATAACCCAATTAAAAAATGGGTCAAGGACTTGAACAGACACTTCTCAGAGGAGGACATACAATCAATCAACAAGTACATAAAAAATGCTCACCATTTCTAGCAGTCAGAGAAATTCAAATCGAAATCACCCTAAGATACCATCTCACTCCAGTAAATTGGCAGCCATTATGAAGTCAAACAACAAGTGCTGGCAAGGATGTGGGGTAAAAGATACTCTTGTACATTGCTGGTGGGACTGTAAACTGGTGTGGCCAATTTGGAAAGCAGTATGGAGACTCCTGGGAAAGCTGTGAATGGAACCACAATTTGACTCAGCTATTGCCCTTCTCGGACTATTCGCTGAAGACCTTAAAAGAGAGTAATACAGGGATACTACCACATCGATTTTCATAGCAGTACAATTCACAACTGAAACACTGTGGATCCAACCCAGATGCCCTTCAATAGATGAATGGATAAAAAACATGTGGCATTTACACACTATGAAGTATTACGCAGCACTAACAAATGACAAAATCATAAAATTTGCAGAAAAATGGATGGCACTGGAGAAGATTATGCTTAGTGAAAATAGCCAATCCCTAAAAAATAAATACCAAATGTCTTCTTTGATATAATGAGAGCAACTAAGAACAGAGCAGGGAGCAATAGCAGGAAGAAAAGATTAACTTTAAACAGAGACATGAGGTGGGAGGGTAAGTAAGAGAAAAGGGAAATTGCATGGTAATGGAGGGAGACCCTCATTGTTACACAAAATTACATATCGTTGTGAGTGGAATGGGAAAATAAACATGGAGTGAAATGAATTACAGTAGATGGGGGAAAAAGAGAAGATAGGAAGGGAGGGAAGGGGAGATAGTAGAGTATAGGAAAGGTAGCAGAATACAACAGTAACTAATAGGGCATTATGTAAAAATGTGGATGTGTAACCGATGTGATTCTGTAATCTCTATTTGGGCTAAAAATGGGAGTTCATAAGCCACTTGAATCTAATGTAAGAAATATTATATGTCAAGAGATTTGTAATGTTTTGAGCAACCAATAAAAAAAAAAAGTAGCAATATATATGCCAATCGAAATTCATCATGAAATATATATAATCCACAGATCGAAAAATATTCATTTTACTGAACATGGATTAATGTATAATGATATTCAACTAGGAAGCTCACCCATAGGTTGAATTTTCAGTTCCAACAGCATTTAGGAGGAGTGATCCTTTAGCACAATTTGCATCTGCCAATTCAGTTACCTCACAAGTATGTACGTGTGGTACCAGGTAGAATTCTATATGTACATATAAAAATACATGTGCTGAATAGGCTACAGAGAAAAGGAGACAGGAATTCACATATTTTTTTAATTTTAAAAACACATGTAGAACTATTTCAACAAAAAAAATTGACTAGATTTATAACTCCTACACTATATAATGCAAAAACCAATTGTAACAATACACCATGCCTCCTCGGAACTGCTTGTATTTCTATTCTGTTTGGGTTATTTTTCACCATCATATTAGAATTATAAGTCAGAGTATAGTAGGGTATGTGTTAGTTTCAGGGCTTCAGTATTTCAAATAGAAAATTGAAAAATGAATCGAATGTGTATGTAAATATGTGTTACACAAAAATCTTTCCACTCACATTCAGAACAATGCGTTGATATTAGCTTGGCCCCAAGTAAGACACAATTAGAGTAGAAAAGTGTGAAAATCTGTGAATACATATCTGGAATGGAATATCCTCGGGAGTTCACAACCTTGGAGGTGGTAGAGGAGTTTCCAAAAGTAAAGAACAGGGTAAACACTCCACAAACATGGAGCTCTGCTGGGATAAGACTTCTTGGGAAACTGCCTCTGAGGTTGGGCACTTGAAATATATGTTGTTGTCATGAGCTTTAACTTCCTTTGTAGTGAGACCATCAAAGATGGGTCTGCATCTATGTGACCTGGAAGACATGGTTTCTTATATTCCAACGACCATGACGCAGCAGTGCTGAATTCTCTCTTTGTAGTTAAACTGTGGCCACTGGAGGCTAAGTGTCTCCTCGTGTGGACTCTGAAGACATTTGGTCATCCTCCACTTTTCGTGGTGTTTCTTGCTGCTGCACTGGGAATTTGGTATTTGCTTCACCAAATACAAGGAGTTCTACTAGAGTACAGTGCTGGAGGGAGTTCTGTCACTTGTGGTGGGTCAGGGTCTGCAGGAGAATGCACCAACCATGCTTCTATCCAACATAGCTTGCCCCAATAACCATAGTTAACTGATTCTGAACATTGCCCTGAAACCTCTCCATATAAAAAATGCCTTTACATATAAGTGTCTGATTTCTGCACTATGTCAGTCATAATCCATTTGGAAGCCAATGGCCGATCCACATGGCCCCACCATGGTGTTTTATCACACACCTGCCCACCACTGCTCTAGGCCCACTACTCAGCAGGATACTAATTACTGGCATCTCTGTTCTATACCATTTACATAAAACCCAGTAAAACAAGGCATTCTCTGGTATACACATGATCAACCACAGGACTTCCAACGTTTCTCCAGTGCCACCTTGTCATGGGAATTTCAAAAATTTCATGGTATTTATCTAGCCATTTTTCAAAGATTATGTTGGAGGCACTGTGGGTTTCAAATCATTCAGGAACCATTAAGTGTTGAGAAAGCTCATTTCAATGAAAGCTTTGGAGAACACTCACAGGCAAGGCTTCTCAAAGAGTTGCCAAAAGGTCACATGAAGCCAGGCAAATTGAGGTCTACAATGTGAGGTCCATGTGTGTTTTGACTCTCAACTATACCTGCCAATCTTTCAGAATAAAATCATGTGATATCCTGCCTGAGATTCCCATTGTTTCGTGGAAAGACACCCTGGGCCTAGATCTCAGTTTTCATGGGTGAGTCTCATGCATGGCCTTCTAAAATCTAAACATGATTCATGGCAATACTTCTCTGAGTTCAGTTCTAGAACTCAGTCTCTAAGGGGAATCACACCAGAGTTCAAGCTCAGGTGGACCCAGTCATTCTTTCCAATCACCACAAAAATGACCACAATTAAAATCAAAACACTCCCACAGGGCCCTCATCTTCTTCCATAAAGACACTCATCATAACCTCTGGCTGGAGATTTCTATGAGGGGCACAGCCTAAGAAAATGTCCAAAATAAGCTCACTTGCCCCTCATTTGCCTAAAATCATGGTGGCCTGGACACTCCTCCTGTGAACCAGGAGTGATCAAATATTCCTGCTGTTAAAGTGTTCCGCTTCTCCAATTTGAGGCCTACTGGCTGTGAGGTATGGATTCTTTAAGTGATTTGGAGTCATGAGAAAACGCAAGCAAATATGGGCTAGCCTCTGCATGGATTTGAAGAACTCATTTAATCCAAAGGATCCCTATTCTCACTTGATGGAGGTCAGGAACCTAAAACAAGAAGGCAAAAAAATTCATCCACAATGACTTCTCTTTTGGCCATTTCGGTTTGGGAAGCACATGGGATTTTTATTCAGATCCATTGGGTGCTGAGAATCTAAGTCACAGCCTCACACAAGGACCAGAGACTGATTCAGACACATCCCATTCCAAAGCAATTAAGCAAAGAGCCACAGGTGAAGCCCATTCATTTCCATATGAAAACAGTTTTCTTCAGGCTTCACAAAGGGTTGGCATGAGGCAAAGACCTTCCTGACATTCAGGGTAATTGAATCAGAAGTAAGCAAATGGCCCAAGAAGGGTTTCTTCACTGAGACTTTACTGGTCACACTGATATCTGAGTTTTCTGAGATGCTCTCATTCTCTTCAGCTATCCAGTACATGGCCATGTCACAGAGCCTTGTGGTGTTACATATCTGGGACACAAAACCATGAGCGTATTCTGTAGAGTGGCCAGAATTCACGAAGAAAAGAGTAACTTAAGAAGACAGTAGGTGTTGCCCATCCATAAGGCAAAGTGAAGTCCATTAATCAATTGGGCAGTATTAATGTGGGGAAGCTTTCTACTAGAGAAAACAAGTCCATTGATGCATTCTCTTTTCTAATGTCTACAACCACAGATACAGTGGGATACACAGACATAGAAACCCTCACAATGTCAAAGGACTTACTAGAAACAGTCCACTCCACACCAAAAAAAAAACACCTTTCCTACCTATTCTCAGAACATGAGAAAAAAACCACAAACTCACACCCACAACGGCAAAGCCACCTCCTTCCCCCAAGTAGGTTTGTGACTATCCAGAGTGTCTTCTGACTGGTGGGCCATATTATGTTCCCCCGAAATGGCCTGTCCTGTCTCAGATCTGGTCTCCTTGGCCAACTCTGTGAAGTTGTCAGGAGACAGCGGTGAGCCACTACCTGCTTTCTCAGGGAAGGTACCTCTTCAGAGATCTGCTGGCATTTGGCCATCCTCACATCAGTAGGTACCAAGAAAGACTGAGTCTGTTCTTGGGAAAAGCAAACAAGTTAGCCCAATGGGACTAGGACTGGGTCTGGCTCTGGGTGCCTGGCTTCCTGGATCCCAAGTTCAGAGAATTCCATCACCAAGGAAGTGAGAAGAGGTCACTTCCTTCAGGAACTGAATGAGGTCACTGCCTTGAAAACCACTTTGTCCTAACAGTTGCTTCCAAGGTTCCCATGAGATGAAGGCTGCCCCAACATCCTGTGACACATTCAGAAGTTAGAATGGAATATCAACCTTAGGCACCCGGGAACAGCTCTCCACACAGGCCTGGTTTCTTCCAACTTCTCTACAATAAGAAGAGAGAGGCTGATTTAGACCCCTCAATTCATCCTGACCAGGTTGTTTGCCATGGAAGATTTCTATTGCTCTCTCAGGTCCTACATAGCTGCATAAATCTTCTCCAAGGATCATTTCTCCATGGATCTTTGAGGTTCTCAGAATGTGGAAGATCACCTACATTCCTATATTGTAAGACCAACTCTGCCCTGCTTTTCTGTAAGTTATATTGAGGGAACAGTGTATGTTTAGGGTTAATAACATGTTTGATTTGGGTTACGAATCATTTTGCGAGATGAATAATGGTATTGGCAACCTTCGATATTTACAAGAGTATATAGGTGAAATATAAGTATGAAAGCAGAAAATTAGGAAAGATTTGAAGCCCAGAAGGGAATTGGACCCTTAAGTGGTATTCTTAGCTTTGAGTTATGTGCTGCACAGTTGTCTCAGATAAATCAATATACAATGGCATAGGACCTTGTACCTTGGATGATTGAATGTTGAAGAGAACATCCAGTCAAAAAGCGATATTCAGTACGATGAGGAAGGTACTCGTTAGGTTTAGAATGAAGAGTGAGTATAGGATTTGGACAAAAAGTTTTTTAGCAATAGGGTTTCGGTTAGAGAGTGAGTGTAAATGTCAGCACATGTGAAGAGTCAGTCATAATGATGAACTGGGAAAAATATGAGGGAAAGCAGATATCAATAAAGACATTAGGAAATCAAGCAAAGTACAAAGTGAGTGATAGGATTAGACATTTTCAACAGGCTTGAGGTTGAACATATAATCTTAGGAAGAAACAAATATGTAGTCACCAATAGGATTGACATTTGAGAGCATTAGGCAACCTGGACATGTATGTTTTTAGTAATCCATGCTCACTTGCCATTTAGGCTTTGGTACAATTGAAAGTGTGACCTTTGCTTTTTGTGTCCAGAATATTTCTGTGATAAAATGTATATGTATATCACGTGACATGAGTATTTCTTCCACCATTTCTAGGAGCAATATTTTGAGAACATATAAATTTGTATTGGGGTACAAATAGGTATACCCTCTGTCTATGAATATAGCAATAATGCATGAATAGACCATACTGGGAATAAATAATATAACTGGATCCACTTTAAATAATGGATTGAATGGATATCTGAAAATATATAAGAAATGTTATAATGATACACAATCAATCATTCCAACCAGTTATATATCTAATGGTCATCTTAGGGTTATGTTTTATCATGAAGGGTGTGTGAGTTTTGCTTAAAAATTGATCATGGAAATCGAAAATAATATATTTGAAAAAAAGTCTCATGAAAAGACCAGTCAAGAAACATAGGGAAATACATGTGTTCTGGAGCAAGAAGTGATTGAAAGTGAAACAAATGCCTATAAATTTGCTAAGTAGTGGATGAAATATATATCCTATGATGTGTATAAACTGAAGAAATAGTAATGTACCAGTGTTGAATAATAATTAATATCAAAATACACATCATGTCCCATAGGAATCTACTTGCATTGATGTTAAACTAGGTCAGTTAATGTAGAAATACTAGGATTTGTTTGCACCTTTCACTGAAGTTAGTTTTCAGTACTAGAGAACAAATATGTATTTCAGGTGGATGAATATTTCTGAGAATAATCTTGTGAAAAGTTGAATATTAATCCACATACATGAACATGAATGAATTTAGGGAGTGTATATAAGACACATATATTTCATATTTTGAAAAATCTAGAGATTTATATATTGTGTGTTTGTGTGTGTGTGTATATATATATACACACACACACACAAACACACACAAAGACATTCAAAAGTAGAATTATATATGCCAATCGAATTTCACCATGAAATATATATCATCCACAGATCCAAAAATATTCATTTTACTGAACATGGATTTATGTATAATGTTATTAAACTAGGAAGCTCACCATTAGCTTGAATTTTCAGTTCCAACAGCGTTTAGGTGGAGTGATCTCTTCTCACAATTTGTATCTGCAATGTCAGGCACCTCACAAAAATGTACGTGTGATATCAGGTAGGATTCTATATGTGCATATAAAAATTAATGTGCTGAATAGGTTACAGCGAAAGGGAGATAGGAATTCACATATTTGTTAACTTTAATACACATATAAAACAATTTCAATTAAAAAATGACTAGATTTATAACACCTACCATTTATCTTTCAAAAGGCAAGTCCAATATACACCATGCCTCCTCTGAACTGCTTATATTTCAATTCCGTTTGGGTTATTTTTCTCCATCATATTAGTATTTGTAGTTAGCGTCTAGAAGGGTATGGGTTATTGTCAGGAATTCAGTATTTCAATTGGAAAATTGGAAAGTGAATCCAATGTGTATGCAATTATGTGCTGCACAATATTCTTCCCACTCTCATCCAGAACAATGGCTTGACATTACCTTCGCCCCAAGTAAGACACAATTAGAGAAGAAGAGTTAGAAATTCTGTGAATACATATCTGGAATGGAAAATGCTCAGGAGTTCACAACCTTGGAGGTGGTAGAGGATTTTCCAAAAGTAAGGGACAGGGTTGATCACCCAACATGATCTTTCATTAAAATTGTGAGCCATCTTGCCACAAAGCCATGAAAAGATAATTTTTGCTTTAGTATAAATTACTGCAAATTCTGAACCTGCTTAGAATGCCTGACCATGTTTTGAACTCACCCATGCCTGGCTCTCTGACCAGATAACAGCCCATTCTGAAACTTTAATGACACCTCATAACTATTCGCCTTCCCTGGCCAGACAACGACCCTCTCAGAGGCTCTAATGGTCCTCATAATTTCTGATGCTGGGGCCAGAAAAAAAAATGTAAACTACAATTAGTGTGATGCTTGTCAAAGTTCTGTTTTCTGTAACCCTCCTTTTGTGTAACTTTCTGGGCTATAAAGCTGGGCTGTAGGAAAGATGGGGTTGCTGTCTTGTTCCCGCCAGTTTGAGAGGGAGAGGCAGCCCAGCTGCTTGAAATATTAAGCTTGCCTTAATTTGATTTTAATTGGAGTCAGTGGTCTTTTCTTGTGTCCTGGACTAACATTTTGGAGTTCCCCAGCAACATGACCCGACCAGATCACAAAGCCAGACTGCTGGAAATTCTGAAGCTGGCCTATCCTCCAGGACTCCGGGCTGGAGAGCCAAGTTCCAAAACCTTGGAATGAGCCTTCAGTCCGTGGATCACTGCAGTGAACCATCGCACTAAAACTATTATCAAGCACCTGGTGGAGGAGGCCTTCATAGGTAAGAGGCGCCTTTATAACATCTGATATCCGGTTAAGGGAGTACTCTTCTGATGACAGAGAGATGGCCTGGGAAGGCTCACATATACTCCTGTCTGGGACAGTAATAGGAATCCTTCTTTCCTCTGTTCTGTTCTGTAGGGAACACCTCTGAAAGTGTAGAGAGGTGCCAACTGGCATGCAGGAGCTCCTACCCCGGAGCTTTAGCAAGACTCTGAATTGCTCCTCTGGTTTTCTGTTTATTTGCTGAGTTTCTGTTTTTTTTGTGTGTGTGTGTTTTGTTCTGTGTTCTAAATGTTTTTTATTTGTTTGTTTTTGTGCGTTTTGTTGTGTGATTTCTGTGGTAAAAACTTAAGGATATTGGACTTGAAGATGGGTAATAAATCATGTAAGCCTGACACCCCTTTGGACTGTGTTTTAAAGAAATGTGATGCACTATACCCGCCTTTGTTAAGCAGGATGAGAGAAGCCCCTAGTTGGCTGTCTGGAGCACACCCACAGCAGAGGGCAATGCCTGCTGGGGACCTAATAACTGAGTATCTCCCAGGTTAACAAGTGAAACTCCTTTAAAACCCCTTGTCCTTCCAGATCAAGAGAGTCACAACTTTGGACAAAGTCCCCTGTTTTTCTCCTTTGTTAGCAAAGCAGTAAACCTCCCTTTTACTTTTTCTCAAACCCTGTCCTTATATTAAATTGGTATTAATTGGCTTCAAGGTCCGGAACCGAAATTTAAGTTACAAATTTTGATACCGCCCCTGACCCTGGAATTTTTGAGAGCTGACTACTGAAATGTTAGGAGATTCAGCGTGCTTGGGGTGGAACCGAACCAGAGGAGCTAATCCTGTAAGTAAAAGACGGGACTGAGGGACTCCCAGCAGCTGCCGAAGTCCTGTTGCTTCAGTGAATTCCCTCCTTCCTTCCCTGCACTGTAAGTATTATGCCACCTCTGTCTTCTTAAAAAAGAGAAAAAGAAAAAGGAGACACTAAATGAAGTAAAGTCACCATGGAGACCTTTGATATTGCATTTCAGGTTCCCCCTCTGTGAAAACATCTGATGCCCTTGTGGGGACATATATCGTGCCACTGGTGTAGGAGATTTTTCTCTTTTCTGCTGTTTTAAAGGCTTCTGTCCTGTCAGCCATAGTCTGGAGCTCCTTTCTGTCTGTCTTTTGTCTTTGTTTCTGGCCATTTAAGACATGTGCAATAATGTGTTGATATTATAAATTGTTTCTTGGGAATGATCTTAGCTGAATGTGTGTCTAAAGGATGATGTTTTATTGTAACAATATGGTATCTGAATGGGTTTTTGAAGCATTGCACAATCTTGAAGTTAAAAGTCGGGATTAGGTAATTTTTTAGTTTATGATTTCAGATAATTCATGCCAGAGAACTTAAATACTTAAAATGGAAAACTAAAGAATTCTACTTCCAAGTTGGCAAGTAACTTCCCAATCATTCAGTCTTTTTTTAACCAATTTTTAATTGGGTAGCCTGGGAAAATGTCACAGTGTGTATCAGTGCATTAATTTGGACAAGGATAGTAAATCATAGTATGGTATCTGTTGACAAAAAAAGATGTTAAGGTATAAAATTTTGTGAATTGTATCTTAAAATTGTATCATAATTTTCAACATCCTCACCTGAAAATTATGGTTAAAGTGCCTTAGGCCTGAGGTGTCTGCTTAGAATAGCAGTTTTGTCCAGCTCCTTCCAGAACTCAGCCAGGACTTATGTTGAAATGTAAATGAAAGAAGCCTGCAAACTCAGTAGGAGACTGATCTGACTTCTAAGTGGGAAAAAAAAAAAGGTATATCGTATGGTATTTACTAATTACTGGCCAGTCATTTTTTCTAGGACTCTCATTTTTTTCCTTAGATTCTGTATTTTTTTTGAGCTCATTATTTTGATCCTACAGAACTAGGTTAATATTTTTCTGATCAGTTCTATATTTGACCAACAGTGGAGTTTTGAAACATTGCAATGGAGATTTCACCTGCGAAAAGCTACAAGGCCTTACTATTATTATTTGTGCACACTTTTGTTATGTGTTGTATGTCTATATATCCATATGTTCGTATATCATATATGTGATATACAAATTAACATATATAAGGAGCGATCATTAAAAAAAAGCACTCATAAAAACAAATTTTAAAAAGTGGATTCAAAGATCTTTAATTCACGTGATTTAAATGATTCACTTTAAATTTGGATAAGCAAATAACAATAAATGTCTTTAAATTTAAGCTTACAAGTTTTTCTAGCTGCTCAAAAATCTAATAAAATATTAATGTCTATAAAATGTCTAATATGCCTTGGTTCTGGGACTTTTCCTTTAACAAAGAAATGGTTTACATGTTCAATACATTTCTCTAATATTTTGATAAATAAGTGAAGTAAATTTGATATGGGATTACTCATTCATGAGTACTTTTGTTAGATATCTGATTGATTTAGTAAGGTCTGTATAAGTTTGTTCTAAAGTCTGTATAAGATTGTAAAAATCAGTCATGTGATAAAGCGACACAAATTTCTTAAAACAAAAGTTTACCCATAACATTGTGTTTATAAAGTTTTATTTTTCTAGAACAAGCAAGCATAAAAATTAAACAACTGATTAAATAAGAACTGTTATTTTAGAGCACTCTACTGCCATTTCTTTAAAAGCTAAACTTGGTTAATGTAAAAACATCAATGTCATTGTGATGCTATTAATGTGCTCATATCTTCCAGGTATACAATTCTGTAAGGTAGAAACTTTAAAAGAGCATTTCATCAAGCTGGTGTTCTGAAGTTGTATGGTAAAAATATATATATATATTGGGGATTTATTTACTTGTTATCAATAAGATATATAAAGTTTTATGTTACTTTTTACATTGGGAAAAAATTTAAATATATTTTTTAAGTTAATGAGCGCCTAATCTATGTAAAGGTTAAAAACTTTCAGCCTTTCTTTAATTCATGTTTTAAATGTGATATCATATGGTGTTAGCTAATATTCATGTGACCTCAAACAATTTATGTAAACTGTGTAAAATGATATTTAAAAAACAAAGATCAGCTTTAGAACTAAAACACTTAAGATTTATATAGAGCCCTGCCTTACCTGAGATAAGGCTCTGTGTCTCATCTTACAACATGTGAGAATAACTACGAAAGCAGTAGGTCAGATGTTATTTAATTTAAAGTTATGTTTTTCTGTCAAGATTACTAGGATCTCAAAAAGGGGATATAATGTATAACTCAGCCTAAAATTCAGGGTAGCTATTACACGAACTAAGTATTTTTACTCTTGTTAATTTTATTTTGAATTTCCTTATAAGTTAACTAAAGATTCCCTGTTAGTGTTTAACAAAAGAGTTGCTTTTAGAACGCAATATTGGTTAATTTAAGATAATAAGTCATCACCTACAAGACAGACAGAAAAATACAGATCCCAAATAATAAAAAGATAAATAATTTTAAATTATAGACATTAAAGCACAGTACTCTTAATATAAGGCTGTTAAAATTAATTTGCTGGATGTTTAAGATTAGGATTTAAAATTTAATTTAAATGAAAAGGGACAATAAAACAAATATTTGGCTCTTGCCGTCTGAGTCAGTCTGTATCCAGGGAACAGGAGACTTCTCTAAAGAACTTTGCAACTCTGAGCCACATAACCTCCTGATCAGGAAGATTAATGAGACCACTGGAGAACAGAAAGCCAATCAGTGCATTTTCTACGAAGAAGAGAGTCATCAGAGAAGGGAGATATTCCTGATGCTTCCGAGAGAAGCCACATGGTCAAGCAAGACCTGGACTCAACTAGCGCAAATGGCACTAGCAGAACTGAGAAGCTGCTCTCAAGTTTCCCCAGGAATGACTCCCATAAAATCTCAACTGACTGTTAACAATAGATAGAAACAAAAGTCAGTTTTACTGCTTCATCTTAAACTCTTAGCAAAGACAGATAAACCCAAAATACAGCCATTCCTGGGCATTTTAAAAAATAATAGTTATAATAATATTTTAACGTATACACTTTATGGTAGCCTCCCAAAATAAGTAAGACTTGAGGCTACAAAGAAGGATTCTCAGACAGTAATGCCTGATGAGTATAAAAAGAGACTATCAAGAGGAGGTACCAGAGGCAGAAGTTTTTTGTTTAAGGCCTACAGATATTCCTAACCTACACAGGTAGGCTTGGTGTTTGCTAGTACGATTATCCAGCCCTGAATAACAGAATTAAAGGTTTCTCTATTACACACAGAGGTCATACTAGTAAAAGGAATTTGCAAGATCAGATGACATTAAATTATTAAACTGTATCTTATGGGGTGAAACAACTATGACACTAAAAGTTAAGTTGAAAGTCCTGATAACTGGGGATATTGAAGACAGATGAGGGGACATCTATACAGGGACATGTTTCAGCTGCTGCAACATTTATTCAGTACTCATGTTTTTTGTTTCTCTCATAGAAGAACCCATCCCCAGATGACTTTACAAACTGTTCTACCACAACCAGACTTCAAACCGAATTGACTTCTAAAAGGCAACTCATATCCCTCATGCTGTGCCCCCTCATGTCACCCTCTCTCAGCTCAGAAGAAGCCAAAATGAGTGACGACTCTCTTCTTACAACAATGGAGCCAAAAATAGATAGACTTTCATTTTAAGTAATTAATTAAGTCAGGTAAAATCAGGGAGACTGGTTTTGTGTGAGTTCAAAAAATATGGAGACTGTTACGTGAGGTATTAAAATTCCCTCAGTGCTTTTCCCCTACCCTATCAAAGATTTGAAAGGGACACATTAGAAAAGGGGGGAATGATAGACCCAACCTGATCTTTTATTAAAATTTGGATCCATCTTGCCACAAAGCCATGAAAAGAAAATTTTGGCTTAACTATAAATTACACCAAATACTGAACCTGCTTGGAATGCCTGCCCGTGGCCTTGAACTCACCCATGCCTGGCACTTTGACCAGGAACAGCCCTCTATGAAACTTTATTGACACCTCATAAATATTGGCCTTCCCTGGCCAGACAATGACCCTCTCTGAGGTTCTAATGGTTTTCATAAATTCTGATGTTGGGGCCAGCAAAAAAAAAAAAAAAAATATATATATATATATATATATATATATATATATATATATATATATATATATATATATAAAAACTACTATTAGTGTGATGCTTGTCAGAGTTCTGATATTTGTAACCCCCCTGTAGTGTAAAATTCTGGGTTATAAACCTGGGCTGTAGGAAATTTTGGTGGCTGTCTTGTTCCTACTGTTTTGGGAGGGAGAGGCCACCTGGGCAGTGGAAATTATAAGCTTGCTTTAACTTGATTTTAATTGGAGTCAGTGGTCTTTTCTTGCATCCTGGTCTAATAGGTAAACGCTATCAAACATGCAGCTCTGCCGGCCTAAAGACTTCCTTAGAAACTGCCTCTGAGGATGGGCACTTGACATATATGTTGTTGTCAGGAGCTTTAGCTTTCTTTCTAATGAGACCATCAAAGCTGGATCTGCATCTATGTGACGTGGAGGATATGGTTTCTTATTTTCCAAAGGACATGAGGCAGCAGTGCTGAATTCACTCTTTGTAGGTAAACTGTGGCCACTGAAGGCTAAGTGACTCCCCGTGTGGACTGTGAAGCCATTTGGTCATCCTCCACTTTTCATGGTGTTTCTTGCTGCTGCACTGGGAGTTTGTTATTTGCTTCACAAAATACAAGGAATTCAGCTGGGACACAGTGCTGGAGATAGTTCTGTCACATGAAATAGATCAGGGTCTGCAGGAGAATGCATCAACCAGGCTTCTATCCCACATAGCTTGTCCCCTTGACCATAGCACCTGATTCTGAACATTGTCCTGAAACATCTCCATATAACAAGATGCCTTATATGGAGAGTTATCAGACATACAAGTGATTCCTGGCTGCACAATGTCAGCCACAAGCCATTTAGAAGTCAATGTCAGATACACATGGCCCGACCACAGATGTTTTATCACACACCTGCACACCACAGCTCTGGGCCCACTACTCAGCAGGCTCCAACATCCTGGCATCTCTGTTCTACATCATTTTCATGAAACCCAGTCAATCAAGGCACTGTCTGGTACACACTTCATCAGTAAGAGGACATTGAAAGGTTCTCCAGTGCCACCTGGTCATGAAAATTTCAAAAATTTCATTGTATTTATCTAGCCATTTTTCAAGGATGAAGTTGGAGAAATTGTGGGTTTCAATTCATTCAGAAACCATTAATGTTTGAGGAAGCACATTTCAAGGAAACTCTGGAGAACTCTCAGAGGCAAGGCTTCCCAAAGAGTGGCCAAAAGGACACATGAAGCCAGGCCCATTGAGGTCTACAATGTGAGGCCCATGTGTGTTTTGACTGTCAACAATGGCTGCCAAGTCTTTCAGAATAAAATAATGTGATGCCCTGGCAGTGATTGACAATGCTCTGCGGAAAGCCACCCTGGGCATTGATCTCAGTTTCCAAAGGCAACTCTCATGCGTGGTCTCCTAAAATCCCAACACAATTCATGGCAATACTTCTCTGAGGTCAGTTCCTGAACTCAGTCTGTAAGGGGAATCACACCAGAGTTCAAGCCACGTGGACCTAGTCATCTCTTCCAACCACCACACAAATGACCACAATTAAAACCAAAACACTCCCAAATGGCCCTCATCTTCTTCCACATAGACACTCTTCATAGCCTCTGGCTGGAGGTTTCCATGAGGGGCACAGCCCAAGACAGTTTTCCAAATAAACTCCCTTGGCCCTCATTTGCCTAAAGTCAGGGTGGCCTGGACTCCCTTCCTGTGAACCAATAGTGATCAAATAGTCCTGCTCTTAACACTGCTCTGCTTCTCTAACTTGAGGCCTACTGACTGTCTGGTATAGATTCTTTATGTGAATTGGTGTCATGAGAAAACCCAAGCCCTTATGTGCTAGCCTCTGTAGGGCTTTGAAGAACTGATTTGACACAAAGGATCCCTATTCTCACTTGATGGAGGTCAAGAAGCTTACAGAGGAAGGCGAGAGACTTCGTCCACAATGACTGCTCTTTTGGCCATTTTCATTTTGCATGCAAACCGGGAAACTTTCTTTAGATCCATCAGGTGCTGAGAATCTAAGCCACTGCCTCACATAGGGCAAAGAGGCTTATTCAGCCACATCTCTTTCCAAAGCAATTAAGCAAAGAGCCACAGGTGATGCCCATTCATTTCCATTTGAAAACTCTTTTCTTCTGGCTTCACAAAGGGGTGGCCTGGGGCAAAGATCTTCCTGACATTCAGGACAACAGAACAATAGGTAAGCAAAAGGCCCAATGCAGTGTTTTTCCACTGAGACTTTAATGGTCTCACTGATATGTGAGTTTTCTGAGATGCTTCTATTCTCTTCAGCTATCCAGTACATGGCCATGTAACAGATCTTGAAGGTGGTACATATCTTGGAAACCAAACCATGAGGCTATTCTGGAGAGTGGCCAGTATTCAGGAAGAAAACAAGAACTTAGGAAGATAGTAGGTGTTGCCCATCCATGAGGCAAGCCTCTCTCCATTCTTTAATTGTGCAGGATGAATGCTGGCAAGCTTTCTACTAGACAGGACACAACCATTGATGCATTCGCTTTTCAAATGTCTACAACCACAGATACAGTGGAATGCACAGACATAGAAACACTCACGTTGTCAAACGACTTTCTAGAAACATTCCAGTCCAAACAAACAAACAGTCTTTCCTACCTATTCTCAGAAAAGAGACAAAACCACAAACTCACACCAACACCCACAACGGCACCTCCTTCCCCCAAGTATGTTGGTGAATATCTTGAGTGTCCTCTGACTGGTGGTCCATACTATGTTCCCCAAAAATGGCCTGTTCTGTCTCAGATCTGGTCTTCTTCACCAACTCTGTGAAGTTGTCAGGAGCCATGGTTGAGCCACTACCTGCTTTCTCAGAAAAGGCTCCTCTTCAGAGGTCTCCTGGCATTTGGCCATTCTCACTTCAGTAGGTACCAACAAAGACTGACTCTGTCCTTGGTAAATCCAAACATTTGAGACCACTGGGACTGGGACTGGGACTGACTCTGGGTGCCTGGCTTCCTGGATCCCAAGTTCAGAGTGTTCCATCACCAAGGAAGTGTGTACTGATATTTGCTTCTAAGGGTCCCAGTAGATGGAGATTGCCTGTACTTCCTGTGACAGTTTCACAAGTTAGAATGGTATATCAACAATAGGCACCCGGGAACAGCTCTTCTCACAGGCCTGGTTTTGTCCATCTTCTCTACATTAAGAAGAGAAAGGCTGATTCAGATACATCTCTTCATCCTGACCCGGTTGTTTAACATTGAAAATGACTTTTGCTCTCTCAGGTCCTTCATAGCTGCCTTCTTCTTCTCCACGTATCATTTCTGCATGGACCTTTGAGGTTCTCATCAGATGGAAGATACCCTACAATCCAGTATTGGAAGATCAACTCTTTCCCTGCTCTTCTGTAAAGTTAGATTGAGCGAACAGTGTATGGTTAGGGTTAACAACATGTTCGATTGGGTTAGGAATAATTCTGCAAGATGAATAATGGTTATGGGAACATGCGATATTTACAAAATATACAGTTGAAATATAAATATGAAAACAGAAATCTAGGTAAGATTTGATGCCCGGAAGGGCATTGTGCCCTTGATTGGGATACTTAGCTTTGAATTAATTTCTGCACAGATGTCTCAGATAAATCAATATACAATGGTATAGGACATTGTACCTTGGATGATTGAATGTCGAAGAGAACATGCAGTCAAAAAGGGATAGTTGGTAGGATTAGAAAGATAGTCGGTAGTTTTAGAAAGATGAGTGAGTATAGGATTTGGACAAAATGGTCTTTAGCAATAGGGTTTCATGTAGAGAGTGAATGTAAATATCAGCACATGTTAAGAGGCAGTCACAATGATGAACTGGGGAAAATATATATCAATAGAGACATTAGGAAATCAGGCAAAGTATAAGGTGAGTAATAGGATTAGACATTTTCAACAGGTTTGAGGTTGAATATATAATCTTAGAAAGAAACAAATATGTAGTCACCAATAGGATCGACATTTGAGAGCAATAGGCAACCTGGACATGGATGATTTTAGTAATCCATGTTCAATTTCCATTTAGGCTTTAGTACAATCAGAAGTGTGACATTTTCTTTTTGTTTCCAGAAAATTACTGTGATAAAATGTATATGTAGATCAGGTGACATGAGTATTTCTTTCACCATTTCTAGGAACAGTATTTTGAAGACGTGTAAATTAGTATTTTGAATACAAATAGGTGTACACTGTGTCTATGAATATAGAAATAATGCATGAATAGACCATAATGTAAATAAATAATATAACTGGTTCCAACTTAAATAATGGTTCGAGTTGATATCTGAAAATATACAGGAAACCTTATATTGATATATATCCATTCATTCAAACCAGTTATACATCTAATGGTAATATTAGGGTTATGGTTTATCATGAAGAATGTGTGAGTTTTGCTTCAAAGGTAATTGTGGAAATCGAAAATAATGTGTTTGGAAAGAAGTCTCATGAAAAACCAGTCATGTAACCTGGAGGAATACAAGTGTTCTGAAGCAGGAAGTGATTGAAAGTGAAACAAAAGCCTTTAAATTTGTGAACTTGTGGATGAAATATATATCTTATGATGTGCATAAACTGAGGAAATAGTAATGTACAAGTGTTGAAAAAAAATGAACGTCAAAATACACATCATGTCCCATAGGAATCTACTTGCATTTATATTAACCTGGGTCAATTAGTGTAAAAACATTAGGATATGTATGCACAATTCACTGAACTTAGTTTTCAGTACTAGGAAACAAATACGTATTTCAGGAGGATGAATATGTCTTAGAATAATCTTATGAAAAGTTGATTATAAATACGCACTTAAATATTAATGAATTTAGGGAGTACATAATAAGATACATTTATTTCATATTTTGAAAACTCTGGAAAATATATATATATATATATATATATATACAGACATTAAAATACACACACAGAAATTAAAAAGTATTAATATACAAGCCAAATGAAATTCACCATGAAATATATATCATCCACAGATCTAAAAATATTCATTTTAATGAACATGAATTTATGTATAATGTTGTTCAGCTAGGATACTCACTCATAGGTTGAATTTTCAGTTCCAACAGTGTTTAACAGGAGTGATCTCTTCTTACAATTTGTATCTGCCAAGTCAGCCACCTCACAAGAATGTACGTGTGGTACCAGGTAGGATTCTATATGTGCATATAAAAATATATGTGCTGATTAGGCTACAGAGAAATGGAGACATGAATTCACATATTTGTTAACTTTAAAAACACATGGAGAAGTGTTTCAACAAAAAATTCACTAGATTTAAAACTCCTACCATATATAATGCAAAAGGAACGTCCAAATGTACACCTGGCATCCTCTGAACTGCTTGTATTTCAATTTGGTTTGGTCTATTTTTATCCATCATATTAGGATTTGTAGTCAGAGTCTAGTAGGGAGTGGGTTACTATGAGGGATTAAGTATTTTGAATTAATAATTGGAAAATGAATCCAATGTGTATGCAAATATGTGCTACAAAAAAATCTTCCCACTCTCATCCAGAACAATGCCTTGACATTACCTTCGCCCCAATTAAGATACAATTAGAGGAGAAGAGTTAGAAAATCTATGAATACATATCTGGAATGGAAAATGCTCGGGAGTTCACAACACTGGAGGTGGTAGAGGAGTTTCCAAAAGTAATGGAGACTGTAAACACTCCACAAACATGGAAGTGTGCAGGCCTCAAGACATCTGGGAAACTGTCTTTGAGATTGTACACTTGAAATATATGTTGTTTTCAGGAGCTTTAGCTTCCTTTGTAGTGAGATCATCAAAGCTGTGTATGCATCTATGTTACATGGAGGACATGGTTTCTTATTTTCCAATGAACATGAGGCAGCAGTGCTGAATTCTCTCTTTGTGGGTAAGCTGTGGCCACTGGGGTCTAAGAATCTTTCCGTGTAGACTGTGAAGCCATTTGGTCATTCTCCAATTTTGTTGTGTTTCTTGTTGCTGCACTGGGAGTTTGGTATTTGCTTCACAAAATACAAGGAGTTCAACTGGAACACAGTGCTGGAGGGAGTTCTGTCACGTGTGGTGGGTAAGGGTCTGATGGAGAATGCACCAATCAGGCTTCTATGCCACATTGCTTGCCCCCTTGACCGTAGCAACTTGATTCTGAACATTGCCCTGAAAACTCTCCATCTAACAAGATGGCTTAATATACAAAAGTCTGCTGGCTGCACCATGTCAATCACAAGCATTTGGAAGCCGAAGTAAGATCCACATGACCCCACCACAGATGTTTTATCACACAACTGCACACCACAGCTCTGGGCCCACTACTCAGCAGGCTCCACCATACTGGCAGCTCTGTTCTACACCATCTTCATGAAACCCAGTCAAGGAAGGCACTGTCTGGTACACTCTTGATCAGCAACAGGACATCCAAAGGTTCTCCAGTGCCACCTGGTCATGGAAATTTCAAAAATTTCATGGTATTTATCTAGAAATTTTTCAAGGATGAAGTTGGAGAAACTGTGGGTTTCAATTCATTCAGGAACCATTAAATTTTTAGGAAGCACATTTCAAGGAAACCTCTCCAGAATTCTCAGAGGCAAGGCTTCCCAAAGTGTGGCCAAAAGGCCACATGAAGCCAGGCCCATTGAGGTCTACAATGTGAGGTCCATGTGTGTTTTGACTGTCAACAATGGCTGCCAAGTCTTTCATAATAAAATCATGTGATGTCCTGGCTGAGATTGACAGTGCTTGGTGAATAGCCACCCCAGGATTAGATCTCAGTTTCCAATGGCGACTCTCATGCATGGCCGCCTAAAATCCCAACACAATTAATGGCAATACTTCTCTGAGGTCAGTTCCAGAACTCAGTCTTTAAGGGGCATCACACCAGAATTCCAGCCCAGGTGGACCCAGGATTCTCTTCCAACCACCAACAAATGACCACAATTAAAACCAAAACACTCCCACATGGCCCTCATCTTCTTCAATATAGACACTCTGAATAACCTCTGGCTAGAGGTTTCCATGACGGGCGCAGCCCAAGACAGTGTACAAAATAAGCTCCCTTGCCCCTCATTTGCCTAAAGTCAGGGTGGCCTGGACACCCTTCCTGTGAACCAAGAGTGATCAAATAGCCCTTCTTTAATACTGCTCTGCTTCTCCAGTTTGAGGCCAACTGACTGTCTGGTATAGATTCTTTATGTGAATTGGTGTCCTGAGAAAACCCAAGAACCTATTGGCTAGCCTCTGCCGAGGTTTGAAGAACTGGTTTGACCCAACGGATCCCTATTCTCAATTGATGGAGGTCAGGAAGCTTACAGAGGAAGGCGAGAGACTTCATCCACAATGACTGCTTTTTTGGCCATTTTGGTTTTGGATGCACACTTGGAAACTTTCTTTAGATCCATCAGGTGCTGAGAATCTAAGCCACTGCCTCACACAGGGCAAAGAGGCTGATTCAGCCACATCCATTTCCAAAGCAATTAAGCAAAGAGCCACAGGTGACGCCCATCCTTTTCCATTTGAAAATTGATTTCTTCAGGTTTCACACAGGGGTGGCCTGAGGCAAACATCTTCCTGACATTCAGGACAACAGAACAAAAGTCCAAAGTAGTGTTTCTCCACTGAGACTTTAGTGGTTGCACTGATATCTGAGTTTTCTGAGATGCTCTCATCCCTTCAGCTATCCAGTACATGATCATGTCACAGAGCTTGGAGGTGGTACATATCTTGGAAATAATACCATGAGGCTATTCTGGAGAGTGGCCAGTATTCAGGAAGAAAAGAGGAACTTAGGAAGATAATAGGTGTTGCCCATCCATAAGGCAAGCAGCTCTTGATTCTTTAATTTGCAAGATGAATGCGGGGAAGCTTTCTACTAGACAGGACACAACCATTGATGCATTCGCTTTTCAAATGTCTACAAAAACAGATTCAGTGGGATACACAGACATAGAAACACTCGCATTGTCAAACGACTTTCTAGAAACATTCCAGTCCAAACAAACAAACCGCCTTTCCTACCTATTCTCAGAACATGAGACAAAACCACAAACTCACACCGACACCCACAATGGAACCTCCTTCCCCCAAGTATGTCTGTGAGTATCCTGAGTTTCCTCTGATTTTTGGGCCATACTATGTTCCACCAAAATGGCCTGTCCTATCTCAGAACTGGTCTTCTTTGCCAACTCTGTGAAGTTGTCAGGAGCCATGGTTGAGCCACTATCTGCTTTCTCAGAAAAGGCCCCTTTTCAGAGCTCTCCTGGCATTTTGCCATTCTCACTTCAGTAGGTACTAAGAAAGACTGACTCTGTCCTTGGTAAATCCAAACAAGTGAGACCACTGGAACTGGGACTGGGACTGGCTCTGGGTGCCTGGCTTCCTGGATCCCAAGTTCAGAGAGTTCCATCACCAAGGAAGTGTGATAGGTCACTTCCTTCACGAACTGAATGAGGTCACTGCGTTGGCAACCACTTTGTCCTAACAGTTGCTTCCAAGGGTTTCATGAGATGGAGGCTGCCCATACTTCCTGTGACACTTTCACAAGATAGAATGGTATATCAACCATAGGCACCCGGGAACAGCTCTCCACACAGGCCTGGTTTGGTCGATTTAATCTACATTAAGAAGAGATAGGCTTTTAGACACATCCCTTCATTTTGACCAGGTTGTTTTACATGGAAGTTGACTTTTGCACTCTCAGGTCTTTCATAGGTGTCTACATCTTCTTCAGGGATCATTTCTGCATGGAACTTTGAGGTTCTCAGCAGGTGGAAGATCCCCTATATTCCTGTATTGTAAGACCAACAATATCCTTGTTCTTCTGTTAAGTTAGATTGAGGAAATATTGCATGTTTAAGGGTAATAACAGGTTCGATTTGGTTTAGGAATCATTTTGTGGGATGAATTAAGGTATTGGGAACCTGCGATGTTTACAAGAATATACTGGTGAAATATAAGTATGAAAACAGAAATCTAGGTAATATTTGAAGTCCAGAAGGGCATTGGGTGGCCTGAACACCCTTCCTTTGATTCAGGAGTGATCAAATAGCCCTGCCGCTAATACTGCAGTGCTTCTATAATTTGAGGCTTACTGACTGTCAGGTATAGATTCTTTATATGATTTGGAGACATGAGAAAACCCAAGCACCTATTGTCTCATGCCACAGCAAATGGTTTATTGGGGTCCAGCATGCTGGGGCTCAAAGCTCACTTCAGAGAAGCAAAGAACAAAGAGCCCCGAGAACAACTTGAGAAGATATTATATACAATCTTTAGAGAGTGCAGGGACTTTATATACATCATAGCCTCCTTTAGCAAATCAACATATGTGGTAAGCCATTTTTGTAGATTGTGGCAGCCATTAGAAGATGGCGCCGGCTTCCACTGTGGCCTGTAGTAAACAACTCCTTTTATGGAGAGATGGCACGCTATCCCTTGCTACCCTATGAGAAAGATCCACATGGCGGCTTAAGATTGGTATGTGGGAGGCTTTATTATACTGTGCTTGGGCGCTCGGGAGGAGGGGAGTCACTAGAAGATACTTTAATCAAGGCCTGAATAAACTGCTGAAAGAAGATTTCTGAGTTGCGTCTTCCTTGCGTGCAAGGGGTTGCGACAAGTGGTGCCGAGACCCGGGAACCAGAACTTTCAGTAGTCAGGTGTGGTGCACCGGTTAGTCCCAGGTAAGTGGGATCCATGATCAAAGCGGGGATTAGTCCCAGGTAAGTGGGATCCGCGATCAAAGCGGGGCAGCTCCTCTGTAAAGCAAGAGAGAGCGTTACATTTTATTGCAGCTGCACTGTGTACTTTCACTTTTGTTTTTTGTGTGTCTTTTGTTGTGTCATGGGTGCCACATCTTCAAGTCCGCTTCTCCTGGTCCTACATGGCCTGTTACGTTCCAAGGGACTAGAAGTGAAACGTAGTACTTTACAGAGATTTTTACAGAAGACAGATATTGCTGCACCGTGGTTTGCGTTTTCGGGCAGCCTTACTATACCTAGCTGGGACAAATTAGGGAAAGATCTAGATTTCCCTCGTGAACAAGGTACCTTAGAGGGTGGTGTTATACCACTTTGTAAGTTAGTTAGAGGATGTATAGTAGATTGTAAATGCCAGGAAGCTGTGAGTGAGGGTCAAGCTGTTCTTGAGCAACTACATGAGGAAAAGTCTGAAGGATCACATAGTGAAGTGGCAGAGAGCATTGGGAGTAAGAGTAGTGAGAAGGCAAAAGAGCCTGAAACTAAAAATAGGAGAAGGCTCTACCCAGACTTGGCTGAATTAAAAACGCCAGCGAACACAAGCGGCTCAGAGAGTTATGAGGACCTTGATATATTCCTACAACAACTACGCAAGATAAAAATGAAGAAAAAGAAACAAGGGTTACAGGGCACGCAGGCCTACTGTAAAAAGGGGACGGGATCCAATATTGGTCAACAACACTCTGAGGAGGAGGAGGTAGAATATCTCGAAAAAGATATGGTGCCGGTTGCCCCACCCCCGTATGTGGGGGGGAGCCAAAATTCCGGGAGATCTTATCATGCGCAAGTTTGGAGGACAGTTAATACAGATACGGGACTTGCATACATTGTATTTCAGGACAATAACAGGGGAAGATATCATGAGCCTTTAGACTTTAAGATAATTAAAACCTTGGCGGAATCTGTCCGCACTTATGGCGTGGATGCCGCTTTCACCCTTACTCAGGTGGAGGGACTTGCTAGATTTTGTATGACTCCTTCAGATTGGGCTAATCTAGTCTGCGCTTGTGTCTCCCCAGGGAAATTTTGGATTGGAGAGCATTTATGCTAGAGGGTGCAGTAGAGCAAGCTGCTCAAAATCATGCAGCGAGACGCCCTGCCTAGGATAAGGATATGCTTTTGGGACAAGGCAAGTTTGCTAATCAACAAACAGGATACCCCCCCGAACATTCACGCCTTGTCAAGATCACTCTTGGGAGAAACATCAGGTCTCTAAGGGTTTCTCTCTTTCCCCCTCTCATAAAAGATACTTATATAATTCTTCCAACTGTAATTCCTCTATAGGAACAGGTTGGTCTTGGTTTCAATGGTTAATTTCCAATGAAAAGGGAGCCACAGCTGATATCTCCACTTTGGCTCAATTACGAGGAGTCAAAAGCTGGTTGTTTAATGTTTCTGGTAGTATCCAAGACTCGGATCGAGGTAGGAGACTTGGAAATATTTCACATAACTCACAATTAAGTAATGCTACGTTATCCTCTGCAGCAGTCTGTCTCCAATCTCCGTTCCTGTTTCTTTTGGCTAATGATACATCACAGGGGATGCTTAATTGTTCTAATGTTACCTGTTATTTAACTGAGTGTTGGAATGGCTCTTGGACTGTGGCAGTGATTATGAAAATTCCAACCTTTGTCCCGATCCCAGTTACTGTGGATCCGGAATCTTTTCCTATTGTTGAACTGATTAGAGCCCGTAAAGATTTTGGTATTATGGCAGTTATAGTGACAGCTGTGGCGGTATCTGCTGCTGCAGCAGTTACAGCTGGAGTAGCCATGGCCAGCCAAGTACAAACTGCTGCCACTCTTAATGAGGTTATTCAACAAACATCCACCATACGTAAATCTCAAAGTAGAATTAATCAACACATTTTATCTGGGATTCTGGCTGCTAATCAAAGGATAAATCTGCTTCAAGATCAAGTTGAGAAATTGTCTGATCTAGTATATCTAGGTTGTGTTGATCAACGTGCACATTTATGTATAACCTCTTTCAGATTTAATGATTCCAGGAATGCCTCCCACATCATCGGGAAATATATATCCGGAACCTGGTCCATGGAAGCAGAAAACTTACTCCAATCTCAACTAACTCAAATTGCTGTTTTGAATAGTACCCGTGTCGAACCAGTGACTTTGGGTCAATTCACCAGTTGGCTATCTTCTGCCTTTTCCTTCTTTAAGGAGTGGGTGGGAGTGGGCATTTTGGGGGCAATGTGTTGCTTCGGTATTATACTTTGTTTGTGGCTTCTCTGTCGCCTTAAAACTCGCCATACACAGGAGAAGGCTATGATTGTATAGGCTCTTGCGGCCTTGGAAAATGGCATGTCTCTGCAAATCTGGCTTGCGCATCTTCAACAGTGATTTTCTGGGCATGGCCATTGCACCCCAAGTTAATTTCACAGTGCACTGGGATTGGCATGTCCTCTTTCTTATTCTCCCCCAGTACTGAATAGCCCTTGCACTCTGCAGGTCTTGTTACCATTGCACGCAGATGGGTTTTAGGACTGGTCTTTCTTCTCGGCTACAGACTCTTTACTTTCCTCTGGGGCTTAGGGATTGTGTTGCCAACTAAAAATTTGATATTGTTACCAGGCTACCTGTGTTGCCCTACTTCTCGCCGTCGTCAAGATGCAGGATGCGAGGCAAAGCACTGCACTTGAGTGATCCCTCAACGGACATCAAGGAAAGCATGTCCTATTGCATGCGGGTTTGACTTCCACGCCCCCGCCCTACGAAAAAAGGCGTCGGCTGATATGGGGTCAGGTCTGGGGAAGGCGCCTCCTTAGGACTGAACCATACATTGCATCCGCTTCTGCACAGTGGGATAGGACCTCTACTTTCGCCTGCATTGTTTTATAAAATAGAAGGGGGAACTGTGGTAAGCCATTGTTGTAGATTGTGGCCGCCATTAGAAGATGGCGCCGGCTTCCACTGTGGCCTGTAGTAAGCAACTCCTTTTACGGAGAGTTGGCACGCTATCCCTTGCTACCCTATGAGAAAGATCCACGTGGCGGCTTAAGATTGGTACGTGGGAGGCTTTATTATACTGTGCTTGGGCGCTCGGGAGGAGGGGGGTCACTAGAAGATACTTTAATCAAGGCCTGAATAAACTGCTGAAAGAAGATTTCTGAGTTGCATCTTCCTTGCGGGCAAGGGGTCGCGACAATCATATACTGTGGGAAAATCAAATAACAACTGTAAAACATGATTAGCACATTCATGTGCGGGAACAGTTCGGGCAGGGGGTGATTGGTCAGCCCTGAGAAGGGGTATACATTTAAACTGATTGGTTGAAGCCCTGAGATGTATACGTGCTGACATGCACGGTTTCTGGGAAGGGGTTGTTAAGTAACTAGGTGGTCAGGGAAGATTTCAACACATCTAACGGGCAGTTCCGGGAATTGTCTTCACTGACACAGGAATTTCAGGTTCTGAGCACAGCTTGTAAACTTTACAAAACCTGTTTCTTTACGTTTCAATTTCAATTTCATTAATTCTTTCATTTCTCACTCCTTTTTCTGCCTACTTTTAATCTTAAAAGTAATGAATCATAATTATTGTGGGGTCTCACATTCTATTTCTGCCAGTGAAGTGTATTTCTGTCTGATTACCATGAGTTTTACCTGCCCAATCTGAGCCTGGAGAAAGAAAACTATGTAGTTAAGCAAACGAGGTCCCACAGTTATCAACACCATAAGCATGATCAGGGGTCCAGCTAAGGCTGATAGGAGTGTAGTTAACCAGGGGGACTGGGTATATCGTGACTCAAACCACACTTGTTGAATCTCCCTTTCTCTCTGGTGCTCTACAAGGAATTTTCTCAATTTACTCATGGATTATTTTACAACTCCAGTATGGTCAGCATAAAAACAGCATTTTTCTCTCAGTACAGCACAGAGGCCCCCCTCCCTCATGAAATGGAGGTCTAATCCTCGACTGTTCTGTAAAACAACTTTAGAGAGAGAGGTTAAGGATTCCTGCAAAAGTGTGATGGAGGTCTCTAACGTCTTCAAGTCTTGATTTATTGCTGTTTCTAATCAGGCCATTTGTGGTGACCCATGGATCATATCAGCTGTTCCTGTACCCACTCCTGCAGCAGCTCCTAGCCCCAATAGGATGGCTAGAGTAAGGGACACTGGCTCCCGGCAAAATCGGGTTGGTTGTCCCCCTAGTAGACCTTCAAAGGATTCTGCATCATGATAGAGCACCCTGGGGAGTATCTGCACCATTATACAATAATGTACAGAGCTGTCAAATACCTGGGCTGAAATACAAGGAGTTATGACTGTGTGGAGTTCAGTACCATAAAGGTTCCTTTAATTAGTTCCCAGGGGGAGGAGTCAGCTGTACTCTGGACTGGGGAAGTAGGCAAAGATGGAAACTGCGAAGTATGATATGGTAGAGGGGTTTTGGTAGATCTAGGCATGGGAGGTTGAGGAGGCTTAATTCCTGACTTGAGGGGATTGGGCCCTATTGCTGTGGGATTTTCTTCCTTTTTAAGCCGGATGGTGAACCAGAGACCAAAGTCATAACCAGGGCCATTAATATAGAATCGCATTCCCCAAGTATTTCCCATAGGCCATGTTGTTCTGAGGTAGCCCCTTCCTTTGGAAGTGAAAGTTATATTGAGGGGGTAACATAGACTATTTTTTCCACAGCAAGTTTTTGACACCACTTGGATAGCGGCACATTTATTGGGATCAATCCAGATGTCATTTCATCCTACCCAAATCATACTGTCTGGGGAGTTTGCGTTTCACAATGTAGGTCCCGTGTGTTCACAACCCCAAGATCTACAATAAAAGTCACTGGGTCCTCCACAGGTTTGGGCCTGTTTGTGACTTCAGAAATCAGCTGGGCACACTTAATACACAAGACTGGCTAGTTTACACCTGAGCTGGGGGAGATGACATCAATAATTCATCGGGTAAGTTGGTCTATGTTGCCCTGGTTTGGGTTTGAGTGGCATCTGTGTGGGGTCCACTATGTCAGGGAGATCCCAGTCAGAGAGGCCTATGGCAAGCTGACAAATATCCGGGTGGAGAGATGGCCACCAAGTCCATAAGGGGGCTGTATGTGAAATAGACCACACTACTTGCCCAGTAGGATTTATAAAACTTGCCATTGTTGCTGAACAGGCTGATGGGGATTAGGACTGCTGGTGGTCAGGGGAAGAATCCATAGCCCTACCCACACCACGGACATGCAACTTGAGAGGGTTACCAGTCTGTTCCAGTTTCCAGCCAGAGTCTGGAGAGGGCGCAGGATTGAGATGGGAGGTATGGATCCAGGAAGTGATCCCATCCACTTTCACCACTGTAGGTGTTATAAGCAGCACCTGGTATGGTCCTTCCCAGCAGGGTTCCAAGGGATGACACCTGACACTGTCTCATGTAGACAAAGTCTCCCACTTGATATCAATGTGGAGTTCCCTCGTCTCCAGGATGATAAGCAGTGGCCAACTGTTTTCACACGTATCGCTGGGTGCTGGGTTTTTTCAAGGGCGTTAAGTCTGTCTAGCAAGGGGGTGTTGAAGGAATCATTAATCTCAGAGTTGGGGTTAGGTCCCTTAATGGAGGAGGGGCACCGTAGAGAATTTCATAAGGGGTGAGGTTACACAAAGAGGCGGAGGGGTATTTCTTGCACGAAAAAGTGCATGAGGTAGGAGCATAGTCCAATTTTTTATGCCTGTCTCCAAGATTAATTTCGTTAAGTCTCTTTGATGGTTCTATTCATCGTTTCTATATGTCCTGAGCTCTGGGGTCTATAAGCACAATATAACTTCCAATTAATCCCCAGGGTCCTGGAAAATCCCTGACTTACCTTGGCCATGGATGCCGGTCCGTTATCAGACCCTATTACCTTAGGCAGACAGAACCTTGGAAAACTGTCTTCTAGGATCTTTCTGACCACCATCTGAGCTGTTTCTTTCTTCATGGGGAAGGCTTCGACCCATCCTGAAAAAGTATCTACAAAGACTAGGAGATATTTAAGTCCATACCTTGCTGGCTTAATTTGAGTAAAGTCCACTTCCCAGAATTGTCCTGGTCTGGTTCCTCGTATGCGCATCCCTGCAGGACTCTTGGATGGGAAAGTATTAACTAATTGGAAGACTTGAGAAGCTCTAGTCACCAGCTCAGCTATTTTTTTCCTCTGTGAGTCAGTCAATAATAAGTCCTTTATTCGGTCCTTTAAGAGTGCTTATAACTTCTTTGAGCCTAAGTGGTTGAGCTGGTGTACATCTTTGACATAAAGGTGGGCTTTTTGAAATTGTAAACTTGGCTCTGTAGGGTCCCAGAGTTCTGTATCTGTCTCCTCAGATGATAAGTTGCCTGAATGTTCCGGGGCGGCCAAGTCTCCTGATTTTTGTTCCCCCCGGTGTGAAAAAAGTTAACAGAGTCACTCCGTTTAGGGCTGCCAATTAAGCTTCCTCATCTGCCCTTCTGTTTCCAACTGCCACGGGATTGTTTCTCTTCTGGTGCCCTGGACAGTGCACTATAGCTAGTTCCTTATGGCCCTGCACTGCTGAGCGAAGGTGGAGGATCTCATCTGTATTCTTTATTTCTTTCCCGGCAGAGGTTAATAGCCCCCAGTGTTGGTAAATAGTCCCGTGCATATGAACAGTGGCAAATGCATAGTGGCTAACAGTTTATATGGTGGCCCTTTTGCCTGTTGCTAGTTCCAATGCTTTCATAAGGGCAATCAGTTCTGCTTTTTGGACTGATGTCCCTTCTGGGAGACCCGAGTATCAGATGAAATTAGTTTTGCTAACTGCTGCTGCTCCAGCCCGCTGCTTACCATCTTGGAGGAAGCTGCTGCCATCCATAAACCATACGACTTCAGGGCGAGGCAGTGGCTGATCCTTCAAGTCTTGTTGTATACTGGTTTCCTTGCCAGTATGTGTTGACACTCATGAGTGACGGGTCCTGATGATTCTTCTGGCAGCAGTGTAGCTGGGTTGAGTGGAGCAGGGGGTCCCAGAGTTATTCTGTCTTTGTCAAGCAAGAGGCTCTGGTAGTGGTTTATTCTGGAGTTTGATAGCCACCTCTCTGGAGGCTAACAGATCATGCTCTCCAGGGCATGGGGGGATATAATGGTTAGCTTCTGTCCCAACGTTAATTAATGAGCATCTTTTATTAGAAGGGCTGCCGCTGCTATAGCACTTAAGCAATGGGGCCACCCGCTAGCCACTGGGTCCTGTTTTTTGGATAAATACGCTACCGGCTTTTTCCAAGGTCCAAAAGACTGAGTGAGCACTCCCCGTGCTATTCCTTTCTTTTCCTCGATGTAGAGAGTGAAGAGTTTTCTACATCTGGGAGTGCTAAGGCCGGAGCAGATAGCAGCATCTTTTTTTGACATTATCAAAAGCTTGTTGGTGCTCAGGGGTCCATTGGAAGTGGGCATCCCCCTTTATCAGCGGGTATAAAGGGGCAGCCAAAGATGTTAACCCAGGAGTCCATAACCTGCAAAAGCTGGCAGTCCCAAGAAACTCTCTGAGTTTTCTCTTATTAGATTGGGGCAGTATCTGCACAACAGTTTTTTTTCTGGGCTCAGGGAGCCATCGTTTGCCACCCCTGAGAGAATAACCCAGGAAGATTACTTCTTCCTGACAAATTTGGGCCTTTTGGCAGAAGCCTTATATCCAAGCCGAGCAAGCTCGAATAATAGTGCTTGGGTCCCAGACTCATAGGTCTCCTTGGTGTCGGCTGCCAGTAGAAGATCATCCACTATTGGAGTAGGGTGACTTCGGGGTGTGCAGTTTTGAAGTCATTGATGTCTCTGTGGAGGGCTTCATCAAAGAGAGTGGGGGATTTTTTGAACCCCTGTGGGAGTCTAGTCCAGGTTAGTTGGCCAGATGTTCCAGGTTCTGGGTCTATCCACTCTAAAGCTAACAGCAACTGACAGTACTTATGTAGAGGCGAGCAGAAGTAAGCATCTTTTAAGTCCAGCACAGTGTACCATTTCCGCTACGGATTCAGAGTGCTAAGCAAATTATATGGATTGGGTACTGTGGGGTGAATGTCCTGCACTCTGTTGTTGATCTCTCTTAGGTCTTGAACAGGACGGTAGTCCCCAGTTCCTGGCTTTCTTACTGGTACCGGGGGGTGTTCCAGGCTGATTGACAGGGCCTTAGGACCCCAAGAGCCAGGTATTTATGAATATGGGGCCTTATCCCATCCTTAGCTTCTTTGCTTAGAGGATATTGTTTAACACTACTTGGAGACGAAGAGGCTTTTAATTCTACTACTATTGGAGGTTGTTGATGGCTAGACCTAACCCAGCAGTTTCTGCCCAGGCATTAGGATAATCTTTTATCCATTTATGGGGTAGTTTGCCTGTTTGATTAGTCCTATGGGGCGCAAAGAGTTGATATTCATCTTCTACGGACATAGTCAAAGATGTGACTATGGGAGTTTATACTGAACGCTATAGAACCTCCACTTGGGGACCATTAGGTTTAAAGGTTATTCTAGTCCGGAGTTTGGTAAGCAGATTCCTGCCCATCAATGGGGCCGGGCATTCTGGAATTACTAGGAAACAGTGGTGGACTTTTCCCTTTCCGAGGTCCATGTTCATCTTAGTTGTCCAAGCCCGATATCTACTGCCATTAGCCCCTTGAACTAGGGACCATTTAATTGATAGGGGGGCCAGTTAAGTCTTAAGGGCTGAGTATACTGCTCCTGTAATCACTTCAAAGTTCACTGTGTTCCCCTCAACTTCAAATGTTACTATGAGCTGGGGAAGGGGATCTGAGCCCCGAATTTTCTAGTCCTCTTCTAGAGTCAGCACGGCGGGCTGGCGTGGCTGCTTCTTTTGGGGGCACTCTTTGGCCCAGTGTTCTTTTTTATTACAGTGGGCACATTGATTTGAGGCCAGGGGCAGCCTTTGGCGTGGGCCCAGGTAACCCTTTATGTATCCCTGCTTTTTAACTTCTGGCCTATTTGCTGCTGTGACCCGAACCTTAGGCAATGCTTTACTCTGCCATTTGCTTCTTTCCTCCTTCTTTTGTTCCCTTTCTTTCTCTCTCTCCTCTATTCCCTTTCCTCCTCAGTTTCTCTCTTATAATATGCTTTCTCAGCTTCTCTGACTAAATCTCTTAAGGTCATATCTTATAATCCATCTAGACGTTGTAACTTTCTCTTAATATCTAGGGCAGTCTGCTCGATAAAGGCCATTGCAACAGATGCCTTTTGGTCTTCTGCCTGAGGATCAAAAGGAGTATATTTCCTATAGGCTTCCATAATTCTCTCCAGAAACATAGAAGGAGACTCATTAGGCCCTTGGATAATCTCTCTTACCTTGGACAAATTAGTCGGCCCTCTGGCGGCCGCTCAGAGACCCACTATTAGAGAACGGCGATAAGTGGACAGATGCTACCTACATTTAAAGGTGTTGGGGTCCCAGTTGGGTCGGTTCATGGGCCCGTAGGGATGGAGAGGGAGCATCACAGGGGCTTCTGAGTTTTCTATTATCCATCTCCTGCGGGTTTTTTTAGGTGGCCCAGCTTCCTTCAGGGGAGCAGGGGCTGCTGCTGCTGCGGGGAAGTCCCCTGGAGGGCTTGGGTCTGGCCCAATTGCCTCTAGCGGCGGAGAGGCTGAGTCAGCGGCGGGAGGATCATCTGGAACATGTTGTGGGTTGGGGAGCGAGGGTAGAGGATAAGGAGAGAGAGGAGTGTCCAGTCTTGTGACTCAGAATGGAGGGAAGAGGGGGAGGAGCAGAATGTTGGAATGATAGGATCGTGGGGCAAGGGGTATATGGCTGTTGATCTGGTTGGCCACGTGGCCCCGGTGAAAGACAATATCTCTGACTTTTCGGATTAGAGGGAAGTGGAAGGATTCTTCTGGGGGCCATCCAACTCCTAGGATGGGCCATTCTGAAGCACAGAGAGTCTGCCAGGTCCGGCATTTTACTGAAAAAGAAAGATTCTTGGTACTTGAGCGGACATCAGTCCAATGATCAAGGTTAAGGGACAGAGGCATGGAAGTGCTTTGTCCCATAATGTCCCATAATGGGAGTTACTCAAACAGGGACAGTGAATACACAAACATGACACAGACAAAGACAAACAGTAAACGTTTAACATGAGTCCAAGACAAAGATTAGAACTGAGTAACTGGCAAAACATGATGGGTTAGACAATAAAGACAGACAGTAAACTCAACATGAGTTCCTGACAATGAACAAAACTGAGTAGCCAGCAAAACCTGATGGACTGGAAAACCGAATCGTGAAGCAAAAAATAACCGAGTTGAGGAAACTACTAATCCTCTATTTCCCGAGTCTTCTGGAGTGTCCCCCAGGGACGTGGCCTGTGGCTCTGTGACACATCTGTCAGCCACCGTCGCAGAGAGCTAATGTTCTTCACCGACAGCCATTTTGCCAAGCCCTAACCTGAAACCTGAAACCAGAAAGAGGCACCTTACTTACTCTGAAAGGAGTCCGTTGGGGTCTTCTTTTCGTCACTGCTGGATTTCTCAGCTAGGGCCTCCAGATGAAAAGGTGGGACGAACGTCGGAGGAAAAGACCACCAAGAGAATTTCTCATGAAACAGCAAAGGGTTTATTGGGGGTCCAGCATGCTGGGGCTCAGAGCTCACTTCAGAGGAGCAAGGAACAAAGAGCCCCGAGAACAACATGAGCAGATTTTATATACATTCTTTAGAGAGGGCAGGGACTTAACATACATCATAGCTTCCTTTAGCAAATCACCGTATACCGTGGGAAAATCAAATAACAACTCTAAAACATGATTTGCACATTCATTGGTGAGAATAGTTCAGGCAGGGTGTTATTGGTTAGCCCTGAGAAGGGGTATACATTTAAAATGATTGGTTGAAGCCCTGAGATGTATATGTGCTGAGCTGCACGGTTTTTGAGAAGAGGTTGTTAAGTAACTAGGTGGTCAGGGAAGATTTCAACACACATCTAAAGGGCAGTTCCAGGAATTGTCTTAACTGCCACAGGAATTTCAGGCTCTGAGTGCAGCCTGGATACTTTACAGAACCTGGTTCTTTATGTTTCAATTTCAATTTCTTTTATTCTTTCAGAACCTTACAAAGGAAGGCGAGAGACTTCATCAACAATGACTGCAATTTTGGTCATTTTGGTTTTGGAAGCAGACATGGGATCTTTTTTTAGATCCTTACGGTGCTGGTAATCAAAGCCACAGCCTCACACAGGGCCAAGAGGCTGATTAAGACATATCCCATTCCAAAGCAATTACTTCTCTGAGGTCAGTTACAGAACTCAGTCTCTGAGGGGAATCACATCAGAGTTCAAGCCCAGGTAGACCCAGTCATCTCTTCCAAACTCCACACAAATGACCACAATTAAAACCAAAACACTCCCCCAAGGCCCTCATCTTCTTCCATATATACATTCATCATAACCTCTGGCTGGATGTTTCCATGAATGTCACAGCCTAAGAGAGTTTCCAAAATAAGGTCTCTTTCCCTTCATTTGCCTAACCACAGGGTAGCCTGGACACCCTTTCTGTGAACCAGGATTGATCACATAGGTCTGCCGTTAATACTGCTCTGCTTCTCCAATTTGAGGCCTACTGACTGTCAGGTATAGTTTCTTCATGTGATTTGGAGTCATGAGAAAACCCAATCATCTCTGCAGGGCTTGAAAGAACTCATTTGTCCCAAAGGATCCCTATTCTCACTTGATGGAGGTCAGGAACCTAAAAGAGGAAGGTGAGAGACTTCATACACCATGAATGATCTTTTTTGCATTTTGGTTTTGGATGCACACATTGGATTTTTCTTTAGATCCAACTGGTGCTGAGAATCTAAGCCAGTACCTCACACAGGGCAAAGAGGCAGATTCAGACACATCCCCTTACAAAGCATTTAAGCAAAGAGCCACAGGTGATGCCCATTCATTACCATTTGAAAACAGTTTTCTTCAGGATTCACAAAGGGCTGGCCTGAGGCAAAGACCTTCCTGATATTCATGGCAACTGGCAAATAGGTTAGCAAAAGGCCCAAAGCAGGGTTTCTCCACTGAGACTTTCCTGGTCACACTGATATCTGAGTTTTCTGAGATGCTCGCCATTCCCTTCAGCTATCCAGTACATGGCCATGTCACAGGGCTTGGAGGTCGTACATATCTTGGACACAAAACCATGAGCCTATTCTGGAGAGTGGCCAGAATTCAGGAAGAAAACAGGATCTTGGGAAGATAGTAGGTGTTGCCCATCAATAATGAAACCTGCAATCCATTCCTAAAATGGGCAGGATGAATGCTGGGAAGCTTTCTACTAGACAGGACACATCCATTGATGAATTCTTATTTCTAATGTTTTCAAGCACGGACACAGTGAGATACACAGACATAGAAACACTCACCTTGTCAAACGACTTTCTAGAAACAGTCCACTCCTAACCAAACATACTGACTTTCCTACCTATTCTGAGAACATGAGACAAATCCACAAACTCACACCCACATTCACAAAGGCCCCTCCTTCCCCCAAGTGAGTCTGTGACTTTCCAGAGTGTCCTCTGACTGGTGGACCATACTATGTTCCCCCGAAATGGCCTGTCCTGTCTCAGATCCGGTCTCCTTGTCCAACTCTGTGAAGTTGTCAGGAGCCTGGGCTGACCACTACCTGCTTTCTCCGGAAAGGCCCGTCTTCAGAGCTCTACTTGCATTTGGCCATCCTCAAATCATTAGGTATCAAGAAAGACAGACTCTGTCCTTGGTAAATCCAAACAAGTGAGCCAACTGGGACTGGGACTGGGACTGACTCTGTGTGCCTGGCTTCCTGGATAACAAGTTCAGGGAGTTCCATCACCAAAGATGTGACTTAGGTCAATTCCTTCAGGAACGGAATGAGGTCACTGCCTTGGCAACCACTTTGTCCTAACAGTGGCTTCCAAGGGTTCCTTGAGATAGTGGCTGCCCCTACTTCCTGTGGCACTTTCACAAGTTAGAATGGTATATAAACCATAGGGACCGAGGAGAAGCTCTCCACACAGGGCTGGTTTGGTCCATCTTCTTTATATTAAGAAGAGAGAGGCTGATTCAGACACATCGTTTCATCCTGACCAGGTTGTTTGCAATGGAAGATGACTTTTGCTCTCTCAGGTCCTTTATATCTGCCTACATCTTCTCCTGGGATCATTTCTGCATCAACCTTTGAGATTCTCAGCAATTGGAAGATCACCTACATGCCTGTATTGTAAGACCAACTCTGTCTATGCTCTTCTGTAAAGTTAGATTGAGAGAACAGTGTATGGTTAGGGTTAATAACATATTCTATTTGGGTTAGGCATCATTCTGCGGAATGAATAACGGTATTGGGAACCTGCAATATTCACAAGAATATATCCGTGAAATATAAGTATGAAACCAGAAAATCTAGGTACGATTTGAAGTCCTGAAGGGCATTGGGCCCTTTAGTGGGATACTTAGCTTTGAATTATGTTCTGCACAGATGTCTCAGATAAATCGATATGCAATGGCATAAGACCTTGTACCTTGGATGATTGAATGTAGAAGAGAACATCCAGTCAAAAATGAATAGTCCATAGGATTAGAAAGATAGTCGGTAGGTTTAGTAAAAAGGGTGAGTATAGAAATCGGACCAAAAGTTCATTAGCAATATTGTTTCGTTTAGAGAGTGAATGTAAATATTAGCACATGTGAAAAGTCATTCACAATGATGAACTGGAGAAAATATGTAGGAAAAAGATATCAATAGAGACATTAGAAAATCAGGCAAAGTATAAGGTGAGTGATAGGATTAGACATTTTCAACATGGTTGAAGTTGAATGTATAATCTTAGGAAGAAACAAATATGTAGACACCAATAGGATTGACATTTCAGAGCATTAGGCAATCTGGACATGGTTGATTTTAGTATTCCTTGCTCACTTTGCATTTTGCTTTGGTGAAAGGTTAATACAATAGGTACTTGTCACTTCCTGTTTTTCTGTATGCTTAACAAAACACTGTTGAAATCTTGAGAACTGTTTGCTAATTTTGTTCCCAGAATGTGCTGTCCCCAACTGCCAAACTGCAGAATGTACTCCCTCACCTGGTTGCATGCAAACCACCCACTCGCCCTGACCCATCAAAAATTTCCCTCCATGCCCTCTCCAAGAAAAGTATATAAGCTCTCTTTAAGCTGTTCTCAGGGCTCTCTACTCTTTTCATGTGAGCTCTTAGCCCCAGCATGCTGGACCCCCAATAAACCGTTTGCTGTAGCTGAGTGAAAATGGTATACTCTTCTGGAATTAAAAGATGCTTTCTTTTGCTTGACTCTGCATAAAGATAGTCAGTTTCTGTTTGCTTTCGACTGGGTAGACCCAGAAACTGGAACGTCTGGTCAACTAACTTGGACTAAACACCCACAGGGGTTCAAAAATTCCCCCACTCTCTTTGATTCAGCCCTCCACAGAAATCTCAACAACTTCAGAACTACACACCCCAAAGTCACTCTGCTTCAATATGTGGATGTCCTGCTACTGGCTGCCAACACCAAGTAAAACTGTGAGTCTGGGACCCAAGCACAATTATCTGAAATTTCTGAACTCGGGTATAGAGCTTCGGCCAAAAAGGCCCAAATTTGCCAGCAAGAAGTAATCTTCCTGGGGTATTCCATTAGGGGCGGTAAATGATGGCTCACTGAGCCCAGAAAACAAACTGTTGTGCAGATACCACTGCCATCTAACAGGGGACAACACAGAGAGTTTCTTGGGACTGCTGGCTTTTGCACGTTATGGATACCTGGGTTTGTGTTCTTTGCGGCTCCTTTATACCCTCTGTTAAATGAGGATGCCCAATTCCAATGGACCCTTTAGCACCAGCAAGCTTTTTATAACATTTAAAACACTGACACTGAACTCCTCAACTTCAATGAGCCCAGCCTGCAATTTCAGAAAGCCCTACACTACATTAAAAATGTACATCAACTTACTCACCTTGGTTCAAAGAAACTGCAGGCATTCCTGAAGGATCAGGAACAGAGATTTCGACTAACTCACTCACAGTGAAAGGAAATAACTCACAAAAGCCTGTCGGTTCTGTCAATTGGTTAATGCTTACACTTCCAAGCTTCCTGCAGGAAAGCACCTACGAGGAACCAGACCAGGACAATTCTGGAAAGTGGACTTTACTGAAATTAAGCCAGCAAGGTATGGACTTAAATATCTCTTAGTCTTTGTAAATACAATTTCAGGATGGATTGAATCCTTTCTCACAAAAAAAAAGAAAAAAAAAAAAAAAAAACAACCGCTGAAACGGTGGTCAAGTACATCCTGAAAGATATTTTTCTAAGACACGGCCTGCCTAAGGTAATAGGGTCTGTTAATTGAACGGTGTTCATGGCCCAGGTGAGTCAGAGCTTAGCCAGGACCCTGGGGATTAATTGGAAGTTACATTGTGCATATAGACCCCAGAGCTCAGGACAGGAAAAAAAAATAAATAGAACCATTAAAGAGACCTAAACGAAATTAAGCTTAGAGACCGGCATAAAAGATCAGAGTATGTTCCTGCCTTATGCACTGTTTCATGCAAGAAATACTTGCTTGACAGACTAAAAGCTCTTGAAAGAACTCAGCGATACCTGTGGAAACAGCTGGCCACTGCCTACCACCCTGGGGACGAGGGGACTCCACATGGATATCAAGTAAGAGACTTCGTCTACATAAGACGACATCAGGTGTCATCCCTGGAACCCGGCTGAAAAGGACCATACCAGGTGCTACTTATAACACCTACAGTGGTATATGTAGACGGAATCACTTGCTGGATCCATGCCTCTCATCTCAAGCCTGCGCCCTCTCCAGACTCTGGCTGGATACTGGAAAAGAGTGGTAACCCTTTCAAATGGTGTATTCACCAGGTGGATAAGGCTATAGATTCTCCCCTTGGCCACAAGTAGTCCTAATGCTCATCAGCCAGTACAGCAGCGATGGCTAATCACAAATCCTACTAGAGAAGAAGTATGATCTATCTCACATACAGCCCCCTTAGGGACCTGGTGGCCATCTCTCCACCCAGATATTTGTCAGCTGGTTATAGGTCGTTCCTATTGGGATATCCCTGAAGAAGAGGATCCCACTAAAATTCCGTTAAATGCCTTCTGTACCATAGATAATGGAAACAAACATTATGGATGTAGGGACACACGAGCCAGATGCAGGTTGGCTAGCCTAGATTACTATGTTTTCCCGGCGGACTATCAAAACCACAAACAGCCATGGCTGTGTGGGGCAAAAACCGACTTCTTCTGTAAGTCATGGGGATGTGAGCATACAGGGGCTGCCTGGTGGAATCCAAACTCCTCATCAAATTCAGTACACAGCATTGACCATATTACCAATTAGACAATCAAAACTGATGGCCCCCAGATGGGTCTCTAGATCCTCAAATTCTGTGTGACCTTTTCAACTTCTGCAAGTGCTCAAAAGGGTGAAAGGAGATTCCCCTATGGGCAGGCCAATTCCCTCCTTCTCTCACATCCTGAACTATGCTTCTCCAATAGATCCTCACCCTCTGCCTTCTGCTCCAGAATCTCTGCTGTCACTCCCACCTCAGCAACCTGATTTCTCCCCTCCAATTTCTAGATCAAAACCCAAACCTCGGTTCTCAGACAATTGCCCCCTTGCTGAGGTAGCAGGTAGTGAGGCACCCCTCCACCAACTCACTCCTCTCTTCTTCTGTCAGTGCCCGCACCGGGTCCCACCAGGTCCTCTTACCAGCTATACCAAAGCTCAAACCAGCTGAGGAGAGCCCTCAGAACCCTATGCAAGATGTAATAAAAATGGCTTTTAAAGTTGCTTTGTCATCACTGAAAACAGGTTACTAAGAATTTAAAGTCCCTCAGAGACTTTTTGGGATACTCACTCCCGTCTTCCCCTCTGCTCTACCTGTTCTACTGCTCACGATTTTGTTGCTAGGAAAATCCCAAACCCCTTTCTCATTATTCTTTTACATCTCTCCTTTCTCATACACAGATCCATGTAGCTGCTCTCCCCCCCGCCTTCCCCATCTTTCCCCTCTGTAAAAGGCCCACAAGAAAGTCTTAACTGACCTTCTCCAAAATTCTTCACCAAGGCTGACTTTAGGACTTTCAGCAAAAGAGTCCCTATAAAAGAGTTCAATGTAGACACACTTCCTCTTTTCGTGTTGCCTGTTCTACTTGGCAACTGGCTGGAAAAATCAGCACTCCTAAGCTAGACAGCCCCTTACTAATTTTTCACAAAATATGTGAACAAGGCCTCTGGCCTTGAGCTGGGGCTTCACAGGGATGGCTACATTTGTAAGATAAAGAAGTTAGCAACTGGACCCCATGGTAACAGCTGGCAGGGAGAAAACAAAAAAGAGAAGAAAAAAGCTCTCCTTCTCCTAGGTGTCCTTAAAAAGTTAACTTGCCCAGAACAGAGGAAAAAAAAAAAGAAACAAAAACTGCTTTTTGTGGACTTCTGCAGACTGTGAACTTCTGAGCCCCTTCCATTACATATTGGGGACAAAATTCTAAAACTACCTAAACTTGGGGTTCAAGGGATTAATTGATTACAACAGAAGCAATGCCCTCTATATCCGGTTGCAACCAAATAGGACTGTTTCTCTGTTTTCGGTGCTATCTTAGGTGCCTTGCCCTGTCCATACCAACAAGAGTATTATTCTGTATACTTAAACATTGTTTATGTTTTCATAAAATTGTCAACTGGTGCAATTAATTATGTAATGGTGCAGATGTTTCCCAGAGTGCTCTATCATGATGCAGGTTCATTAAGATCAAATAGCGGGGGGCATACAACCCGGTTCTGCCGGGAATCTGTATTCCTCACTTTAGCCATCCTATTAGGAATAGAAGTTGCTGCAGGGCTGGGCACAGGAACCACTGCCGTAGTCCATGGAACACAACAAATGACCCAATTAGAAGCAGCAGTAGAACAAAGCTTTAAGATATTAAACCTCCATCACAGCCTTACAGGAATCTTTAAAATCTCTCTCTGAAGTTGTTTTACAGAAAAGGCGAGGGTTGGACCTCCTCTTCATGAGAAAAGGGGGCCATTGTGCTGTATTGAGGGAAGAATGTTGTTTTTATTCCGATCATACTGGTTGTAAAATTATCTATGAGTAAATTGAGAAGACACCTTAAGGCGCATCAACGAGAGAGAGAGGCCCCAAAAGGGTGGTTACAGTCTTCGTTCACACAGTCCCCCTGGTAACCTACGTTTTTATCAGCTTTGGCCGGTCCATTAATAATCATCATATTATTGCTAACTCTAGACCCTGTTTGGTCCACCGTGTAGTTTCATTTCTTCAAGCTCAAATTGGACAAGTTAAATTTTGGTAATCAGACAACAATATACCCCACTAGCAGACATAAAATGTGACACCCCTCAATGATCACTTTTATGATTAAACGTAACCAGAAGAAGAAGTGGGGAATGAAAGATTAATAAAATAGGTATTTGTCACTTCCTGTTTTTCTGTATTCTTAACAAAACACTATTGAAATCTTGAGAAGTGTTTGGTAATCTTGTTCCCAGAATGTGCTGTCCCCAAATGCCAAAGTGCAGAATGTAATCCCTCACTCAGTTGCACACAAACCGTCCATTCGCCCTGAACCACCAATAAACTTCCTTCCCTTCCCTCTCCAAGTTAAGTATGTAAGCTCTGCTTAAGATGTTCTAAGGGCTCTAGGCTCTATTCAAATTAGGTCTGAGCCCCAGCATTCTGGACCCCGAATAAACCCTTTGCTGTTGCATGAGACAGTCTCTTGGTTGTCTCTTCCTCCAATGCTAGAATGACTTTTACATTGGTACAATCATAAGTATGACCTTTGCTTTTTGTGTCCAAAATATTACTTTGATAAAATGAATATATAGATCAGGAGACATGAGTATTTCTTCCACCATTTCTTGCAGCAATATTTTGACGACATAAAATTAGTATTGGGTGTACAAATAGGTGTACTCTGTGTCTATGAATATAGAGATAATTCATGAGTAGACCATACTGTGAATAAATAATATAACTAGTTCCAACTTTAAATAATGGATCGAATTGATATCTGAAAAAATACAGGAAATCTTATATTGATATACATACATTCATTCCAAAGAGCTATACATCTAATAGTAATATTAGGGTTATGGTTTATCATGAAGAGTGTGTGAGTTTTGCTTCAAAAGTTATTATGGAAATCAAAAATAATGTGTTTGGGAAGAAGTCTCATGAAAAGACCAGTCAAGAAACATGGAGGAATACATGTGTTCTGAAGCAGGAAGTGATTGAAAGCGAAACAAATGCGTACAAATTTACTAACTTCTGGATGAAATATATATACAATGATGTGCATAAATTGAAGAAATAGTAATGAACCAGTGTTGAATAAAAACTAACATCAAAATATACATGATGTCCATAGGAATCTACTTGCATTAATGTTAAACTGGATCAGTTACTGGAGAAATATTAGGATTTGTATGCAACAGTCACTGAAGTTAGTTTTCAGAACTAGGAAAAAAAATATGTATTTCAGGTGAATGAATACTTCTGAGAATAATCTTGTGAAAAGTTTACTATAAATCCACATACATGAACATGAATAAATGTAGGGAGTGAATAATAAGATGCATATATTTCATATTTTAAAAAATCTGGAGAGAATATATATATATATATATATATATATATATATATATATATATATATACATAACACAAACAAAGACATTAAAAAGTAGCAATATATATGCCAATCAAAATTCATCGTGAAATATATATCATCTACAGATCCAAAAATATTAATTTTACTGAACATGGATTTATGTATAATGTTGTTCAACTAGGAAGCTCACTCACAGTTCGAATTTTCAGTTCCAAAAGCGTTTAGGAGGAGTGATCTCTTCTCACACTTTGTATCTGCCAAGTTAGCCACCTCACAGGAATGTACGTGTGATACCAGGTAAGATTCTATATGTGCATATGAAAATACATGTGCTGAATAGCCTACAGAGAAAGGGAAACAGAAATTCACATATTTGTTAACTTTCCAAACACATGGAGAACTATTTCAACAAAAAATTGACAAGATTGATAACTCCTAACCTATATCATGCAAAAGGCAAGACCAAATATACACCGTGCCTCCTGTGAACTGCTTGTATTTCTAATCTATTTGGGTTATTTTTCTCCATCATATTAGGATTTGTAGTCAGAGTCTAGTACGGTATGGGTTAGTATCAGGGGTTCAGTATTTCGAATGGAAAATTTGAAAATGAATCCAATGTGTATGTAAATATGTGCTACACAAAAATCTTCCCACTCTCATCCAGAACAATGCCTTGAGAATACCTTTGCCCTAAGTAAGACACAATTAGAAGAGAAGAGTTAGAAAATCTGTGAATACATATCTGGAATGGAATATGCTCAGGAGTTCAAAACCTTGGAAGTGGTAGAGGAGTTTCCAAAAGTAAAGGACAGGGTAAACACTCCACAAACATGGAGGTCTACTGGCCTAGAGAATTCTTGAGAATCTGCCTGTGAGGTTGGGCACTTGAAACATATGTTGTTGTCAGGAGCTTTAGCTTCCTTTCTAGTGAGACCATCAAAGCTCTGACTGAATCTATGAGACCTGGAGGACATGGTTTCCTCTTTTTCAATGAACATGAGTCAGCAGAGCTGAATTCTCTCTTTTTAGGTAAACTGTGGCCACTGGGGGCTAAATGTCTACCATGTGGACTGTGAAACCATATGGTCATCCTCCATTTTCATGGTGTTTCTTGCTGTTGCACTGGGAGTTTTGTATTTGCTTCACGATATGCAAGGTTTTCAACTGGGACACAGTGCGGGAGGGAGTTCTGTAACGTGTGGTGGGTCCGGGTCTGCAGGAGAATAAAAGAACAAGACTTCTATCCCACATAGCTTGCCTCCTTGACTATAGCAACCTGATTCTGAACAATGTCCTGAAACTTCTCCATATATCAAGATGCCTTTACATATAAGGGTCTGCTGGCTTCACCATGTCAGTCACAAGCCATTTGGAAGCCAATGGCGGATCCACATGGCCACCCCACAGATGTTTTATCACACACCTGCCCACCATTGCTCTAGGCCCACTACTCAGCAGGATGCAACTTACTGGCATCTCTGTTAAAAACCATTTTTATGAAAACCAGTCAATCAAGGCACTGTCTGGTATATTCATTGTTGGGAAAAGTATACACTGCAGCCATAACCCAGAGAAAATTCCCAACATGGCGCCTAAGGACTTTTTCTTCCTACCTTCTTCTTTCCTGCAGTGGTGTGAAAAGTTCCCGCCCGTGTGAACTCTCCCGCCTCCTCCAATTTCAAATCTCGCTGGCGGAGAACCTTAGCCCCAATGAGAACAAATTCCTGGGCTCCGGAGGTGATATCTGAAAGAACTTGCCAATAAATGTGTTGCCTGCCATTTATCTAAGCCCTTCCATCTCCCCGTTAGTTATATATAAGCACACAGCTTTTTGCAATAAAATTGGAATTTTCTGGTGAAGTGTCTTTGCATGGGGAGTTCTTTCATTCTGGTGCCCCGTGAGAGGATACGGGTGAGCTCTTTCCAACAAGAGCCCTGTCCCCCACTCCGCCGAGACACTCTGCCCTAGTCCGCTCTTTTCAGACGCCAGCTTTCTGCTCTCACCACTGATCTGATGTAAGTAATCCTCTCCTGACCCCGGCTCGCCAACTCCCTTCAGGCTGCCACTGGTTTTGTGACAGTGATCGTCAGGCACACTCCAGATGCCTGGTAGGGGAGAGGGAATTCCTCCCACTAAGACCTTTACTAGTTGCAGTGGACCCTCTGGTGTTTCGTTTCTTTTTGGGGCATGAGCCTTCTGAGTTTACAGGAGAGGCTTTATGGATTTTCCTGCTCCACTGCCGCTGCTGCTGCCGGCTAGAGTTGCTGTATCCTGTGGGGTTGCTGTGTCTGGCTGAAGCTGCCTCTCTGCTCTGCGAAAACTGAACTCCCGGCCTGGACTTGCATTCTGTCAGAGCCAGAGTTTTGTTTTCATTACTGACTTCTTCTGCTGCAGTTGAAAACTTTCCTGACGTCAGGTTGCCCTTGGCTCCAATTCCTTTTGGTTTCACAGATCGCACTTCACTGGTGATGACCAGGTAGTGCCCTCTGTATTTCCTCGTGATGGCTTGTCATTTTGGGGACGCCCACCTGACCCCCGTTTGCCCACCTGACCCCCGTTTGCCCTGAGCTTCCTGGAAGCCGTTCCATCCCGGGTTTTCTCTTTGTCTTTCTTGCTTACTCCTATTCTTTCTCTCTCTCTCTCTCTCTCTCTCTCTCTCTCTCTCTCTCTCTCTCTCTCTCTCCCATCTCTCCCTGTGACTATGGGCACCTCTTAGTCTGCACCTGAAGACTCACCTCTCAAATGTTTAATAAAAAATCTGGCCACACTCTCCCTCACACCAGACATCAAGCCCAAACTTTTAATCAAAATCTGTACCCATGATTGGCCTACATATCCACTGGATAATGGCAATGATTGGCCACCAGAAGGCTCCTTAGATCCAAACCTCTTCCAGGAACTTTTTAACTACTGCCAGCATCTGAAAAAGTGGAGGGAGATTCCCTGCATTTAAGATTTTAGCCTTCACACACAGCACCCTGCTCTCTGCTCCTTTTGCCCTCCCTCTCAGGTCCTCTTTGCTTGAAAACCCCTCTCTTCCCCTACTTCTATTCCTGACTTCACAGATTCTTCCTCATTCGACCAAGCAGATGAACCCCCACCTTATCCCCCAGCCCCATCTGCCCCTTCTCTCCCGCTATACCTTCCTCTTCCTCTGCCTAATTCCATGGATCCTCCGCCTTCCGTTTCATCCCTCTTTCCTCCGCCCTCTTCTGCCTGCTCCACCTCCTCCTCCTCCACAGAGACACTCCCTTCCTCTCCCTCTCCTTCCTGTTCACCGCCTTCCTCTTTCAGTCCTCCTGTTACCAGGTCTAAGGGACTCCTTCCCACCCCCAAGACAATTGCACCCCTTCGTGAGGTAGCTGGTCCCGAGGGTGTCATCAGAGTCCATGTTCCGTTTTCCATGTCGGACATTACTCAGCTAGAGAGGAAGTTAGGCTCTTTCACCACTGATCCCACCACATACATTCGGGAGTTTCAATGGGTCCTGCAAGTATGTAGCCTCACTCATCATGACATCTACATGCTCTTGGCCAATACACTTCTCCCCAAGGAAAGGCAATGAGTCTGGGAGCTAGCCCAAGCTCATGCTGATGAAAATCATAGGACCAATCCTACCCACCCCACAGGCCCTCATGCTGTCCCAGAGCAGGATCGCCTATGGGATTACAAGACCCGTGAAGGCTTACAGTTTCGTGACCTTTTTACATCCTGTCTCTTGGCGGGGCTGAAAAAGGCCACCCTCAAGGCTGTTAACTTTCAAAAGGTGCAGGAGGTCATTCAAAGGAAGGAGGAAACACCTTCAGATTTCCAGGATAGACTAACCAAGGCCCTTCAACAGTACACAAAACTCGACCCAGAAACCCCAGATGGCCGTCATGTCTTAATGACATACTCTCACTATTAAAAGTCACCATTCACATATCACCCCACATTATTCTACCTCTCATTTCCTCATGATGTTCCTAGGGGCAAATACACCTCCTTCATGCAGTCTCCCACGACTATCTAAACCAGTTAACCCTGAGGTTTGGGACACAACTACACCCTCTATGGCTAAATGAAGTCCTATTCATATTGTCTTACACAACCCTTCAAGATATATTAGTCAACCACAATATCTACTCACAACCACAGCCTTCCTCGGATTAGAACCCATCATCCAGGATTTATTATGAAAGGGGTATCTTAGGCCTACACAATCTCCTTTCAACACCCCCCATTCTGGCAGTTAAGGAACCTAACGGGTCCTACAGGCTGGTTCAAGACCTTCACCTTGTCAACTCCTCTGTGGTCCCCATCCACCCGCTAGTGCCCAACCCTTACCCCTGCCTCTCTCAGATCCATGCCACTACTACCCACTTCTTGATCCTAGATTTCAAAGATGCATTCTTTTCTATTCCCTTGTCATCAGAATCTCAGGATATCTTTGCTTTTACGTGGACTGACCCTCACACCCGCCATTCTCGTCAGCTTACCTGGTCTGTCCTCCCACAGGGATTCAGGGATAGGCCCCATCTCTTTGGCCAAGTTCTTGCCCAGGACCTCACGTCCTTTCACCCGACCTGTCCTGACTCTACTCTCCTTCAATATGTCGATGACCTTCTTCTATGTAGTCCCTCTTGGGAACACTCTCAATCCCACACTGCCCAGCTTCTAAATTTCCTAGCATACAAGGGATATAGGGTGTCTCCCCACAAGGCCCATGTTTTCCAGTTTTTTCTCATCTATCTTGTTTTTTGCCTTACACCTAGGAAAAAAGAAATAACACTAAATAGGAGGCAACTCCTTTCTGATCTTCCAGTGCCCCAAACGAAAGCCGAAATACTATCATTCCTAGGACTAGCATTTATTTTAGGGCCTGGATCCCAAATTATTCTCTTCTAGCCAAAAACCTGTATGACCTAGCAAAGGGACCCCCTAGTGAATCTCTTGCCTCCTCCCCTAACTACCACTTCTGCAGGCTTCAGCAACTCCTCTTAAAGGCACCTGCCTTGCACCTTCCTGATATTTCAAGACCATTTCATCTATATGTCCATGAAAAAGGGGAGCAAGCATTTGGGGTCTTAGGTCAAAACTATGGGCCTACATTTGCACCTCTGGCATATATGTCCAATAAAGTAGACCATACAATCTGTGGGTAGGCCCCTTGCTTAAAAGCTCTGGCTGCTGAACAAATTTTACACAAAGAAGCCTCTAAGCTGACTTTTGGGGCCCCTTGAACTATTCACTCCCCACATCACTTGAAGGATCTTTTAGCTTATAAGGGCCTTCAAACCCTTCCTCCATCCAGAGTTCTGTCACTCCGCACTTCATTTCTGGAAAACCCTAATATTACTTTCCTCCCCTGCTCTGCACTGAACCCTGCCTCACTGCTCCCAATGACTCCCACGTCTAACACAACAATTCATAATTGCTTGGAAACCTTAGATGATTTCCTTCCCTGTCATTCTTCAATTTCTGAGGGACCACTCACCAAGCCTGACCTTATCTGGTTCACTGACGGCAGTTTCTTTAGGCAGAATGGCACTCATTACTCTGGATACACTGTAGTTTCAGCCACTGAAATTATAGAGGCCAAAGCTCCACCTTCAGGAACTACCAACCAGCAGACTGAACTCATAGCAGCCACTCGTGCCTGCCTTCTAGCACAAGGCAAATCCCTCACCCTTTATACTGACTCAAAATATGTCTTCCATATCTTATTTTCCCATGCTGCAATATGAAAGGAGCGAGGACTACTTACCACCAAAGGTAATGTGATCACTAATTCGGCTCTTATAAGCAATCTGATAGAGGCCTCCCACTTTCCCACCCAGTTGGGAGTTGTCCATTGTAGGTCCCATCAGAAGGACGGCTCTCTTATCACTGAGAGCAATGCCAAAGCTGACCAGGCGGCACGAATGGCTGCCACCACTTCCAGTTATTGCCCCCATTGGGGGACATATAATGGCCACTTTAGACATCTCATCTGAAGCCACTACTTCTTCCAGTAAGAACAAGGATCTTTTCAAGTTCCTTTATACTCTATTCCATTCCGATTCTCAGTCTTTGACCCTCTTTTTACAGAGCTTCTTCTCCCTCACCCCCTCTGACAAAGCCATGCTACAGAATATAGCCTCTAATTGTCAGATCTGTCAGCGGACCAACCCTCATACTTTTTTAAGGCCCAAACCTTTCCCTTCCCACCAAGCCCGGGGACACATTCCCACTGCTGACTGGCAGGTACACTTCACCAACATGCCCAAAGTATGGCACACTAAATACCTCCTTGTCTTTGTAGACACTTTCTCTGGTTGGGTTCAGGCATTTCCCATTTCCAATAAAAGGCTTCCACTGTAGCTTCAATCTTTCTGACAGTCATCATCCCCAGGTTTGGATTGCCCACTTTCCTACAATCTGACAATGGCCCTGAGTTTATTTCTAGGATCACACAAAAGGTCTCTCAAGCCCTCTCCTTCAAGTGACATTTTCACTGTCCATATCACCTTCAGGCTTCAGGGAAAGTGGAAAGGGTAAATCATACTCTAAAGGAAGTCCTTACCAAATTGACAATGAAATTAAACTTAGACTGGGTCAAACTCCTTCCCTTGGATTTTTTTCGAATCAGAGCTCTACCTAAGAAACCATCTTTACTGTCTCCCTTTGAGATAAGGTATTCAAGACCTCTTATCCCCCCTGGGTTGGTCATTTCACAAGGACCTCTCACCCGAGATTTGTCTTTGCCTCTCTTGTTTTATCTTTGCTCGGAACTCTGGAAATATCAGGACTGGCTTCTTCTGGACCCAGTCCCCGCTCCAAACACTCCTCCCTTAACAGCTGGGAGTCTAGTCTATTATAATACCCCAGAGGAGAACGGGCCTCTTGCCCCAAAATGGGAAGGCCCCTATCCTGTCATTCTCTGTACCCCCAACTCCACCTAACTCTCCTTATCAGACAACTGTCTCACCCCTTGGATTCACATATCTAGGTTGAAGCCATATCACCAAGAGGCCCACCTGATGACGACAGGACCACCCGAGAGGAACTCCAAGAATCACCTCCTGAACCTCCCCTTTACTCCTGCTCTCCACTCCCATCTCACCCATTTAAGTTGCGGCTAACACGGTGTTCCCCGCAGAACAATTCCTCTTAAAGAAGGCACAATGAGCTCTCCCAACACCCTAGTCTTCTCTAACTGCTTGTTTTTTGTGCTCTGCTTATTTTCTGTGCTCTGTCAGGACTGGTATTTACCCTCCTCTGCTACAATGTATTTTTTCACTCTTCGGGAATGATACTCAGAACATGGCATGCAGAATGTCCATGCACTGGATGCAACTGCTTGCTTCATCCACAACTGCACATCTATTTCTTTAAAATTTTCACCTTCAAGGACCTTCATCCCTGGTAGCTGGAACTGGCCTTTCATTTGCTTCCTTTTTCATCAAACCAAAGACTATTGTCATTGTTGGCCTGAGATATATAATGGGTGCCCCTATAAGTCATGCAGGTTCCATCATGAACGTGGTAGCTATTCTTACCACTCACTTGGTTACCATGAAGGGTGGACTTCTAGTTACCTAAAGTGGCATAAAGGCTCTTCATCCAATAACAATGGATGGTATACTTTAGATATACCTGACCCCAAGGCAAAACGTTGGGACTATGTTGAGTTTGCTATCTATGCTCGGACAACCTCAGCCAGACCCACAATGTGGATGACTGTTGGCCGCACCCTGATTACGCCACCTAAGGCAACCATCCAGGTAGTCGAACACATTAAGGAGTCAGAATCAAAACTTCGAGATCTTATCCATAGCTCATTTAAAGAGGATTCAGAGCCTTCAACCCCCTCAGGTCCCCCTCCCACATGGCTCAATTTGCTACACCAAACTCTTTGATTATTAAACTCCACCCCTCTTTCTGTGCCTACTTCTCAGTTCTTTCTCTGTGCTTCACTTAGTCGTCCACTTCTAGCAGCGGTCCCATTAGCGGCAGGAAATATTTCAGCAAAAACCTACAATTTCTCTAAGAAAGGAAAACCCCTACATGTGACACGTATCCCACTATGGGAAAGTTGTTCCACCAATACTTTATTTCCTTTCATCTGTTTCCACCTGACAATAATGAATTCTTTACCCATTTGTTCCTTGAGCTTTAGCACCCCATCGAGCCCTGATTTATGAAACTGGACATTTTCTCTGGTGTAACGGGTCTATAAGTACCTCAACGATCAATGTCTCTGGCATCTGTTTCTTGGTTACGGTAGTTCCTCAGCTGTCTTTGTATACTCCCATCGAATTCCGACAGGTGGCCCTACCTTCCTGCACCCTTAGGGCAGTCTTTCTGCCGGTTCTGGTAGGCCTCACATTAACAACCTCAGCGGCGAGTCTCGAACTCTCTGGTGAAGCTATAGGTCATGCTCTATGGGCATCCAATGACCTGCAACAAAAACTGCAGGAAGCACTTGATAACACTGCTCAGTTTCTGGGCTCCTTGCAGTGACGGTTACTTCATTGGCACAACTGGCTTTACAGAACCGAAGGGCAATTGATCTTCTCATTGCAGAAAAAGGGGGAACATGCCTGTTCCTCAGAGAGGAATGTTGTCATTATGTTAATGAATCTGGGGTAATAGAAAAAAATGATGTTAAATTGCAGGAATTATCAACCCAATTGCTTCCAATGCTTTCTTGCCATGTACTTACTACCAATCTTGGGGCCCCTTATTGGGATGCTCCTTTTTTGTGCTCTCTTGCCCTGCATAATGAAGTGCCTTCAAACCCAACTGAAAAAAAATTTCTAATCAAACATTCAACCAGCTTTTGCTTAGGCACTAGCAGCCTCTGATGACTGATGAACCCCCAACATCTCCAAGAGAACAGTTCACTCAGTGCTGAAGCTCACTACCAGGCACGATGGAATGCAACGGACATCAGACGGCGAGAGACAACGAGCTCGGAGAACCTTTTAATCTGCCATCCTGGATTAATGAGTCTTTATGTCCTTCTAAGTTTCCTCATGGCCCTTGGCCTCTTCTCTGTCAGTCCCCCAACATGGTACTTCTGCCAAAAATTGACCTTTGCTTTAATTTTTATCTTAATTCTGTTTTTATTCGCTCTGATCTTCTTCAGGTGCTGGTGATGCCATGTCCAGGCAACGCTTCCAGTATTTCCCAGAGTCTCTGAAACAGGACCAGTGACTGATACCAACAAACTCCTCCATCCAGGACTGGTTCAATGCCATCGACAACTTGAGGCTTCAGGGAACTTTCATAGACTTCACCCCTATGGAAGTAGCTGTCTGTAGCCACTGGGTTTTCTTTCTGGCTGCCATGATATCCCCAGACCTGCCCCCCGAGAATTCCTCCACTTCCCATTCTAGGCCCCACAGCGCCCCCACACAGCAAGAAGCAGCCGGATCTGACCAACGACGCCACACTTCCTAAGAAAACAAAAAGGGAGGAATGTTGGGAAAAGTATAAACGGCAGCCATTCCCCAGAGTAAAAACCCCAACATGGTGCCTAAGGACTTTTTCTTCCTACCTTCCTCTTTTCTGCAGTGATGCAAAAAGTTCCCGCCCGTGTGAACTCTCCCGTCGACGCCAATTTCAAATCTCTCTGGCGGGGAACCTTAGCCCCAATGAGAACTAATTCCTTGGCTCCGGAGCTGATATCTGAAAGAACTTGCCAATAAATTGGTGCCCTGCCATTTATCTAAGCCCTACCATCACCCCTTTAGTTCTCTGTAAGCACACAGCTTTTTGCAATAAATTTGGAATTCTCCTAGCGAAGTGTCTTTGTGTGGGGAATTCTTTCACTCATGATCAGCAACAGGATATCCAAAGGTTCTCCAGTGCCACCTGGTCTGGAAATTTCAGAAATTTGATGGTATTTATTTAGCCATTTTTGAAGAATGAAGTTGGAGTTACTGTGGGTTTCAATTCATGCAGGAAACATTATATGGTGAGGAAGCTCATTTCAATGAAATCTCTGGAGAACACTCACAGGCAAGCTTCCCAAAGAGTGGCCAAAAGTTCACATGAAGCCAGGATCACTGAGGTCTACAATGTGAGGTCCATGTGTGTTTAGACTCTCAACTTTGGCTGCCAAGTCTTTAAGAATAAAATCATGTGATATCCTGCCTGAGATTCCCAGTGCCCTGTGGAAAGCCTCCCTGGACCTCTATCTCAGTTTCCAAGGGCGATTCTGATGCGTGACCTTCTAAATTCCCAACACATTTCATGGCAGTACTTCTCTGAGGTCAGTTCCAGAACTCAGTCTCTAAGAGGAATCACACCAGAGTTCAAGCCCAGGTAGGCCCAGTCATCTCTTCCAACCGCCACAAAAATGACCACAATGAAAACCAAAACACACCCACAGGGCCCTCATCTTCTTACATATAGACACTCATCATAACTTCTGGCTGGAGTTTTCCATGAGGGGTGCAGCCCAAGATGGTGTGAAAAATAAGCTCCCTTGCCGCTCATTTGCCTAAAGTCCCGGTGGCCTGGAAACCCTTCTTGTGAACCAGGAGTGATCAAATAGGCCTGCTGTTAATACTGCTCTGCATCTCCAATTTGAGGCCTACTGAATGTCAGGTATAGATTCTTTATATGATTGGGAGTCATGAGACAAACCAAAAACCTCTGGGCTAGCCTCCGCAGGGCTTTGAAGAACTCATTTTACCCAAAGGATGCCTATTCTCACTTGATGGGCCTCAGGAACCTTAGAAATGAAGTAAAGAGACTTCATTCACAATAACTGCTCTTTTGGCAATTTTGGTTTTGGATGCACACATGGGATCTGTCTTTGGATTAATCAGGTGCTGAGAATCTAAGCCACAGCCTCACACAGGGCCAAGAGGCTGATAAAGACACATCCTTTTCCAAAGCAATTAAGCAAAGCGCCACAGGTGATGCCCATTCATTTCCATTTGAAAACTGTTTTCTTCAGGGTTCACAAAGGGGTGGCCTGAGGCAAAGACCTTCCTGACATTCAGGGCAACAGAACAATAGGTAACCAAATGGCCCAAAGCAGGGTTTCTCCACTGAGACTTTCCTGGTCACACTGATATCTGAGTTTTCTGAGATGCTCGCCATTCCCTTCAGCTATCCAGTACATGGACATGTCACAGAGCTTGGAGGTGGTACATATTTTGGACAAAAACCATGAGTCTATTCTGGAGAGTGGCGAGAATTCAGGAAGAAAACAGGAACTTAGGAAGTTAGCAGGTGTTGCCCATTTATAAGGCAAGCGGCAGTCCATTCATAAATTGGGCAGGATGAATGCTGGGAAGCTTTCTACTATACAGGACACATCAATTGTTGCATTCTCTTTTCTAATGTCTACAACCACGGACACAGTAGCATACACAGACATAGAAACACTCGCCTTGTCAAACGTCTTACTAGAAGCAGTCCACTACAAATCAAAGAAAAAAACTCCTTTCCTACCTATTCTCAGATCATGAGACAAAACCACAAAATCACACCCACACCCACGAAGGCACATCCTTCCCCCATTAAACTCTGTGACTATCCAGAGTGTCCTCTGACTGGTGGGCCACAGTATGTTCCCCCGAAATGGCCTGTCTTGTCTCAGATCTGCTCTTCTTCCCCAACTCTGTGAAGTTTTCAGGAGCCAGTGGCCAACCACTACCTGCTTTCCCAGGAAAGGCCCCTATTCAGAGCTCTCCTGGTATTTGGCCATCCTCATATCTTAAGGTACCAAGAAAGACTAACACTCTCCTTTGTAAATCCAAACAAGTTAAACCCCTGGGCCTGAGACTTCAGTGGCTCCGGGTGCCTGGCATCCTGGATCCCAAGTTCAGAGAGTTCCATCACCAAGGAAGTGAGGTAGGTCAATGCTTCAGGAACTGAATGAGGTCACTTCCTTGGCAACCACTTTGTCCTAAGAGTTGCTTTCAAGTGTCCCATTAAATGGAGGCTGCCCCTACTTCCTATGACATTTTCACAAGTTAGAATGGTATATAAACCATGGGCACCAGGGAACAGCTCTCCACCTAGGACTGGTTTGGACCATCTTCTCTACATTAAGAAGAGAGAGGCTGATGCATACACATCCCTTCATGCTGACCAGGTTGTTTGCCATAGAAGATGACTTTTCTCTCTCAAGTTTTCATAGCTGCCCACATCTTCTCAAGGCATCATTTCTGCATGGACCTTTGACGTTCTCAACAGGTGGAAGATCGCCTACATTCATGTATTGTAAGACCGACTCTGTCGCTGCTCTTCTGTAAAGTTAGATTGACGGAACAGTGTATGGTTAGGGTTAATAACATGTTCAATTTGGGTTAGGAATCTTTCTGCATGATGAATAATGGTATTGGGAAACTATAATATTTACAAGAATATATAGGTGAAATATAAGTATAAAAACAGAAATCCAGGGAAGATATGAAGCCCAGAAGGGCATTGCACCCTTAATTGGTATGCTTAGCTTTGAATTATGTTCTGCACAAATGTCTCAGATAAATCGATGTACAATGGCATAGGACGTTGTGCCTTTGATGATTGAATGTCAAAGAGAACATCCACTCAAAATGGGATAGTAGGTAGAATTAGGAAGATGGTCGGTAGGTTTAGAAAGAAGAGTGAGTATAGGATTTAGACCAAAACTTCTTAAGCAATAGGGTTTCGGTTAGAGAGTGAATGTAAATTTCAGCATACATGAAGTGTAAGTCACAATGATGAACCGGGGAAATATGTAGGATAGCAGATATAAATAGAGACATTACTAAATCAGGTAAAGTATAAAATGAGTGATAGGATTAGACATTTTCAACAGGCATGAGGTTGAATATATAATCTTAGGAAGCAACAAATATGTAGTCACCAATATGATTGACATTTGAGAGCATTAGGGAACCTGGACATGGATGTTTTTAGTAATCCATGTTCACTTTCCATTTAGGCTTTGATACCATCATATTGTGTCTTTTGCATTTTTTTGTTTTGTCCAGAATATTTCTGTGATAAAATGTATATGTAGATCATATATTTCATATTTTGAATAGTTTGGAGAGTGTGAATATATATATATATATATATATATATATATATATATATATATATATATATATATATATATATATATAAAACCACTGAGACATTAACAATTAGCAATATATATTCCAATCGAAATTCATCATGAAATATATATCATCCACTGATGAAAAAATATTTATTTTACTGAACATGGATTTATGTATAATCTTGATCTCTTAGGAAGCTCACACATAGGGTGAATTTTCACTTCCAACAGTGTTTCTGCTGAGTGATCTCTTCTCACAACTTGTATTTGCCAAGTCAGCCACCTCACAAATTTGTACGTGTTTATACCAGGTAGGATTCTATATGTGCATATAAAAATACATGTGCTGAAGAGGGTACAGAGAAAGGGAGACAGAAATTCACATATTTGTTAACTTTAAAACACATGGAGAACTATTTCAATTAAAAATTTACTAGATTTTTTACAGCTGCCTTTTATCCTGCAAAAGGCATGTCCAACTATACTCCATGCCTCTTCTGAAATTTTTTATTTCTATTCTGCTTTGGTGTTTTCCTTATCATATTAGGATTAGTAGTCAGAGTCTAGTAGCGTATGGATTAGTGTCAGGGATGCAGTATTTCGAATGGAAAATAGGAAAATGAATCCAATGTGTATGCAAATATGTGCTACAAAACAATCTTCCCACTCTCATCCAGAATAATGCCTTGACATTACTTTTGCCCAAATAACACACAAATAGAGGAGAAGAGTAAAAAAATCTGTTAATATATATATGGAATGGAAAATGCTCAGGGTTTCACAACATTGGATGTGGTAGAATAGTTTCCAAAAGTAAGGGACAGGGTAAACATTCCACAAACATGGAGCTCTTTCGGCCTAAAGACTTCTTGAGGAACTGCCTCTGAGGTTTGACACTTGAAATATATATTGTTGTCAGGAGCTTTAGATTCTTTTCTAATGAGACCATCAAAGCTGCGTCTGCATCTATGTGACCTGGAGGACATGGTTTCTTCTTTTCCAATGAACATGAGGCAGCAGTGCTGAATTCGCTCTTTGTTGGTAAAATTTGGCCACTGTGGGCTAAGTGTCTCCCCGTGTGGACAGTGAAGCCATTTTTTCGTCCTCCACTTTTCGTGGTTTTTCTTCCTGCTGCATTGGGAATTTCATATTTGCTCCACAAAATACAAGGAGTTCAACTGGGACACAGTGCTGGAGCGGGTTCTGTCATGTGTGTTGGGTCAGGGTCTGCAGGGGAATGCATCAACCAGGCTAATATCCCACAGAGCTTGCCCCCTTATACATAGCAACATGATTCTGAACATTGCCCTGAAATCTCTCCATATAACAAGATGCATTTACAAATAAGCTTCTGTTGGCTACACCATGTCAATCACAAGCCATTTGGAAGCTAATGGCAGATCCACATGGCCCCACAACAGATGTATTATCACACACCTGCACACCACTGCTCTAGGCCCACTAATCAGCATTCTCCAACTTACTGGCAAATCTATTCTACACCATTTTCATGAAACCCAGTAAATCAAGGCACTGTCTGGTACACTCATGATCAGCAACAGGACATCCAAACGTTCTCCAGTGCCACCTGGTCTTGGGAATTTCAAAAATTTCATGGAATTTATCTAGCCGTTTTTCAAGGAAGATGTTGAAGGCACTGTGGGTTACAATTCATTCAGGAACCATTAAATAGTGGGGAAGCTCATTTCAATGAAAACTCTGGAGAACTCTCACAGGCAAGGCTTCCCAAAAAGTGGCCAATAGGTCACATGAAGCCAGGCCTATTGCAGTCTACAATGTGAGGTCCATGTGTGTTTTGACTGTCAACTATGGCTGCCACGTCTTTCAAAATAAAATCATGTGATATTCTGGCTGAGATTCCCAGTGCTCTGTGGAAAGCCACCCTGTTCCTAGATCTCAGTTTTCTTTCCAGGGCGACTCTCATGCGTTGCCTCCTAAAATCCTAACACAATTAATGGCAATATTTTTCTGATGTCAGTTCCAGAACTCAGTCTGTAAGGGGAATCACACCAGAGTTCAAGCCTGGTTTGGTCCATCTTCTATACATTAAGAAGAGAAATGTTGATTCAGACACATCCCTTCATCTGACCATGTTGTTTGCCATGGAATATGACTTTTGCTTTCACAGGTCCTTCATAGCTGCCTATATCTTCTCCAGGGATCATTTCTTTGTTGACCTTTGAGGTTCTCAGCAGGTGGAGGATCCTCTAAATTCCTGTATTGTAAGACCAACTCTGTCCCTGATCTTTCGTAAAGTTAGATTGAGGGAACAGTGTATTGTTAGGGTTAATATCATGTTCCATTTGGGTTAGGAATCATTCTACGGGATGAATTATGGTATTGGGAACCTGAAATATTCATAGGAATATAAGTGTAATATAAGTATGAATACAGAAATCTAGGTAAAATTTGAAGCCCAGAAGGTCTTTGGGCCCTTGACTGGGATACTTAGCTTTGAATTATATTCTGCACAGATGTCTCAGATTAATCAATATACAATGGTAGCGTTCCTTGTACCTTGGATGATTGAATGTCGAAGAGAACATCCACTCAAAAAGGGATAGTCGGTAGGATTAGGAATTAGTCGGAAGAGTGAATATAGGATTTGGTCCAAAAAATCTTTAGCAATAGGGTTTTGGGTACAGAGTGAGTGTAAATGTGAGCACATGTGAAGAGTCAGTCACAATGATGAACTGGGGAAAATATGAAGGAAAGCAGATAATAATAGAGACATTAGGAAATCAGGCAAAGTATAAACTGAGTGATAGGATTAGACATTTTAAACTGGCTTGATGTTGAATATATAATCTTATAAAGAAACAAATATGTAGTCACCAATCGGGTTGACATTTGAGAGCATTAGGCAACCTGGACATGGATGTTTTTCGTGATCCATGCTCACTTTCCATTTAGGCTTTGGTACAAACTTAAGTGTGATCTTTGTAATTGTGTCCAGAATATTACTTTGATAAAATGTATATGTACATCAGGTGATATGAGTATTTCTTCCACCATTTCTGGGAGCAATATTTTGAAGATGTATAAATAAGTATTGGGGGTATAAAAAGGTGTACCCTGTGTCTATGAATATAGACATAATGCATGAATAGACAATACTGTGAACAAATAATATAACTTTTTCCAACTTTAAATAATGGATTGAATTGATATCTGAAAATATACAGAAAATCTATATTGATGTACAATCCTTCATTCCAACCAGTTATACATCTAATGGTAATATTAGGGTTATGGTTGATCATGACGTGTATGTGAGTTTTGCTTCAAAGGTGATTATGGAAATAGAAAATAATGCGTTTGGAATGAAGTCTCATGAAAAGACTGTGAATCAGGCGGTATAGTGATACCACACTTCAAACTATACAACAGAGCAATAGTAACAAAATCAGCATGGTACTGTACCAAAACAGGCGGTTGGACAAATGGTACAGAATAGAGGACACAGAAACCAATCCACTAAACTACAACTATCTTATATTTGATAAAGAGGCTGAAAGCACACAATGGAGAAATGATAGCAGCTTCAACAAATGTTGCTGGGAAACCTGGAAATCCATATGCAACAAAATGAAACTGAATCACTTTCTCTTGCCATGAACAAAAGTTAACTCAAAATGGATCAAGGAGCTTGATATCAAATCAGAGACACAGTGTCTGACACAAGAAAAAGTTGGCTATGATCTACATACTGTGCGGTCGGGCTTCAAATTTCTTAATATGACACCCATAGCACAAGAGTTAATAACTAGATTCAACAAATGGGACTTACTCAAACTAAAAAGTTTTTTCTCAGCAAAAGAAACAATAAGAGAAGTAAATAGGTAGCCTACATCTTGGGAACAAATCTTTACTCCTCAAACTTCAGATCGAGCCCTAATATCCAGAGTATACAAAGAACTCAAAAAATTAGACAATTAGATAACAAATAACCCAATCAACAAATGGGCCAAGGACCTGAACAGACACTTCTCAGAGGAGGACATTCAATCAATCAACATGTACATGAATAAATGCTCACCATCTCTAGCAGTCAGAGAAATGCAAATCAAAACCACCCTAAGATATCATCTTGCTCCAGTAAGATTGGCAGCCATTATGAAGTCAAACAACAACAAGTGCTGGTGAGGACGTGAGGAAAAGGGTCCACTTGTACATTGCTGGTGGGAGTGCAAATTGGTGCAGCAAATTTTGAAAGCAGTATGGAGATTTCTTAGAAAGCTGGGAATGGAACCACCGTTTGACCCAGCTGTTAACCTTCTCGGTCTATTCCCTAAAGACCTAAAAAGAGCATGCTACAGGGACACGGCTACATCGATGTTCATAGCAGCACAATTCACAATAGCAAGACTGTGGAACCAGCCTAGATGCCCTTCAATAGATGAATAGATAAAAAAATGTGGCTTTTATACAAAATGGAGTATTACTCTTCATTAAAAAATGACAAAATCATAGAATTTGCAGGGAAATGGATGGCATTATAGCAGGATATGCTAAGTGAAGCTAGCCAGTCGTTGAAAAACAAATGCCAAATGTCTTCTTTGATATAAGGAGAGTAACTAATAACAGAGTAGGGACAAAGAGCCTGAGAAGATTAACACTGAACAGGAATGAGAGGTGGGAGGGAAAGGAAGAGAGAAGGTAAATTGCATGGAAATGGAAGGAGACCCTCAGGGTTATACAAAATTGCATAAAAGAAGAAGTGAGGGGAAAGAGGAAAAAAAACAAGGGAGAGAAATGAATAACAGTAGAGAGGGTAGAGAGAGAAGAGGGGAGGGGAGGGAAGAAGAGGGGGATAGTAGAGGAGAGGAAAGGCTGCAGAATACAACAGACACTAGTATGGCAATATGTAAATCAATGGATGGGTAACTGATGTTTTTCTGCAATCTGTATGTGGGGTAAAAATGGGAGTTTATAACCCACTTGAATCAAAGTGTGAAATATGATATATCAAAAACTATGTAATATTTTGAACAACCAACAATAAAAATTTTAAAAAAAAGAAACCTGGAGGAATACATGTGTTCTGAAGCAGGAAGTAATTGAAAGTGAAACAAATGTCTATAAATTTATGAACTTGTGGATAAATATATATCTTATGATGTGCATAAACTGAAGAAATAGTAATGTACTAGTGTTGCATAAAAATGAACGTCAAAATACACAACTTGTCACATAGGAATCTACTTGCATTAATGTTAAACTGGGTCAGATACTGTAGAAATATTAGGATTTGTGTGCACCATTCACTAAAGTTATTTTTCAGTACTAGGAGACAAATATGTATTTCAGGTGGATGAATATTTTTGAGAATAATCTTGTGAAAAGTTTATTATAAATCCACATACATGAACGTGAATGAATGTGGGGAGTGTATAATAAGGCATATATATTTCATATTTTGAAAAATCTGGTGAGTGTGTGTATATGTGTATATATATATATACACATATACACACACTCACACACAAAACACACACAGGAACATTGAAAATTAGCAATACATATGCCAATCGAAATTCATCATGAAATATATATCTTTCACAGATACAAAAGTATTTATTTTACTGAACTTGTATTTATGTATAATGTTGTTCAACTAGAAAGCAAACCCATAGATTGAATTTTCTGTTAAAACAGTGTTTAGGAGGAGTGATCTCTTTTTACGATTTGTATCTGCCAAGTCAGCCACCTCATAAGAATGTATGTGTGATACCATGTAGGATTCTATATGTGAACCTAAAAAATACATGTGCTGAATAGGCTTCAGAGAAAGGGAGACAGGAATTCACATATTTGTTAACTTTAAAAACACATGGAGAACTATTTCAATTAAAAATTGACTAGATTTATAACACCAACACTTTATCAGGCAAAAGGCAAGTCTAACTATACACCATGCCTACTCTGAACTGCTTCTATTTCTATTCTCTTTGGGTTGTTTTTCTCGATCTTATTAGGATTAGTAGTAAGAGTCTAGTCTGGTTTTGGTTAGTGTCATGGATTCAGTATTTTGAATGGAAAATTAGAAAATGAATCCAATGTGTATGCAAATATGTGCTGCACAAAAATTTTTCCACTCTCATCCAGCACAATACCTTGAAATTATCTTTGCCCCAAGTAAGACACAATTAGAGTAGAAGAGTTAGAAAATCTGTGAATACATATCTGTACTGGAAAATGCTCAGGAGTTCACAACCTTGGAGGTGGTAGAGTAGTTTCCAAAAGTAAGGGACACGGGTTGATAGACCCAACCTGATCTTTTATTAAAATTGGGAGCCATCTTGCCACAAAGCCATAAAAAGTTAATTTTGGCTTTACTATAAATAACTGCAAATTCTGAACC